>NC_061509.1:194665940-194891641 GCF_022539505.1 Lolium rigidum
TATCATATTCGTGCATTTTACGGAACTAACCTATTAACAAGATGCCGAAGTGCCGATTCTTTGTTTTCTGCTGTTTTTGGTTTCAGAAATCCTAGTAAAGAAATATTCTCGGAATTGGACGAAATAAAAGCCCGGAGGCCTATTTTCTCACGAAGCTTCCGGAAGTCCGAAGGAGAGACGAAGAGGGGCCACGGGGCGCCAAACCCTAGGGCGGCGCGGCCCCCCTTGGCCGCGCCGGCCTGTGGTGTGGGCCCCCGTGCCGCCTCTTGACTTGCCCTTCCGCCTACAAATAGCCTCCGTGACGAAACCCCCGATGCCGAGAGCCACGATACGGAAAACATTGCGAGACGCCGTCGCCGCCGATCCCATCTCGGGGGATCCTGGAGATCGCCTCCGGCACCCTGCCGGAGAGGGGAATCATCTCCCGGAGGACTCTACACCGCCATGGTCGCCTCCGGAGTGATGAGTGAGTAGTCTACCCCTGGACTATGGGTCCATAGCGGTAGCTAGATGGTTGTCTTCTCCCCATTGTGCTATCATTGTCGGATCTTGTGAGCTGCCTATCATGATCAAGATCATCTATATGTAATTCTATATGTTGCGTTTGTTGGGATCCGATGAATAGAGAATACTTGTTATGTTGATTATCAAAGTTATGCTTATGTGTTGTTTATGATCTTGCATGCTCTCCGTTATTAGTAGATGCTACGGCCAAGTAGATGCTTTTAACTCCAAGAGGGAGTACTTATGCTCGATAGTGGGTTCATGCACATTGACACACGGGACGGTGACGAGAAAGTTCTAAGGTTGTGTTGTCTTGTTGCCACTAGGGATAAAACATTGATGCTATGTCTAAGGATGTAGTTGTTGATTACATTACGCACCATACTTAATGCAATTGTCATGTTGCTTGCAACTTAATGCTTGGAGGGGTTCGGATGATAACACTGAAGGTGGACTTTTTAGGCATAGATGCGGTTGGATGGCGGTCTATGTACTTTGTCGTAATGCCCAATTAAATCTCACTATACTCATCATGATATGTATGTGCATTGTCATGCTCTCTTTATTTGTCAATTGCCCAAGCTGTAATTTGTTCACCCAACATGCTGTTCGTCTTATGGGAGAGACACCTCTAGTGAGCTGTGGACCCCGGTCCAATTCTCTTTCTTGAAATACAATCTACTTGCAATACTTGTTTCTCTTGTTTTCTCTGCAAACAATCATCTTCCACACAATACGGTTAATCCTTTGTTACGGCAAGCCGGTGAGATTGACAACCTCAGCTGTTTCGTTGGGGCAAAGTAGCTTGGTTGTGTTGTGCGGGTTCCACGTTGGCGCCGGAATCTGCGGTGTTGCGCCGCACTACATCCCGCCGCCATCAACCTTCAACGTGCTTCTTGGCTCCTCCTGGTTCGATAAACCTTGGTTTCTTTACGAGGGAAAACTTGCTGCTGTGCGCATCATACCTTCCTCTTGGGGTTGCCCAACGAACGTGTGAAATACACGCCATCAAGCTCTTTTACGGCGCCGTTGCGGGGAGATCAAGACACGCTGCAAGGGGAGTCTCCACTTCTCAATCTCTTTACTTTGTTTTTGTCTTGCTTTATTTTATTTACTACTTTGTTTGCTGCACTAAATCAAAATACAAAAAAATTAGTTGCTAGTTTTACTTTATTTGCTATCTTGTTTGCTATATCGAAAACACAAAAAAATTAGTTTACTTGCATTTACTTTATCTAGTTTGCTTTATTTACTATTGCTAAAATGGCCAACGCTGAAAATACTAAGTTGTGTGACTTCACAACCACAAATAATAATGATTTCTTATGCACACCTATTGCTCCACCTGCTACTACGGCAGAATTCTTTGAAATTAAACCTGCTTTCTTGAATCTTGTCATGAAAGATCAATTTTACGGAATTAGTTACGATGATCTTGCTGCCCATCTTAATAATTTTGTTGAACTATGTGAAATGCAAAAATATAAAGATGTAGATGGTGATATTATTAAACTAAAATTGTTTCCTTTCTCATTAAGAGGAAGAGCTAAAGATTGGTTGCTATCTCTGCCTAAGAATAGTATTGATTCATGGACTAAATGCAAGGATGCTTTTATTGGTAGATATTATCCCCCTGCTAAAATTATATCTTTGAGGAGTAGCATAATGAATTTTAAACAATTAGATACTGAACATGTTGCTCAAGCTTGGGAAAGAATGAAATCTACTGGTTAAAAATTGCCCAACCCATGGAGTGACTACTTGGATGATCATCCAAACCTTCTATGCGGGACTAAATTTTTCTTCGCGGAATTTATTGGATTCAGCTGCTGGAGGTACCTTTATGTCCATCACTCTTGGTGAAGCAACAAAGCTTCTTGATAATATGATGATCAACTACTCTGAATGGCACACGGAAAGAGCCCCACAAGGTAAGAAGGTAAATTCATGTTGAAGAATCCTCTTCCTTGAATGATAAGGTTGATGCTATTATGTCTATGCTTGTGAATGATAGGACTAATATTGATCCTAATAATGTTCCGTTAGCTTCATTGGTTGCACAAGAAGAACATGTTGATGTAAACTTCATTAAAAATAATAATTTCAACAACAATGCTTATCGGAACAATTCTAGTAATAACTATAGGCCATATCCTTATAATAATGGTAACGGTTATGCTAATTCTTATGGGAATTCTTACAACAATAATAGGAATTCACCCCCTGGACTTGAAGCCATGCTTAAAGAATTTATTAGTACACAAACTGCCTTTAACAAATACTGTTGAGGAAAAGCTCAATAAAATTGATATTCTTGTTTCTAGAGTTGATAGTCTTGCTTCGATGTTGATCTTTTGAAATCGAAAGTTATGCCTAATAGAGGATCATTGAAAATAAAATTGTTACTACAGCAAATGCCATCCAAGTTAGAATTAATGAGAATATAAGATTAATGGCTGAACTGCGTGCTAGGTGGGATAGAGAAGAAAATGAAAAACTAGCTAAAGAGAAGAATATAGCTAAAGTTTGGACTATTACCACCACTAGTAATGCTAATGCTACACATGTTGCTGCACCTCCTACTCATACTAATAAAAGAATTGGTGTTAGCAATGTTTCCACTTCTAATGCAAAGCGCGAAAAGCACTGAAGCTGCTAAAGCTGCTTGAACTGCACTGCGATAAAGGCTGCTGAAATTTTTCCAACATTGGGGATGATGATCCCATTGCTTTAGATTATAATGGTTTGAATTTTGATGATTGCCACATCTCTGAAGTTATAAAGTTCTTGCAAAAACTTGCTAAAAGTCCTAATGCTAGTGCTATAAATTTGGCTTTCACGCATCATATTACAAATGCTCTCATAAAAGCTAGAGAAGAGAAACTAGAGCGCGAAGCCTCTATTCCTAAAAAGCTAGAAGATGGCTGGGAGCCCATCATTAAGATGAAGGTTAAAGATTTTGATTGTAATGCCTTATGTGATCTTGGTGCAAGTATTTCTGTTATGCCGAAGAAAATTTATAATATGCTTGACTTGCCACAGCTGAAAAATTGTTATTTGGATGTTAATCTTGCTGATCATTCTACAAAGAAACCTTTGGGTAAAGTTGATAATGTTCGCATTACCGTTAACAATAACCTTGTTCCCGTTGATTTTGTTGTCTTGGATATTGAATGCAATGCATCTTGTCCAATTATATTGGGAAGACCTTTTCTTCGAGTTGTTGGTGCTATTATTGATATGAGGGAAGGAAATATAAAATATCAATTTCCTCTCAAGAAAGGTATGGAACACTTCCCTAGAAAGAGAATGAAGGTACCTTATGATTCTATCATTAGAACAAATTATGATGTTGATGCTTCATCTCTCGATGTTACTTGATACACACTTTACGCGCCTAGGCTGAAAGGCGTTAAAAAGCGCTTATGGGAGACAACCCATGTTTTTACCTACAGTACTTTGTTTTTATTTTGTGTCTTGGAAGTTGTTTACTACTGTAGCAACCTCTCCTTATCTTAGTTTTGAGTTTTGTTGTGCCAAGTTAAGCCGTTGATAGAAAAGTAAGTACTAGATTTGGATTACTGCGCAGTTCCAGATTTCTTTGCTGTCACGAATCTGAGCCCACTGCCCTGCAGGAAGCTCAGAAAATTATGCCAATTTACGTGCATGATCCTCAGATATGTACGCAACTTTCATTCAATTTGAGCATTTTCATTTGAGCAAGTCTGGTGCCATTTTAAAATTCGTCAATACGAACTGTTCTGTTTTGACAGATTCTGCCTTTTATTTCGCATTGCCTCTTTCGCTATGTTGGATGAATTTCTTTGATCCACTAATGTCCAGTAGCATTATGCAATGTCCAGAAGTGTTAAGAATGAGTGTGTCACCTCTGAATATGTCAATTTATATTGTGCACTAACCCTCTAATGAGTTGTTTCGAGTTTGGTGTGGAGGAAGTTTTCAAGGATCAAGAGAGGAGTATGATGCAACATGATCAAGGAGAGTGAAAGCTCTAAGCTTGGGGATGCACCCGGTGGTTCACCCCTGCATATATCAAGAAGACTCAAGCGTCTAAGCTTGGGGATGCCCAAGGCATCCCCTTCTTCATCAACAAATTATCGGGTTCCTCCCCTGAAACTACATTTTTATTCGGCCACATCTTATGTGCTTTTTCTTGGAGCGTCGGTTTGTTTTTGTTTTTGTTTTGTTTGAATAAAATGGATCCTAGCATTCACTTTATGGGAGAGATACACACTCCGCTGTAGCATATGGACAAATATGTCCTTGGTTTCTACTCATAGTATTCATGGCGAAGTTTCTCCTTCGTTAAATTGTTATATGGTTGGAATTGGAAAATGATACATGTAGTAATTGCTATAAATGTTTTGGGTAATGTGATACTTGGCAATTGTTGTGTTCATGTTTAAGCTCTTGCATCATATGCTTTGCACCCATTAATGAAGAAATACATAGAGCATGCTAAAATTTGGTTTGCATATTTGGTTTCTCTAAGGTCTAGATAATTTCTAGTTTTGAGTTTGAACAACAAGGAAGACGGTATAGAGTATTATAATGCTTTCAATATGTCTTTTATGTGAGTTTTGCTGTACTAGTTCATCCTTGTGTTTGCCTCAAATAACCTTGCTAGCCTAAACCTTGTATCGAGAGGGAATACTTCTCATGCATCCAAAATACTTGAGCCAACCACTATGCCATTTGTGTCCACCATACCTACCTACTACATGGTATTTTCCAGCCATTCCAAAGTAAATTGCTTGAGTGCTACCTTTAAAATTCCATCATTCACCTTTGCAATATATAGCTCATGGGACAAATAGCTTAAAAACTATTGTGGTATTGAATATGTAATTATGCACTTTATCTCTTATTAAGTTGCTTGTTGTGCGATAACCATGTTTGCTGGGAACGCCATCAACTCATTGTTGAATTTCATGTGAGTTGCTATGCATGTTCGTCTTGTACGAAGTAAGGGCGATCTACACTGAGTTGAATGGTTTGAGCATGCATATTGTGAGAGAAGAACATTGGGCCGCTAACTAAAGCCATGTTCCATGGTGGAAGTTTCAGTTTTGGACAAACATCCTCAAATCTCTAATGAGAAAAGAATTAATTGTTGTTGAATGCTTAAAGCATTAAAAGAGGAGTCCATTATCTGTTGTCTATGTTGTCCCGGTATGGATGTCTAAGTTGAGAATAATCAAAAGCGAGAAATCCAAATGCGAGCTTTCTCCTTAGACCTTTGTACAGGCGGCATAGAGGTACCCCTTTGTGATACTTGGTTAAAGCATATGTATTGCGGTGATAATCCAGGTAGTCCAAGCTAATTAGGACAAGGTGCGAGCACTATTAGTACACTATGCATGAGGCTTGCAACTTATAAGATATAATTTACATGATGCATATGCTTTATTACTACCGTTGACAAAATTGTTTCATGTTTTCAAAATCAAAGCTCTAGCACAAATATAGCAATCGATGCTTTTCCTCTATGAGGACCATTCTCTTTACTTTTATGTTGAGTCGGTTCACCTATTTCTCTCCACCTCAAGAAGCAAACACTTGTGTGAGCTGTGCATTGATTCCTACATACTTGCTTATTGCACTTATTATATTACTCTATGTTGACAATATCCATGAGATATACATGTTACAAGTTGAAAGCAACCGCTGAAACTTAATCTTCTTTTGTGTTGCTTCAATACCTTTACTTCGAATTATTGCTTTATGAGTTAACTCTTATGCAAGACTTATTGATGCTTGTCTTGAAGTGCTATTCATGAAAAGTCTTTGCTTTATGATTCACTTGTTTACTCATGTCATACACATTGTTTTGATCGCTGCATTCTCTACATATGCTTTACAAATAGTATGATCAAGTTTATGATGGCATGTCACTCCGGAAATTATCTTTGTTATCGTTTTACTGCTCGGGACGAGCGAGAACTAAGCTTAGGGATGCTGATACGTCTCCAACGTATCGATAATTTCTTGTGTTCCATGCCACATTATTGATGTTATCTACATGTTTTATGCACACTTTATATCATATTCGTGCATTTTACGGAACTAACCTATTAACAAGATGCCGAAGTGCCGATTCTTTGTTTTCTGCTGTTTTTGGTTTCAGAAATCCTAGTAAAGAAATATTCTCGGAATTGGACGAAATAAAAGCCCGGAGGCCTATTTTCTCACGAAGCTTCCGGAAGTCCGAAGGAGAGACGAAGAGGGGCCACGGGGCGCCAAACCCTAGGGCGGCGCGGCCCCCTTGGCCGCGCCGGCCTGTGGTGTGGGCCCCCCGTGCCGCCTCTTGACTTGCCGTTCCGCCGACAAATAGCCTCCGTGACGAAACCCCCGGTGCCGAGAGCCACGATACGGAAGACATTGCTGAGACGCCGTCGCCGCCGATCCCATCTCGGGGGATCCTGGAGATCGCCTCCGGCACCCTGCCGGAGAGGGAATCATCTCCCGGAGGACTCTACACCGCCATGGTCGCCTCCGGAGTGATGAGTGAGTAGTCTACCCCTGGACTATGGGTCCATAGCAGTAGCTAGATGGTTGTCTTCTCCCCATTGTGCTATCATTGTCGGATCTTGTGAGCTGCCTATCATGATCAAGATCATCTATATGTAATTCTATATGTTGCGTTTGTTGGGATCCGATGAATAGAGAATACTTGTTATGTTGATTATCAAAGTTATGCTTATGTGTTGTTTATGATCTTGCATGCTCTCCGTTATTAGTAGATGCTGCGGCCAAGTAGATGCTTTTAACTCCAAGAGGGAGTACTTATGCTCGATAGTGGGTTCATGCCGCATTGACACCAGGACGGTGACGAGAAAGTTCTAAGGTTGTGTTGTCTTGTTGCCACTAGGGATAAAACATTGATGCTATGTCTAAGGATGTAGTTGTTGATTACATTACGCACCATACTTAATGCAATTGTACGTTGCTTGCAACTTAATGCTGGAGGGGTTCGGATGATAACCTCGAAGGTGGACTTTTTAGGCATAGATGCGGTTGGATGGCGGTCTATGTACTTTGTCGTAATGCCCAATTAAATCTCACTATACTCATCATGATATGTATGTGCATTGTCATGCTCTCTTTATTTGTCAATTGCCCAAGCTGTAATTTGTTCACCCAACATGCTTGTTCGTCTTATGGGAGAGACACCTCTAGTGAGCTGTGGACCCCGGTCCAATTCTCTTTACTTGAAATACAATCTATTGCAATACTTGTTTCTACTGTTTTCTCTGCAAACAATCATCTTCCACACAATACGGTTAATCCTTTGTTACAGCAAGCCGGTGAGATTGACAACCTCACTTTGTTTCGTTGGGGCAAAGTAGTTTGGTTGTGTTGTGCGGGTTCCACGTTGGCGCCGGAATCTACGGTGTTGCGCCGCACTACATCCCGCCGCCATCAACCTTCAACGTGCTTCTTGGCTCCTCCTGGTTCGATAAACCTTGGTTTCTTTCTGAGGGAAAACTTGCTGCTGTGCGCATCATACCTTCCTCTTGGGGTTGCCCAACGAACGTGTGAAATACACGCCATCACTTACTAGGGACTCATTGTTGTTTACATAACACACATGTATCAATGTTTCGGTTAATACAATTATAGCATGGTATATAAACATTTATCGTAAACATAAAGATATATAATAACCACTTTTATTATTGCCTCTTGGGCATATCTCCAACAGGTTGCATATGAGAGAAGCAACAAGATTTGCACAAGATGCCACTCTTCTCTTTTCTCTCTTAGTGCTCACAAACTTTGCACTCCTTTGTATCGGTGGACACACACTCTTTTTCTATTCCTTTTTTTTTCTATGCTTAGAAGCTTTATTTTTCTCTATGTATATGTCACACTTTTTCTTCTTTTGTGTATCTTTCTCACCGAGCTTGCTTCGGAGCATTGCTCAACACAACGCACACACACCCTCTCACGGTCGTGACACTTGTGCAATGCTTCGCAACGCTCGGAAAGACACTCTCAATGGGATAGGTACGCAAAGGAAGAAAGGGCTGCAAGGGGTAGGGGAGGCAAGTTATACCTATTGACGTTAGGCGGTGTCAAGCACACGAACTTGCGATGATGATGATGACGATGGTGTCGAAGATGCGCCGGAATCCGGGGTGCCGATGCCGTTGTCGCGGTGTTGATGTAGGCACGGAAGCGGTTCTCACGGACCAAAGGCACTCCATAACGAAAACTGGGCAAATTAAGTCAATGCCCGAAAAGTTGGGTCGAAACGAGCGGTCAAAAGTTGGGCTCTAAAAATCGTCAAAAATTAGAGATGGGCTATGTGGAGTATATGGGGGATGCTGTTAAAATTTGGAGTCAAACGGGCTCCGGAAAGTTGTCAAAATTTGGGGCAAAAAGTGGAGTCAAAATTGGCCGAAACTTGGGTCAAAATTGCGAAATCCGGTCAAGGGGCCGGTTTGACCGGATCCTGGGCCGGACCATCCGGCGTGCCGCCCGGTTTGGCTCCGGTCCGAGAAATGTTATCCGGCGTGCCGCCCGGTTTGGGGCCGGTCAGAGGAATTTTGCGCGAAGTGCGCGTGCGGGGCCAGCGGCGGTTGATGTTGTGGGAGATGCTGCGCGTGTAGCTGGTGGGGCTCGAGCGGGAGTTGAGCGGGGCGAGGCAGTGGAGCGAGGCCGGCGGGCGCTGAGCGGATGCGCGAGAGGAGGTGGGGCACGCGCGCCGTGCGTTGACCAGGCGTGGTCGGGATCGAGGCCAGGGGCGGGATTTGTGGCTTTGGCGGGTGGCCAGGGGCCCGGGGCGCGCGAGAGGTAGATGGAGCTGGTTGCGCGCTTGGTCGAGCTCGGCCTGGATGCGTACGCGCAGAGAAGAGCTGGCGGCCAAAATCGAGAAGGGCGGGGCGGATGATTTGCAGCGGAAAGGAGTGGTGGCCAGGGGCGAGCGGGGCAGGTGGGCGCGGGGCAGGTGGCTGGTGGTGGTCGGCAGCGGCCAAGTTGCAAGCGGCGGCACGGTGGTTGGGCGCGAGCAAGGCGATGCTGGCGCGCGCGTGGATGGGCCAGGGGGCGGTGGTTGGCCGGCGGCAGCGCAATGAGCGCGTGGTGGAGCTGCAGCGACTCGGAAGGGTGAGCGAGGCGTTGACCTGCTCAGGCACAGGACGAACGCGGCCACGAACACGAACAGAAGCGGAACAAAAATCGTCGATTTTGGTCGAAATACAAGGAATTGGAGCACGAAAATTGTAGGGAGTGTAGATCAACCACTAAGAACACAGATCTGTGGACCAAAACCACAAAAAACGCAACAAATTCGGAGATCAAATTTCGAGCTATTTTTTGGGGCAAATTTTTTGGGAAATTTTTTGGGCGAAATTGGTGAAATTGAAGGGTCAAATTCGTGGCAACCTTTTCTCTGATACCATATGATGGGGCCTAAGGCCACGTGGGTTGCCCGATCTCACGAATTGACCGAGGGAAAATCGGGGGAGAGGAAGAACACGAAGAACACGGCGATGAACACGATGAACACACGCAAACGCACACCAACCCGATACAATTCCAGTTTACTCCCGATAGGCCGAACCACTATCCCGATAGAATCTCTCAAGAGAAAGACACGCGGTAGAATCCCCGAGAGGAAGATCGGTATACGATCGGTAGAATCACACGAGTGAGAGACCGGTGGTAGAATCACAAGTGTGAGAGACTAATCATATAAGGAGTGCCTTGATACAATAGATTTGATAATCTAAGGAGGGGGTTTCCCTAATCCCAATGGGATGGTGGAGGCGTAAGCCTAGGTTCTCTCAAGTTCAACTCTAGTTTCATGAAGGGGGAGGTGGGAGCCTATATATAGGGATCCACTAAGGAGGGGTAGTTTAGGGAAACAAAGGGGTACATGGGCCTTGGCCGGAGTTGACTTGGCGACCTCGGGCGCTCTTCTTCCTTCTTCTCTTCCATGCCTCCGTGACCTCGGCCTTGAGTGTGGTTCTTGACGTTGATGCGCATGATGAAGCGAAGACCGTAGGTCGGGCTGCATCATGCTTGATGTTCATTGCGGAGACGCTCTTGTTCCCTTGCTCGAACTAGCTCTTGATCATGTCGAAGGTGTAACATCCCAAAACTTTTACAATTTTGGAATGTCAAATAAATAAAATTAAGACGATTAACTTGATTGGCTTGCGGTAATTTTTAAGGAAGTTGAAACTTTCGAGGACTATTTCGAAGTTTCTCAACCTCGTTTTTTTTAAAATGGGTTAACATGACTATCCAAAGTATAAGAATCATGTTTGTAAATATCATAACTGGATATTTGAATTTTTGTGTACATTTGTGGAGTTTTGTTGACAATTTCCAATTCAAAGAAAAATAACAGAGAGGAGATAAAATGACGTCTTAAAAATATCGGGTTGGAATTTTTTCGTATAATACAGTTGTGGAGTCAGGACTCAAAAATAATAATTTTTTAGTATTTAAAATCTAAAATGTTATTTTAGCGACTCAAATATAGTCATGATGGAGTTTATAAAGACACATTTGTTTTTCAAAATTTATGCTGGGCAGGAAACAAAAATTCCAAGACCTGTAGAGGTATTTTGATTTGGTGGGATACGGAAAAAAATCTAGGCAGTATTTGAAGCCGCTTTTATTTTCCTAGGTAAATAGAAGAATTAGAAGAAAAAAAAAATCAAGTAGGAAAGCTGGACTTACCCCGCACGCGATGCAGCCTAGACCGATGCAATCACGCATGCGTGCCAGACCAAATCAGCAATGCAAGCCAGGCACAGTAGCCGCGTCGGCGTTTCTTTTAGGCACTGTAATTGTTTTTGTTTCTTTTGACTGCCTCCAAGCAACAGATCGTCCTCAACCTTCAGCTAGGAGTCCACGCAAGCACGAGATCGATACCGATCCAAATCCCCCGAAGATCGCACGGAAGTTGGTGTCCCTCGCCACGATTTCTTCTCCTATAAATACACATAATCACCTTCCGTTTTGCCCCATAAAATCCCTAATCTTTGCGCCGCCAGGCTAAATTTCTCGCCGGAGTAGTTCGCCGCCGCCACCATGGCTGTGTTCGGAAGGTTGATGTCGCCGCTCATTTGGAGCCTCCGAACCTCTCTTTCTCCGCCACCTTGCTTCACCGTCCTGAACCGTTTCCCCTCGTCACATCCAAGCTATCACAGAACTTCGCCAAGTTTCGCCGGAGCCGGGAGAGTCACCGCTGTTCAAGGAAGGAGAAGCCTACCGTGAGGAGACGCTTCTCGCCGTCTACACCGCCGCAGCCTAAGACCGCCGGAACGCCGTCAACCAGCACCGTCCGAGCCAATGCCATCGCTGAAGTCTTGTCGCGGCTGGTAATCATCATGAGCTTGCACCGTTTCAACAGTAGCATACGGTTATATTAGATCAATATACTGAACTAACTTCAGCTGACCATACTCTGGCATGTGTATCTGTCTATTTGTTTTTGTTCTCTCCATGCGCATGTGCTGCGACCGATCGGCCGATCCATAAGTTTCATATTTTGCTAGTTCATGTCACCAACATGGAAATTTCATATCTTTAGATTGAGAGCCTTGTTTTAATTAAAAAAATTGGTTGCGTTGAATTTGTAATTAAAATTTCTAACCAGTGCAACAAGTTATTTGAATTATCAAATTTTCAAATCTAAAACTAAAATTGTGAATTTGAACCATATTCTAGTGATATCTAGAAATATGTAGTTCCTTTTGAGTTGATTCAAATTGTAAATGCAAATAAATGGAATTATCTATCCAGTCGTATGTCTACAAATGAATTATTTAATTATAATATACTGAAAGTTGCTGTTGTGTCAAAAGCCTATTTAAAATCCTAATTGAATGTAGAAAATGTTTATAAAGTTTCTTTTTGATTTAATTTTCGTTTTCAGAACATGTACACACTATGTTTGCTCTGTTTGTATTGCGCTGATTATTGATTGTGAATTGTTTGCCATCGTTAGATTGTCCAGATTGTTATTCGTGTGATTGCGAAGAGTGCGGGCTACAACAACAAATAAGGCAAGTTGAACTTTTGATCATAACAGATCTATTGTTTTCCTATATGTACAGTAGGATTTTAGTACAAGTACATGTGTAGGATTGTTGGTGATGGATTGTGTGCTATTGCTATGAAACCCGCGCAGGATAGCCATATGTTTATTATGATTGGATTCATTGGTCGTCAACCTATGTTTGATTGCTTGGATAAGCTTACTTTATAAGTGGGTGGAATATCATGTCATGGGTATGTACTAGTTGAAAGGTTAGTTTTAATTGACAAAATAACAATTGGATGAATTGGGGCGGATATGAATAGTACTTGAGAAGGTTGTAGGTCGACCGACATGGTAAGGGCTTTGAGCCGGACTTACTGACATGTATAGGTCGAGTGGCATGGTAAGGGCAGAAAGCCTGACTTACTGACATGTACACTAGTTGATGGGAGGGTGGCATGGTAAGGGCGTTGAGCCTGACTTACTGACATGTTCACTGGTGGTGAGTGGCATGGTAAGGGCAGAAAGCCTGACTTGCTGACATGTACACTAGTTGATGGGAGGGTGGCATGGTAAGAGCGTTGAGCCTGACTTACTGACATGTTCATTAGTGGTGAGTGGCATGGTAAGGGTGTAGAGCCTGACTTACTGACATGTACACTAATGGAGTGGAGATTAGCATGGTAAGGGTATTGAACCTGACTTACCAGCATGTGTAATGGAAGAAAGGAGATTAACATGGTAGGGGGCCTGAGCTTGACCTACTCACATGTGCACTAGAGGAGTTCGGAGATTAAAGTTGCTGGGATAAAACTAGAACGATACTATGATTGCTTTGTGCAAAATAAAATAAAAGTTTGAACCCTCACCTTGAAAATGTACTTGATAGATTTGTTATAAGTCTCTAGTGATACTCGCCAATACAATTCCAAATGTATTGACACTTGCGTGGCTGCAACGTTTTATGTTGCGAGATATTTTGATGAACGAGTGAGGTTCGATGGTTAGGGTTACGAGTCTATACTCGACATGCTCGCCTGTGGCACATGAAGATGAAGGGCTCCATGCTGATATGTTTTGTTGTAAACTCTGATATTGAGCTAGCATTGTGCTATAAAATTTGTAAGTTATTATGTAATTTTGGATCATGCGATGTAATAAAGACCTTTGTTTCTTGGTATTACATCTTAAACTGTGTGTGCTAGCGATTGATCCAGGGACTAGCACTATTAAGCACAGAGATTCAACCCGTACCTGGTCGGATCGCTTCAGATGGTATCAGAGCATTGTGTTGACTATAGGTTCGTGACCCTAGGTTTGGATTAAAAATAGAACAACCATTGTCATGAATAAAATCATAATTTTATACTTATATTAGCAATCTCATCACTCTTGACTATCTTTTCCCAACCTCGTCTTGTTCAAACTTATAGATGACTAGCCTTTCCAACCCTATAAGAGAGACAAGTAAACTAATGAAATACCGGCCCATATTGAAGTGACTAGACCACCACATGGAATATCTCTATTAGATTACCAACGCCGTGTTAGTGTATTGATTATACCAACTTATGTGGTATGGCAATACTAGTTGCTTGTTTGTTTGGTTTCTTATGTGGAATCTTTTTGGTTTGAGTTGTTCTTTTTGGATTTTGTGTTTCTCAAGCTTTAATGTTTGTTAAGATTACAATGTTTAGTAGCTTATCGTAGGCAATTCGTAGTGTTTTACCTAGAACCCTTGGCCTAGACCCAACCATGCCGGCAAAATAGAAGATTCTGAAAACTTCGAAGGTTTTCCAAGATATTCCATACAAACCAATCCAAGATAGACATAGAAAAAAAAATTCGTTAGATGTGATTATTTTGTTTTGTGAGTTGGCAAATTTTGCGATTTCATGACTGTTCCTAAATAAAACATAATTTCAAAATAAAGTTGGGTATAAGAGTATATATAGGTTCTTCTCCCATCGAGCCTATTCCTTCCCATCTTAACCCATGAATCTAGAAGGAGAAATCATGGAAATTTTTTTAAGTATCAAAGCACAAAGAAGTAAGGAGCTAATCCAATGTGACATAAGTATCTTGAAGTCATGCAGTGTTCCAAAGGATGATACGTAGGAGTTTTCCGCTGCTCAAAGAGTTTGGGGGAACAGATAGTTTAGTTCATATGGTAGTTGTTAGATTGAATACATGGGTGTCTACACCAAATCTTTGTTCCTGCCCGTGAAAGCTATCTACATGGTAAGTGAGGATACCTGAGTGATAGAATGCGCGATTCACCTACCCTCATGCATAGTTAATGATTTGGGTGCAGGATGGATTGATCACCATTCCTACTACTCCTATTATTCGGCTTTGTAATGTTGGCTTTCTGAATCATGAGTACCTATAAACTATAGTCGAGAGTCGGCGTTGAGCCTGAACAATAGAATGGTATGACGTTCCACCATATAAGAGGCAATCGCTGCTAAGCGTAGGATATACAGGAAGGAAAAAAAAAAGCTCAATCATGTGTCTGAGGTACAGAGAAGCAAACTTTCCCTATTAGTCCACCATGAGAGAGATCGCTAGTTCTTGTAATAGTTGCTTAGTGTGAGTTGACCATGAAGTCTGAGATGTGCAAAGGACACCAGCGATATTGTCGTGGAGTTGTCTCACCCTGATCTTCTGAATTACTCAAAGAGTGTCCATTCACTGTCAAAAGTAGCTAAACAACTTTTTTCGATACGGGGAGAAAAACCCCAGCCTCTGCATCAATAGATGCACACAGCTATTTTTATTACGAAGTTATCAGGTTTAGAGTTTACAGCTCAAGGATCACAAAGTGTGGATACATAAATCAGCCAGCGGAATAAAAAGAAAACAAGTCGCCTATGCATCTTGTATTCGTCTAGTAAGCCGCCAGACCAACCTGGTTGAAGATATCCCGTGCAACCGTCTCCAGACGGGTGCATCCGGAATCCATATGTGCCCGTTGCGCCTCCGGCAACAGGAAAGACCACTCGTGGATCCAATGAGTAGCCATACGGATAACCTGTAAAAAATTAGCAGTTCCTTTCTTGTTAAAGATTATATCATTTCTGCAATTCCATAAAGACCATACAATAGCACAAGCAACTGGTGATAGACGACCCACAAAGGCTTCTTTTAAGGGCGGTAGTGCCGCACCCCTAGATTATGCATTGACCAAGTCACCGATTTGAGTGAATATCACAAGGAATTGCATGAGGATGTTCACCAGGACACTCCAAGGAAAAGCATGTCTTCGAGACAGTGGCCGCAAGCATACTCCCATATATTCTATTAAGAATAAATGGGAACACAAGGTTAAGGTTAAGGTCTTCGGAAATACATCAACATTGAAGATGAATCTGCAACGAGACATAAACTCAAAACTTCTCTTTCTAGCCTTCTCGAATATCGAGGACGAGATTCCTTTTAAGGGTGGTAGTCTGTAACATCCCAAAACTTTTACAATTTTGGAATGTCAAATAAATAAAATTAAGACGATTAACTTGATTGGCTTGCGGTAATTTTTAAGGAAGTTGAAACTTTCGAGGACTATTTCGAAGTTTCTCAACCTCGTTTTTTTTAAAATGGGTTAACATGACTATCCAAAGTATAAGAATCATGTTTGTAAATATCATAACTGGATATTTGAATTTTTGTGTACATTTGTGGAGTTTTGTTGACAATTTCCAATTCAAAGAAAAATAACAGAGAGGAGATAAAATGACGTCTTAAAAATATCGGGTTGGAATTTTTTTGTATAATACAGTTGTGGAGTCAGGACTCAAAAATAATAATTTTTTTAGTATTTAAAATCTAAAATGTTATTTTAGCGACTCAAATATAGTCATGATGGAGTTTATAAAGACACATTTGTTTTTCAAAATTTATGCTGGGCAGGAAACAAAAATTCCAAGACCTGTAGAGGTATTTTGATTTGGTGGGATACGGAAAAAAATCTAGGCAGTATTTGAAGCCGCTTTTATTTTCCTAGGTAAATAGAAGAATTAGAAGAAAAAAAAAATCAAGTAGGAAAGCTGGACTTACCCCGCACGCGATGCAGCCTAGACCGATGCAATCACGCATGCGTGCCAGACCAAATCAGCAATGCAAGCCAGGCACAGTAGCCGCGTCGGCGTTTCTTTTAGGCACTGTAATTGTTTTTGTTTCTTTTGACTGCCTCCAAGCAACAGATCGTCCTCAACCTTCAGCTAGGAGTCCACGCAAGCACGAGATCGATACCGATCCAAATCCCCCGAAGATCGCACGGAAGTTGGTGTCCCTCGCCACGATTTCTTCTCCTATAAATACACATAATCACCTTCCGTTTTGCCCCATAAAATCCCTAATCTTTGCGCCGCCAGAGCTAAATTTCTCGCCGGAGTAGTTCGCCGCCGCCACCATGGCTGTGTTCGGAAGGTTGATGTCGCCGCTCATTTGGAGCCTCCGAACCTCTCTTTCTCCGCCACCTTGCTTCACCGTCCTGAACCGTTTCCCCTCGTCACATCCAAGCTATCACAGAACTTCGCCAAGTTTCGCCGGAGCCGGGAGAGTCACCGCTGTTCAAGGAAGGAGAAGCCTACGCCATGTACGTTATCGTGAGAGCCGTGAGGAGACGCTTCTCGCCGTCTACACCGCCGCAGCCTAAGACCGCCGGAACGCCGTCAACCAGCACCGTCCGAGCCAATGCCATCGCTGAAGTCTTGTCGCGGCTGGTAATCATCATGAGCTTGCACCGTTTCAACAGTAGCATACGGTTATATTAGATCAATATACTGAACTAACTTCAGCTGACCATACTCTGGCATGTGTATCTGTCTATTTGTTTTTGTTCTCTCCATGCGCATGTGCTGCGACCGATCGGCCGATCCATAAGTTTCATATTTTGCTAGTTCATGTCACCAACATGGAAATTTCATATCTTTAGATTGAGAGCCTTGTTTTAATTAAAAAAATTGGTTGCGTTGAATTTGTAATTAAAATTTCTAACCAGTGCAACAAGTTATTTGAATTATCAAATTTTCAAATCTAAAACTAAAATTGTGAATTTGAACCATATTCTAGTGATATCTAGAAATATGTAGTTCCTTTTGAGTTGATTCAAATTGTAAATGCAAATAAATGGAATTATCTATCCAGTCGTATGTCTACAAATGAATTATTTAATTATAATATACTGAAAGTTGCTGTTGTGTCAAAAGCCTATTTAAAATCCTAATTGAATGTAGAAAATGTTTATAAAGTTTCTTTTTGATTTAATTTTCGTTTTCAGAACATGTACACACTATGTTTGCTCTGTTTGTATTGCGCTGATTATTGATTGTGAATTGTTTGCCATCGTTAGATTGTCCAGATTGTTATTCGTGTGATTGCGAAGAGTGCGGGCTACAACAACAAATAAGGCAAGTTGAACTTTTGATCATAACAGATCTATTGTTTTCCTATATGTACAGTAGGATTTTAGTACAAGTACATGTGTAGGATTGTTGGTGATGGATTGTGTGCTATTGCTATGAAATCCGCGCAGGATAGCCATATGTTTATTATGATTGGATTCATTGGTCGTCAACCTATGTTTGATTGCTTGGATAAGCTTACTTTATAAGTGGGTGGAATATCATGTCATGGGTATGTACTAGTTGAAAGGTTAGTTTTAATCGACAAAATAACAATTGGATGAATTGGGGCGGATATGAATAGTACTTGAGAAGGTTGTAGGTCGACCGACATGGTAAGGGCTTTGAGCCGGACTTACTGACATGTATAGGTCGAGTGGCATGGTAAGGGCAGAAAGCCTGACTTACTGACATGTACACTAGTTGATGGGAGGGTGGCATGGTAAGGGCGTTGAGCCTGACTTACTGACATGTTCACTGGTGGTGAGTGGCATGGTAAGGGCAGAAAGCCTGACTTACTGACATGTACACTAGTTGATGGGAGGGTGGCATGGTAAGAGCGTTGAGCCTGACTTACTGACATGTTCATTAGTGGTGAGTGGCATGGTAAGGGTGTAGAGCCTGACTTACTGACATGTACACTAATGGAGTGGAGATTAGCATGGTAAGGGTATTGAACCTGACTTACCGAGCATGTGTAATGGAAGAAAGGAGATTAACATGGTAGGGGGCCCGAGCTTGACCTACTCACATGTGCACTAGAGGAGTTCGGAGATTAAAGTTGCTGGGATAAAACTAGGACGATACTATGATTGCTTTGTGCAAAATAAAATAAAAGTTTGAACCCTCACCTTGAAAATGTACTTGATAGATTTGTTATAAGTCTCTAGTGATACTCGCCAATACAATTCCAAATGTATTGACCCTGCGTGGCTGCAACGTTTTATGTTGCAGATATTTTGATGAACGAGTGAGGTTCGATGGTTAGGGTTACGAGTCTATACTCGACATGCTCGCCTGTGGCACATGAAGATGAAGGGCTCCATGCTGATATGTTTTGTTGTAAACTCTGATATTGAGCTAGCATTGTGCTATAAAATTTGTAAGTTATTATGTAATTTTGGATCATGCGATGTAATAAAGACCTTTGTTTCTTGGTATTACATCTTAAACTGTGTGTGCTAGCGATTGATCCAGGGACTAGCACTATTAAGCACAGAGATTCAACCCGTACCGGGTCGGATCGCTTCAGAAGGCGTTCTTGCTCTTGTTGGAATTGAGCATGGAGATTCTCTTATTGACGGCGCTCTTCTTCAAGGCGTTGACGTTCTTGGACAAGTCGAAGTCGAGCTTGCTCCGCTTCTAGAGCTTGTTGGTGAAGCACTTGAACATCCACATTATGGTTGCGTGGGTCTTCATTGGAATCATGGTGAGACGGTGTAGGAGCTCGTGACCTTGAACTATGAGAGCGCGAAGACCTTGAGTGGTGTCTTCTATCTTCTTTACGGTTGAGTGTATGGAGGATATTGTCCAACGCCGTATTCATTTCCCTTATCTCTTGACCTTGTATGGCGAGTGTTGCCTTCAACTCATTGCCTTGAGTTTCAATCTTCTCATTGAGGTCTTGAACTTGATTGTTGAGGTCAATCCTTTGCACTTGAGTTCTTTCTTCATAGAGGACGTTGGTATCCTTGAGCATGGCTTCAAATTGATTGAGCTTGGCGTGGACGGCTTGAGTAGCTATCCAATGTTGGTGCCGCGTCATCGGTAGTTGGTTCCCTTCTCCACTAGACATGGTTACAACTAAAACAAGAACTATGTGGTGGGTGGTTAGGAAAAACTACCAAAAGTGTCAAAACTTGCAAACCAAAATCGAAAAGGTGTTTCAAGGCGGAGGACAACCGATATGTATGCACACACACAAACCAAAAAGCTGATGAGGTCTAAGACCCCGTGTGTGGCCCGATCTTGCGGTTGACCCGAAATCCAAGGAGGGAGAGAGGGGGAGCGCGAAGAACACGATGAACACGAAGAACACGAAGAACTCACGCACGCACACCAACCCGATACAATCGATACTTACCCCCGTGGCTCGATGGACCACGCCAATAGAATCAACCCGGGAGAGACGCGCGGTAGAATCCCGGAGTGAGAGATCGGTGAGGGAGATGAATCTAGGAGTGGGAGAGAGAGTGGGTAGCACTAGAATCTCACACTCACAAATCCAATCATCCAACAAGGGTAGCCTTGATACAAAGGGGATGAAACCCTAGGGAGAGAAAGCTCAAATCCATGTCTAAGCCTAAATCTTGTCTAAAGAGGTAAGGGCGACACTGGGTGCTTATATAGGCATACAAGGCAGCATGGGTCGAAAAGGTACAAGTTGGTGGGTCAAACCCGACGAATCCGGTCACGAGGCCGGTTGGACCGGGTGCGGGACCGGCCCGTCCGGTCCAAACCGGATCCTGGACCGGGCGGCCCGACCGGGCGGGGCTTCGGGGGCCCCGGGATTGCGTCCGGATGGCACGAGCGGAGAATCCGGTCGAAACCGGGCAGCCCGGTATGGGGGCCGGTCAGACCGGGCCTGTGACCGGGTGGGCCGGTCATAGGGCCGGTTGACCGGGTCTGGGACCGGCCGGCCTTCCTCCTCCCGCCTCTTCTTCCTCTTCCTTCCTTCTTCCTTCCTTCTTCTTCTTCTTCCTTCTTCCTTGCACCATGATGAATGGCTCCTCTTCCCTTCCCTCGCTTCCTTGCACCATGGGTGTCCCTCCTCTCCGGTTCCTCGACGATCCTTGTACCTAATGATATGTAGCACACCGATATGAGGTAGCATTCCATTCAAGGTATTGACGAGGTCGAGTATCGAGAGGAAGGAGTTCACCTTGCCGCGTGTAGCGTTGTTTAGGGTTGAAGGTCCACTTGGGGGACTCTTTGGCCATGGTGTAGCGTCGACGATAGGCGGGGTTGCACTTGATGGTCTTGGTGTAGCAACGTCGGTGACCGGGGCTACATCATCTCCCCCCCCTTGGGGAAGAGTCGTCCTCGACTCTTGTTCCTCCTCATCGAAGAGGTAGTCCATGACGGTTGTCCCATGTAGAGTTGGGTAGTCGCGGTCGAAGAAGAACTTGGAGAAAAACCACTTGCGAAGGGAAAGCTCCAAGAGGCATTTGGCAAAAATGGGAACCAAAAGAGTGTGGATGTATCCAAAATTTGGTAGGGCAAAAATTTGTGCATGTAAGAGTTGTAAGGTGTCAAAAATGTGTGGTGTAGCATTGTCCCAAGCAAATGGAACAAACAAAAGGCAAGTATCGGCGGCAAAATTTGGGGCAAAATTGTTATGTGCAATGGCAAAGCGATGGAGACTTCGAACTTGGGAGAGTATTGTTGGCATGAGCCGAGTATGAGTGTCCTCAAGTGTGAAAGAATCCATTGCAAATGTCAAAGATGAAATGAGAAGTCCAAAGAAGAGCAACTTTTTGTGTGACATGTGGCACAAGATGCATAAGTTGTCTCTCACATGTATGACATGGTCCTTGAGATTCTCGGAGTGTATGATGAAAGCATCAAGACATACAACAATCATTGTGCCAACAAGATGTGTCAAGATATGTTGCATAAGAGGCAAAAGAGATGTCGAGGAATTGGCCCAAACCGGAAACTCGACAAGGCAAACCGGAAACACATGAGGGTGAAGGTTTGTGGGAACATACTCTTTGGTGTGATTCCCATGGGTTAGATCCTTGATGGGGTAGCTCTCAATTGCGCGTTTCGTGAGCTCATGCTCCGTAGCGGTGGAAGTTGTCGTGCGGGTACCTATACACACAATAGAGATAACAAAGAGTGTGTGTGCATGGTAGAGGAACACATCATCCATCATGATGTTCCATTACCTGTGCACATCACCATTAGTGTCAATCAAGATAGTATGAAATGCATGGCGATAGTGCAAATGGCATGAAGGTGCATGCGTGGCATGTGGGAACTCATGATCATCAAAAATAGAGAAGGCTATGGGGGCCATCTCATGGACAATGAAATAAGCATTCTTGCATACCAAGCATAAGAAAGAGCAATTGTTCGCAATCTTGGATGCAAGGATCATGGAAGAGTGTAAACATTTGGGGCAAAGCATGCGGAAGCTAATGTCATCCTTGTCATTATCATTGCAAGCAATACATGGTAAAGAGCAAGTGGTCGACATATTGCAAGCAATGGTGGAAAAATTGAAGCTCTCATAGCATGGCATGGTCAAGGTATCACAAGCATTCACTTCCACATGATCAACAATGTTATCAAGCAAAGTATCGCATGGAAAAATGAAAGTAGCATGTGACGTAGCAAATGTATCATCAAGATCATGCATGCACTCATAAGTCATCATGTCCACTAGTGGGATCATGGCATCATCAACACCTATGTTGTTACCTTTGTAGGCCGACTCATTTGAGGTAGGTGTTGTGGAAGTAGGAGGATCCATGTGGTCGACATGTCCGTCTTGGAGCAAGCATGGTGAGATATCATCATCTTCATGCACCATGTACATCGTCTCCATAATCGGGAACTCATCCTCCGTGGAACCTAGTGCAACATAAGAAGACACAAACGAGGGAGAGGTTAATGTGTTAGCAAAAGCGATGTCCTCCATGGACCTATCATCTACCTCTCGCAACTCACTTTGTGTATCACTCATGTTCTCCAAATGGAAGCACTCAAACTCACATATGGGGTGGAAGTCACTCAACTCACCATCACTCTCACTCAAGTGGGCTAAGTGGCTCTCATTCTCACATGGGATTGGTACCAACTCATCAATCAAGCATATAGGAGTAGGCTCGACTTTCTCATCTCCATGCGCCTCCTTGGTTGAAGGGCAATTCCCATGCTCAACCATCTCAACTCCATGCGCCTCCTTAGGTGAAGGGAGAATCCCATGCTCACCATGCTCAACTCCATCGCCTCCCAAGTCATCCTCAAGCGGTGGCGCCATGGTGTTGATGAGAGCTAGGCTCGGCTCAACTTCGCCCTTGAGTTCACCTTGGCGATCTTCATCTTGAAGAGTTGGCGCAATAGGAATCTTGGGGACTTGTGCTTGTAGCTTGTCGAAGTAGAGCGTCTTGGCGCTTGGCGTTGTGCATTGCCATGCCACGTGACCCTTGGCCTTGCACACCTCACATAGGAGATTGGGACATTCCCGTGGAGGGTGGCCTTGTTGCTTGCACTTGTAGCATCGGAGTCCATAGGCACGTGACGAGGTAGAGGCCATTGTGGTGGTGGCACAAGAGGTGGAAGTCGCCTTATGAGGAAGGTATGCTCGATGTGCACTTGCCATCCTTGGAGTGGTAGACACCGAATGATGGTGTTCGTCGTCTTCATGTCGAGGATCTCGTCTTCGTGCATCATCACCATGGCTTGAGTGGTGTCGTCGAAGATCCGTGGAAGATGTTGGTCGATGGCGCTCATGGGGTGGCTTGTGTCGGCGATGATCACGGGGTGACATATGTCGATGGGAGCCATGCGACGGTGGTGGTCGACGACGATCATGGGAAGGTGTATGTCGATGACGATCCTTGACGTGCCTAGATGATGGCTCATGCGGCTTGGCATAGTACTTGTGGCGCCTTGAGGAGCTTGGAGAAGAGTGTCGATGACGATCATGTTGGGGACGCTCTTGATGCTCCATATGATGAACTCGCCGTAGATGATCATGTGCATAAGCACTCTCATGGTGGCGCCTTGTGGAGCTCGGAGAAGTGTGTCGATGACGCTCATGATGGGGACGCTCTTGATGATCCATAAGATGGTGCCATCGTGGAGGTCCTCTATCTTCATATGTAGCTCCATTGGCCAAGTAGGTGACTAGGTGAGGCTCCGCCATGGTGTCGATGTCGTAGACGTGGCGTTGCTCCACCATGTCGTCCATGCTTGATGAGCCATTGTCGATGTAGAGCTCGTCGAAGTCGTCCTCAAAGTGGTGCTCCACCATGTCGTCCATGTCGATGATGCTTGGGGAGCCATGGTCGTTGTCGAGCTCCTCAATGTCGGAGATGTCGGTGATGCTTGGGGAGCCATGGTCGTTGTCGAGCTCCTCGATGTCGGAGATGTCGGTGATGCTTGGGGAGCCATAGTCGGAGTAGAGCTCCACATGTTCCTCCACATCCGCGGTGCTTGAGGAGGTATCCTCCTCGAAGTGCTCCATGTACTCCTCCGTATCTTCATCTTCGCTATCCATGTTAGCACGATGGTATCTATATGGTGTATGTTAGTGGAAGGAGACTACCTCGCATTCTTACCAAGGTAAGATAGTATTGAGGCCATCCACCAAGCCGAAAGCAAGATCAAGTGTATCGGGAACACACGCAAAACCACACGCAAAAGCTAGCAAATATGGTGTTAGGCGAGTGTTGTGGAAAGCCAAAAGACAAATCCAAGATCGAGTATGTTGTTAAGAGTGGTGGAAATCCAAAAATTCAAGTGTCAATGCAAGATCACTATAAACACGGAAAAGATGTGGAACACACACACGAGATAAGCGGGGTTAGTGCAACCAAAAGTGAGCGGAAAATTGTATGTACGGATGCTCGGTGTCACACTAACACAAGGAGAGCCAAAGCTTTGGTTGCAAAGGAAGAGACAACTAGATTCACACGTGACCTCTCTTCTCGTATCTCTCTTTGCTTAAAAGCTTTTTCTCTTTAGTATATGGTGGCACTTGCACTCGTTTTTTTTTATCTTTGGTGGCACTTGGACACTTTTGTATGTATGGGCGTATGGATGTATGGATGTATGGATGTATGGTGCTACTCGCACTCTTTTTGTGTTTTTGGGGCTTTTTCACGCACTATGTTAGCGTTAGCCTCGCTTTTGCTATCTTGCCACACGAGTGTTTGCTTGGGTGCCTTACTCAACGCTACACACACACCTCACAATGCGGGGTCACGTGCAATGTCTCGCAACACTAGACAAGCAATGCTCGATGGGATAGATCGCAAAAGGAAGAGGGGTTACAACGGGACAGTTGCAAGTTATACCTGCGATGATGGTGGTGGTGGTGGTGGTGGTGGAGATCGCCGGACGTCGAGGTCGAAGGAGGGGGCGTTGCTGCGCCCGGTCTGGGGCCCGGCTGGACCGGCTCCTGGACCGGCCTGGCCGGTTGCGCGACCGGTCGACCGGATTCTGGGCTGGCCCGGCCGGTCTGTAGCCCGGTTGACCGGCTGCTCAACCGGATTTCGCGGGCTGGAGCTTTCTCTCTCCTGTTCTTCCCCAAACCAAAACCAAATCGACCAAATCGAAGGGAAACGATGGAATTGGAGGCTCAAAGTTTGGGAAATAGTAGATCAAGCACAACAACACCAAATCCACGGACCAAAACCACTCAAAACGCAACCAAATCACAGATCGGTCAAGAGGCAATTTCGGGCTATTTTGGGGATTTTTCGGAAACCAAAGGCTGCTGATACCATATGATGAGGTCTAAGACCCCGTGTGTGGCCCGATCTTGCGGTTGACCCGAAATCCAAGGAGGGAGAGAGGGGGAGCGCGAAGAACACGATGAACACGAAGAACACGAAGAACTCACGCACGCACACCAACCCGATACAATCGATACTTACCCCCGTGGCTCGATGGACCACGCCAATAGAATCAACCCGGGAGAGACGCGCGGTAGAATCCCGGAGTGAGAGATCGGTGAGGGAGATGAATCTAGGAGTGGGAGAGAGAGTGGGTAGCACTAGAATATCACACTCACAAATCCAATCATCCAACAAGGGTAGCCTTGATACAAAGGGGATGAAACCCTAGGGAGACAAAGCTCAAATCCATGTCTAAGCCTAAATCTTGTCTAAAGAGGTAAGGGGGCGACCTGGGTGCTTATATAGGCATACAAGGCAGCATGGGTCGAAAAGGTACAAGTTGGTGGGTCAAACCCGACGAATCCGGTCACAGGGCCGGTTGGACCGGGTCTGGGACCGGCCCGTCCAGTCCAAACCGGATCCTGGACCGGGCGCTGACCGGGCGGGGCTTCGGGGGCCCCGGGATTGCGTCCGGATGGCACGAGCGGAGAATCCGGTCGAAACCGGGCAGCCCGGTGCGGGGGCCGGTCCAGACCGGGCTTGTGACCGGGTGGGCCGGTCATAGGGCCGGTTGACCGGGTCTGGGACCGGCCGGCCTTCCTCCTCCCGCCTCTTCTTCCTCTTCCTTCCTTCTTCCTTCCTTCTTCTTCTTCTTCCTTCTTCCTTGCACCATGATGAATGGCTCCTCTTCCCTTCCCTCGCTTCCTTGCACCATGGGTGTTCCTCCTCTCCGGTTCCTCGACGATCCTTGTACCTAATGATATGTAGCACACCGATATGAGGTAGCATTTCATTCAAGGTATTGACGAGGTCGAGTATCGAGAGGAAGGAGTTCACCTTGCCGCGTGTAGCGTGGTTTAGGGTTGAAGGTCCACTTGGGGGACTCTTTGGCCATGGTGTAGCGTCGACGATAGGCGGGGTTGCACTTGATGGTCTTGGTGTAGCAACATCGGTGACCGGGGCTACATCAAAAACTCTATATGGTGTTAGGTATGGATGTGGAAAGCCAAATGGAAGAACCAAACGAAAAGTCTATTGTCAAAAGTGGGTAAGATCCAAAAGTCACAAGTCAAAGGCGGTGATCACAAAAGGCATACACAAGGTGGAACACACACGTGGGACAAAATGGGGTTAGCGCGACTTGGAAAATGAGCACGAACAAAATTGGTCCTAGCGAAGACTACTAGCTCGGTGTCACGCTAACGCAAGAGAGACCGTGGCTTGGTTGCAAAATTGAGAAGCAACAAGATTTGCGCAAGACGCCTCTCTTCTCTTTTCTCTCTTTTGCTTATAAGCTTTGGACTCTTTTGTGTATAGGTAACTCACACTCTTTTCTCTTTTTGTATTTTTCTTTCTTTTTCTCACTATGCAAGGATACTACTATCTATGTAAGTATGTCACACTTCTTTTGTTTATCTTTTCACACGAGCTTGCTTCGTAGCTTTGCTCAACACACGCACACCCTCACGGTCGGGACGCTTGCGCAATGCTTCGCAACACTAGAAAGCCACTCTCGATAGGAAAGGTACGCAAAAGAGGCTAAGGCTACAAGTTAGAGGCAAGTTATACCACTTGATGATGGTGGCCGACCAACTTGAACTTGATATGGTGGAGGTGTCAAATGAACCGCTTGGATCCTCGGGGTGCCGTCGTCGTTTGTCGATGTTGCGGAAGCTTTGTGGTAGCTGAAATGGCACACAAACCGAAGTCCAAACACAAGGGGGTTAGTCCAAAACGAAAAACGAAGGATGCTGTCAAAAATTTTCGGCTGGCCAGAACTTCCGGTCCTGAGGGGCGGTACTTCCGGTCCCGGGCGGAACTTCTGGTTCTGCCGGGCGGAACTTCCGGTCGCAATCAGATCTGCGGGCTGTTCTTCGATTTGGGCGGAAATCCGGGCCGAAAATCTTCGAATTCGCGGAAAATTTGGCACTAAGAGCGGTGGGAAGGTGGGGGAATTGCAGATCAACACCAAAGACAAGTTTCTATTGGACCAAAACCACCAAAAACTCAACAAATCGCGAGATCCAACCAAGGCCAATTTGGGGCTATTTTTTGGGAAAAAAATTTGGGAAATTTTTTGGGCGAAAATGGTGGAATTGGGGGATGTGGGGGTCAAATCCGTGTCAACCAAAGAGCTGTTGATACCATATGATAAGGGCTAAGACCAAGGATGTGCCCGATCTTCACGGATTTGGGTGGAATTCGTGGGGGAGGTGGATGAACGCGATGAACACGAGGAACGCGGTGGGGAATCGTGGGGATACAACACACACACGCACACAAATCGGTTTTCCCTCGTTGGCCCGAACCACCAACTCGATAGAGGTTGCGAGAAAAGAGCTTCCGGTAGAAGTCCCGCAAAGAGATCAACAAATCGAAGCTCGCAAGATCTAGAAGGGTGAAAAGACCGGAAGGTTGATAGAAGTGCAAGCAAAAGACCAAATAGGTAGAAGTGCAAGCAAAAGATCAAACAAACGGTAGAAGTCACCAAAGAGATCTTCACGAGTCGATAAGGAGCCCGGGTGGGTACAAGATCAAAGATCTAGGTAGGGTTCCCACAAGGGTGAGCTAAGCTCAGGTTTAATTTCACATCAAGTCTAATCTCAGATCTGAGCCAACAAGGCTATTTATAGTGGTGGGGTGAAGGGATAAGTTACACGCTGAAAAGTGCTGTTGTGCTGAAGTTCGGTAGGGCGGAAGTTCCGGTCGTCCTGCGCGGAAGTTCCGGTCACGGGCGGAAGTTCCGGTCTTGTGGGCTGGAAGTTCCGGCCAAGTTCCGGCCTAGTTCCGGAAATGGCCAATTTCCTTGCAGTAACATCCAGGGGCGTTTTGGCGCAATTTCGGAACTTGGGCGGAACTTGGGCGGAAGTTCCGGTGGGGTGGAAGTTCCGGTCCCTCGGGGCGGAAGTTCCGGCTGGCTCCTTTTCTCTGGGCGCTGGAAGGCATCTGGAAGGCATCTGGAAGGCATCGGGCCGGAAGTTCCGGTCCTGGGGGGCGGAAGTTCCGGCCTGGGCGCTGTAGCTCCATCTTCATCATTTCCAGCTCTCTCTTCATTGGCTTGGTCTCCATGGCTTGCGTCTTGGTCGATGTACCTGATTGAACATAGGGTATTCGCATGAAGTAGTATGCCATCCAATGGGGTATCAAATGTATACGTGGTAAGGAGCGAATTCACCTCTTGGTGTAGGGCTTGGGCTCGAGCTCGTGTCATTGGACCACGAGGAGGGCTTGTCGGTCTTGATGTAGTGTCGACCTTGGGTAGGGCTACATCACCTCGGCCTTGAGTGTGGTTCTTGACGTTGATGCACATGATGAAGCGAAGACCGTATGATGAGGTCTAAGACCCCGTGTGTGGCCCAATCTTGCGGATTGACTTCGAAACCAAGGGGTGAGATGGGAAAACGCGAGGAACACGAAGAACACCACGAACACGAGGAACTCCGAGACTCACGCACACACACCAACCCGATACACCCGATGCTTACCTCCGTGGCTCGATGGACCACGCCAATAGAATCTCCGAGGAAGAGACACGCGGTAGAATTCCCGGAGAGAGATTGGGATTGGAGAGGAAGAGCTTGGGGAAGGAGAGAGAGTAACAAGTACTAGAATCTCCTTCAACAAGATCTAAGTCAACAACCAAGGTGCCTTGATTACGAGAGGATGATACCCAAGGGAGACTAAGCTCAAAGGTAGGTTTGAGTTCAAAACAAGTCTAAAGAGCTAAGGAGGGGTTCCAGCTACATATATAGGCACACATGGCCAGCAAGGGCGAACAGGTACGCAAAAGGATAAGTTAAGGCAGTTTGGTGGGGCACTCTCGTCGAGTCCGGTTTGGGATCCGGTCCGACCGGGCCTCGTGACCGGGCTGTCCGGCCATGGGTCCTGTCCGACCGGGCTCGTGACCGGGCTGTCCGGTCATGGGTCCGGTCGACCGGTCGGAAACCGAGAATCTGCGAGGTTTCCGGTCCTGGGTCCGGTCGTCGTCCCGTACGAGGAGCTGGTCCGGTTGGCGGCCGGTTGACCGGGCCTGTGACCGGGGCGCCCGGTTGTGGGTCCGGTCCGACCGGGTCCTAGACCGGCCAGCGTCCGTCTCTTCCTTGGAGCGCTTCGAGCGACGTCGGCTTCGGCTCCATGATCATCTCCATGTCCAGCTGCTTCTCTCCCTCCCTTGACCTTGGCGCCTCCTCCTTTCCGAGGTCTTGATGCGCCTTGTACCTAATGACACATAGCACGTTGGCATGAGGTAGCAATCCATCCAAAGGGGTACCAAGATCAAGGGTGGTGAGGAGCGAGTTCACCTCATCATGTAGAGCCTTGGCTCGGGCTCGTGTCATCGGTCCACTTGGGGGACTAGTTGGTCTTGATGGATTGTCGTCGGTGAGCGGGGCTACATCATCTCCCCCTTGGGAAAGAGTCATCCTCGACTCGTGGCCTTCCTCATCTCCATGATAGGGTGACAAGTCGGAGACATTGAACGTGTTGCTCACCAAGTACTTGGAGGTGGGGATGTCGATGACGTAAGCGTTGTTGTTGATGCATTTGAGGACCTTGAAGGGACCATCTCCTCTTGGCTTGAGCTTCGAGTTGCGTTCATGAGGGAATCTTTCCTTGCGGAGGTGGATCCAAACGAGGTCGCCTTCTTGAAATATGCGTTCCTTCTTCTTGGCATTGAGGCGGGTAGCTTGACGACGCACATGTTCTTGAATGGTAGCTCTTGTCTCTTCATGAAGTTTCTTGACGGCGGCGGTGCGCTTGTCGAAGTCCATGTTGATCCGCTCATGAAGGGGAAGCGGGAGTATGTCGAATGCCGTGAGCGGCTCAAACCCGTAGACGACCATGAAGGGACTCCTTGATGTAGTCGAGTGCTTGGCGCGGTTGTAGGCGAACTCCGCGTGTGGAAGGCATTCCTCCCATGACTTCAAGTTTTTCTTCACGAGGATGCGTAGAAGGGTGGAGAGGCTTCGATTGACCACTTCGGTTTGGCCGTCCGTTTGCGGATGCGAGGATGATGAGAATAAGAGCTTCACTCCAAACTTTGCCATTAGCGACTTCCAAAGATAACTCATGAACTTGACGTCTCGATCCGACACAATGCTTTGCGGCACTCCATGTAGGCGAACAATTTCCCTGAAAAACAATGAAGCAATGTGTGAAGCATCATCGCTCTTATGGCAAGGTATGAAATGGGCCATCTTAGAGAATCTATCCACTACCACAAATATAGAATCATGACCATGCTTAGTGCGAGGCAATCCTAGAACAAAATCCATGCTAATATCCGTCCATGGTGCATGAGGTATAGGCAAAGGCGTGTAAAGACCATTGGGATTGGAAGTAGACTTAGCTTGAAGGCATGTCGTGCAACGTTTGCAAAGGCGCTCGACGTCCCTCTTCATCTTCGGCCCATAATAGTGAGTGGATAACATCGCAAGTGTCTTGTCTCGACCAAAATGTCCCATAAGGCCACCACCATGTGACTCTTGCAAGAGTAACTTTCGAAGAGAAGACTCGGGAATGCAAATTTTGTTGGCTTTAAACAAGTAGCCTTTGTGCAAATAGAAGTCATCAAATCCTCGGTCAACGGAACACTTCTCAAATATCGGAGCAAAGAAAGAATCGGAAGTATAGAGTTCTTTGATCTCTTCGAGTCCCAAGACATGAAAATCCAAGCGAGTCAACAAAAGGGTGTTTTTGCGGGAAAGAGCATCCGCCACTACATTGTCCTTGCCCTTCTTGTATTTGATGACATACGGGAAGGACTCAATGAACTCAACCCATTTTGCATGACGTTTGTTTAAATTGTGTTGGCTTTTCAAGTACTTCAAAGACTCATGGTCGGAATGAATGATAAACTCTTTTGGCCAAAGATAGTGTTGCCAAACTTCAAGAACACGAACCAAAGCGTAGAGCTCCTTGTCATATATAGGATAGTTGAGGCGTGCGCCATCTAACTTCTCACTATAGTATGCCACGGGTTTGCCCTCTTGCATAAGAACACCACCAATACCAAGCCCACTTGCATCACACTCAATCTCAAAAGTTTTGGCAAAATTTGGAAGAACAAGAAGGGGAGCTTCGGTAAGGCGTTTCTTCAACTCATCAAAAGCATTTTGTTGGGCTTTGCCCCAAACAAACGGAACATTCTTCTTGGTAAGCTCATTCAAAGGGCAAGCGATGGTGCTAAAGTCTTTCACAAAGCGGCGGTAAAACCCGGCAAGTCCATGGAAGCTTCGGACTTGGCCAACATTTGTAGGAGTAGGCCAATTATGGATGGCCTCTACCTTAGAAGAATCAACTTCAATCCCATTAGCGGAAACCACAAAGCCAAGGAAAACCAATTTGTTTTGAGCAAAGGTGCACTTGGGGAGGTTAGCATAAAGCTTTTCATGACGCAAGATGCACAAGACTTCTCTCACATGTTGCACATGGTCCTCGAGACTTTTGCTATAAATGAGAATATCATCGAAATAGACAACCACACTCTTGCCAATGAGAGGACGCAAGATGTGATTCATGAGGCGCATGAAAGTAGATGGAGCATTGGAAAGACCGAAAGGCATAACGAGCCATTCATATAGACCGAGTTTGGTCTTGAATGCCGTTTTCCATTCATCACCAATAGCCATGCGGATTTGATGGTAACCACTACGCAAATCGATTTTAGAGAAAATCGTGGCACCACTAAGTTCATCAAGCATGTCATCTAAACGCGGAATGGGATGGCGGTAACGGACGGTAATGGCATTGATGGGGCGACAATCCATACACATCCGTTGCGTCTCATCCGGTTTAGGCACAAGAATCACGGGAACCGCACAAGGGGAAAGGCTTTCGCGAACGTACCCTTTGGCGAGGAGATCTTGTATTTGTCGTTGGATCTCCTTTGTGTCTTCGGGGTTGGTGCGGTAGGCGGCACGGTTTGGAAGCGGAGCGCCGGGTATGAGGTCGATGCGGTGCTCGATGCCTCGAAGCGGTGGTAGTCCATGAGGGAGCTCGTCGGGGAAGACGTCTTGAAACTCCTTCAAAAGAGACAACAAAGACGACGGAATGTTGGTTAAGTCGTTAGTCGCCGATGACGGTCCCTTGCATATGAGGACGTAGTGCAATATGGTGGATGGGTTTGCTTGCACTTCTTTCCACTCGCTTTTGGTGGCTAGGAGGACGCTCTTTCGCTCACTCATGTATGGCTTGTGGCGCTCACTCTCCATTTGGTGGGTCGCTCCCTCACCTCTCAACTCACTATGGTGGAAGTGGTGTTGTGCCCTCGCTAGAGCCTTCGCATTGTCGGCGATGATTTGGCTAGGAGTCATGGGGCGCAACTCGAACTTCTTGTCGTTGACCTTGAAGGTGTATGTGTTGGAGAGTCCATCATGTATAGCCTTCTTGTCATATTGCCAAGGGCGGCCAAGCAACATGTGGCACACCGTCATGGGCACCACGTCACACTCAATAGTATCCTCATAAGGTCCAATCCTGAAAGTGACGGTGACGGTATGTTGTATCTTGACGTTGCCCTTGTCACTCAACCATTGGATATGGTAAGGGTGAGGATGCTTGCGAAGAGGGAAGTTGAGCTTCTCACACAACTCGGTGCTTGCAAGGTTATGGCAACTTCCACCGTCTATGATGACCTTGATCGACTTGCCACCAATTCCGGCACGGGTTTGGAAGATGTTGCACCGTTGTTCTTCCCTAGCTTTAGGTTGAGTTGTTAGCACCCTTGTGACCACAAGTGAGGGACTTGGGTCATGCTCACATAGGAGAGGATCTTCTCCACATTCTTGCTCATAAGCTTCTTCACTTTCCACGGCGGCTTGCACAAGGGCTTCATATTCATCCTCATCAAGCGTCTCGATATCACCATTCTCCATAGTGATCATGACCTTGGTGTTCTTGCACTCAAACGACTTGTGACCTTGGGTGCCACACTTGAAGCAAGTGACACTAGAGGGTCCCGTGGATGCCTTAGAGGAGGCGGTGGAGGAGACCGTTTGCTTCATGCGACTTTGGATAGTCGGCTTCTTGGATGTTGTAGAGGACACGTCGGCCTTGGCACTTGTAGCATGAGGAGTTGATGTAGTAGAAGGAGTCGATGTAGCGAGCTTGGAGGTGAAGTAGGTCTTGGCCTTGGAGTACTTGATGTCCTCAATCACTTGGCGCTCGGCCTTCGACGCTTGATGGACCAACTCAACCATGTTGGAGTAAGGTTGGAACTCCACAATTCGCTTGATGGGATAGTTGAGTCCATTGAAGAAACGAGCAATGGTTTGGTCATCGGACTCTTGGATGTTGGCTCGCATCATAGTGAGCTCCATCTCCTTGTAGAACTCCTCGACGGTCTTGGTTCCTTGCTTCAACTTTTGGAGCTTGTTGAAGAGGTCGGTCATGTAGTGCGTGGGGACAAAGCGAGCATGCATCTCTTTCTTCATTTCTTCCCAAGTGGCAATTGGAGGATCACCCTTCTCTTCTCGAAGAGTGAGGACTTGCTCCCACCAAGTGTTTGCGTAGTCCTCGAACTCAAGGGACGCCATAGCCACCTTCTTGGCACCGGAGTAGTTGTGGATGCGGAATATCTTGTCCACCTTGAGTGCCCATGAGAGGTAGGCCTCGGCATCTTCTTCTCCCTTGAACTTTGGCATGGTGAACTTGAGTCTTCCAAACATGTTCTCTTCATCCTCCAAGTTTCTTCGACGAGGAGGGCACCTTCATCTCTTGCGGCTTGAGGAGGAATAGGAGGTCTTCTACGGCCAACCATAGCATTGGGTTGGCGTTGGAGGTGCACACTTGCTTCACTTGGTTCAAGGTGAGGATGTGGTTGAAGATCTTGTCGTGGTTGTGGACGATGCTCAATGTTGGGTCTCTCCTCTTGAGCATGGTGTGGGTCTCCTCTTCCACGTTGGTCATGGCGAGGATGATTGCGGAGATCACGCCTCGGTTGGTCTTGATGTCCATGGCCTTGAGCATCACCATGTGGTTCCATGTTGTGGAATAAGTTGTCATGTGGGTGGCCGTCACGCCCATGGTGGGCATGGCCATCCGGTTGAGGACGATCTTGTGGAGGACGTTCTTGTGGACGAGCATGGCGATGGATTTCTCCTCGCCTAGAGTTGGAGCGAGAGTCTTCATGACGAGCAAGTGAGCGATGTGGTCGATGATGGTCTTCATGCCTTGAGGAGGAGCTTGAGGACGAACGGTGGCCATGAGAGTAGTAATCTTGTGACGAACTTGAGGATGATGAAGTAGAGCGGTGTCGGCGATGACGACCCAAGTTGGTGATGGCGCGCTCGAGGCTATCCATGCGCCGCTCCATGTTCGCATCATTGGCCGCCATTTGGCCATTCAAGTTGTCCGTAGCTTCGCGAAGGAGAGCCAAGTCTTGGTTCACCACGGAGAAGTTGTGTGCCACTTCATCGTATTGCTCATCGATGCGTGTCTCGAAGAGGGTGAGTTGCTCCTTGAACTCTTGTCGTTGCGTCCATAGGTTGTGTTGAGTAGCCAACCTCTCGGTGTTGCGGAGGACTTCTCCCTCCCTTGCATCATCTCCACTCCTATCCATGATGCAAAGACAAGAACTAGGTTGTGTATGTTAGTGGAAGGAGACTACCTCGCACTCTTACCAAGGTAAGATAGTATTGAGGCAATCCACCAAGCCGAAAGCAAGATCAAGTGTATCGGGAACACACGCAAAACCACACGCAAAAGCTAGCAAATATGGTGTTAGGCGAGTGTTGTGGAAAGCCAAAAGACAAATCCAAGATCGAGTATGTTGTTAAAAGTGGGTAAGGTCCAAAAATCCAAATGTCAATGTGAAGATCACTATAAACACGGAAAAGGTTGTGGAACACACACACGAGATAAGCGGGGTTAGTGCAACCAAAAGTGAGCGGAAAAGTGTATGTACGGATGCTCGGTGTCACACTAACACAAGGAGAGGCAAAGCTTTGGTTGCAAAGGAAGAGACAACTAGATTCGCACGCGGCCTCTCTTCTCGTATCTCTCTTTGTTTAAAAGCTTTTTCTCTTTTGTATATGGTGGCACTTGCACTCGTTTGTATCTTTGGTGGCACTTGGACACTTTTGTATGTATGGGCGTATGGATGTATGGATGTATGGATGTATGGTGCTACTCGCACTCTTTTTGTGTTTTTGGGGCTTTTTGACGCACTATGTTAGCGTTAGCCTCGCTTTTGCTATCTTGCCACACGAGTGTTTGCTTGGGTGCCTTACTCAACGCTACACACACACCTCACAATGCGGGGCCACGTGCAATGTCTCGCAACACTAGACAAGCAATGCTCGATGGGATAGATCGCAAAAGGAAGAGGGGTTACAAGGTGACAGCTGCAAGTTATACCTGCGATGGTGGTGGTGGTGGTGGTGGTGGTGGTGGATATCGCCGGATGTCGAGGTCGAAGGGGCGCGAAGATGCGCCCGGTCTGGGGCCCGGTTGGACCGGCTCCTGGACCGGCGTGTCCGGTTGGCCGGCCGGTCGGACCGGGTCTACGCGCCGGGTCGTCCGGTCTGTGGCCCGGTTGACCGGGCTCGAAACCGGGTTTCACGATTTTGAGATTTCTCTCTCCTGTTCTTCCCCAAACCAAAACCAAATCGACCAAATCGAAGGGAAACGATGGAATTGGAGGCTCAAAGTTGGGGAAATAGTAGATCAAGCACAACAACACCAAATCCACGGACCAAAACCACTCAAAACGCAACCAAATCACAGATCGGTCAAGAGGCAATTTGGGGCTATTTTTGGGGATTTTTGGAAAATTTTCTAGGGACGAAATCGGGTGGGTGGAGGGTCAAATCCGCGGAAACCAAAGGCTGCTGATACCATATGATGAGGTCTAAGACCCCGTGTGTGGCCCGATCTTGCGGATTGACTTCGAAACCAAGGGGTGAGATGGGAAAACGCGAGGAACACGAAGAACACCACGAACACGAGGAACTCCGAGACTCACGCACACACACCAACCCGATACACCCGATGCTTACCTCCGTGGCTCGATGGACCACGCCAATAGAATCTCCGAGGAAGAGACACGCGGTAGAATTCCCGGAGAGAGATTGGGATTGGAGAGGAAGAGCTTGGGGAAGGAGAGAGAGTAACAAGTACTAGAATCTCCTTCAACAAGATCTAAGTCAACAACCAAGGTGCCTTGATTACAGAGGGATGATACCCAAGGGAGACTAACCTCAAAGGTAGGTTTGAGTTCAAAACAAGTCTAAAGAGCTAAGGAGGGGTTCCCAGCTACTTATATAGGCACACATGGCCAGCAAGGGCGAACAGGTACGCAAAAGGATAAGTTAAGGCAGTTTGGTGGGGCACTCTCGTCAGGTCCGGTTTGGGATCCGGTCTGACCGGGCCTGTGACCGGGCTGTCCGGCCATGGGTCCGGTCCGACCGGGCCTGTGACCGGGCTGTCCGTTCATGGGTCCGGTCGACCGGTCGGAGCCGAGAATCTGCGAGGTTTCGGTCTGGGTCCGGTCGTCGTCCGTACGAGGGAGCTGGTCCGGTTGGCGGCCGGTTGACCGAGCCTGTGACCGAGGCGCCGGTTGTGGGTCCGGTCCGGCCGGGTCCTGGACCGGCCGGCGTCCGTCTCTTCCTTGGAGCGCTTCGAGCGACGTCGGCTTCGGCTCCATGATCATCTCCATGTCCAGTCTGCTTCTCTCCCTCCCTTGACCTTGGCGCCTCCTCCTTTCCGAGGTCTTGATGCGCCTTGTACCTAATGACACATAGCACGTTGGCATGAGGTAGCAATCCATCCAAAGGGGTACCAAGATCAAGGGTGGTGAGGAGCGAGTTCACCTCATCATGTAGAGCCTTGGCTCGGGCTCGTGTCATCGGTCCACTTGGGGGACTAGTTGGTCTTGATGGAGTGTCGTCGGTGAGCGGGGCTACATCACCGTAGGTCGGGCTGCATCACAATCCCTCCGTTTCCCTTCGATTTGACCTTTTGGCTTTGGTTTGGGGAAGAACAGGAGAGAGAAACTCGCGCAGCCGGTTGAGAAACCGGTTGACCGGACCGCCCGACCCAGCACCCGGCCGACCGGCCGCCAGACCGGAGCAGCCGGCCCTAGGCCCGGCCAGACCGGCCCCCAGACCGGATCCTGCAGCTAACACCACCGCCGACCACCACCACCACCACCATCATCGCAAGTTGCGTGTTCATCACCGCCTACACATCTTAGGTATAACTTGCATTTTCCCTTGTCACCCCTCTCCTTTTGCGATCTATCCTATCGAGCATTGCTTATCAAGTGTTGCGAGACATTGCACGTGGCCTCGATTGTGAGGTGTGTGTGTGTAGTGTGGAGTCAAGCTTATAAGCAAAACTCGTGTGGCAAGATACAAAAAGCGAGGCTAACGCAAGTAGCACCATACATACAAAGGAGTGCAAGTGCCACCATCGATACAAAAGAGTGAGTGTGCCACCATATACAAAAGAGTACACACCTTTTAAGCAAAAGAGAGAGAAGAGAAGAGAGGCCGCGTGTGAATCTTGTTGTCTCTCCAATTGCAACCAAGCTTTGACCTCTTCTTGTGTTAGTGTGACACTGAGCACCACCTTGCAAATAGGTTTTTGTTTTTCCGCTCATTCCTTGGTCGCACTAACCCCGCTTATCCCGTGTGTGCGTTCCGCAACTTTTCCGTGTTTATAATGATCTCCACTTTTGACACTTGATTTTTGGACCTTACCCACTTTTAACAACATACTTAATTTTGGATTTCATCTTTTGGCTTTCCACCACACTCACCTAACACCATATTTGCTAGCTTTTGCGTGTGGCTTTGCATGTGTACCCGATACGATTGGTTTTGCTCTCGGTTCGGTTGATTGCCTCAATTCTATCACACCAAGGTAAGAGTGCGAGGTAGTTTTCTTCCACTAACATCCACAACATAGTTCTTGTCTTGCTATCATGGATAGGCACGGAGACGAAGCTCGGGAGGATGAAGTCTTACGCAACACCGAGCGGTTGGCGACCCAACACAATCTATGGACACAACGCCAAGAGTTCTGATACGGGGCGACCTTCGGTCTCCACCGCATCATGTGCGTCAACGCCGACACGTCACGCAAAGGTGAATCTTCTCCTTTATGCGTGCCTACAATTGTCTCTCATGAATGGTATGCTACTTCATCCTCCTTCATATGACCATGATAGGAACACATCGCCAAGTACGGAGGAAGTGGACGACACCATGGAGGCTCGAGGACTCAAGGCCGAGGTCGCGAAAGCATGGAAGAGAACGTCGAGGATAAGGAGACGCGCCAGGAAGACCGGCACTGCCGCACCGCCACTACGCCTGAGGACGACGGCACTGCCGCCCTACCTGCGCCGGCCCTATCGCCCTACATGTGATGGCCCTGACGCCCCACTACAAAGAGCATCAAATATGAACCCTTTATCCCTTTGTATGCCTAAACTACCCCTCCTTTGGTGGCTCCCTATATATAGGCTCCCACCTCCCCTTCATTAGGGAAGACATAACTTGAGTGAGAACTTGGCTTATGCCTCCACCATCCCTCCGGGATTAGGGAAACCCCCTCCTCTCTTAGACACAAATCTATGAGTTGTATCAAGGCACTCCTTATATGATTTATCTTTCGCACTTGTGATTCTACCGCGGTCTCTCACACGTGTGACTCCATAGATCGTATATCGGTCTTTCTCTCGGGGATTCTACCTCGTGTCTCTCCTTGAGGGATTCTATCGTGATAGTGGTTCGGGCTATCGGGAGTAAACCGGAATTGTATCGGGTTGTGTTGCGTGCGTTCGCGTGTGTTCATCATCTTATTCGCCGTGTTCTTCGTGTTCTTCCTCTCCCCCGCCATTCCCTCGGTCAATTCGTGAGATCGGGCAACCCACGTGGCCTTAGGCCGCATCATATGGTATCAGAGCAAAGGTTGCCACGAATTTGACCCTCCAATTTCGCCAATTTCGCCCAAAAAATTTCCCAAAAATTTTGCCCCAAAAAATAGCTCGAAATTTGATCTCCGGATTTGTTGCGTTTTTTGTGGTTTTGGTCCACTGTTTTCCCCGTCTTTTTAGTGCCCAATTCCATCAATTTCATCAAGATCTGAGCAGTGTTTGTGTCCGTTTCTGTGAAGAACTGGCCGGACAGTTCATCACTGTTCTTGGTCCACCGCCCGCCCCCCTTCTCGACCAAGCGGTCAACGCCATCCATCCGTGCGCGGGCTCACCCTGTCGATCCCGCTGCCAGCCATCCAGCCGCCGGCCGCCCCACCCACCACTGCCTCCCGCTGCCCCGCTTGGTCCGCGCTGCCTGGCCCACCTAGCCGCTGCACTACGCCGCCGCCCTCTTTCCGCTGCCGCTCCCTCCGCTTGCATCAGCCATCAACAGCCGCGCGCTACAGCATCCAGGCCAACCGCCGCCGCCACAAACGCCCGCATCGCCCACGCCTCGCTCACCCGCGCCGGCCCACGCCACCAGCGCCACGTCCGCTCGCAGACGCGCCTTGGCGCACGCCCACGCGCGGCAACCACCGGTCGGCCACCTCCTGCAGCGGGCACGCAGCGCCGCGCACGCCACCACGTACGCCGGCCTCCAATCCGCATACATCAAGGTCGCGTGCACCATCCACTCCCGCTGCTGCTCAACTGCTATCCTTGCTCCACGGCCGAGCCGCACCAAGCCCGCTCCTCCCTGGCCTCACACGCCGCCGACCCGCCTCCGCTCGGCCAGCCGCCAGCCACGCGCGCATCAGCCCCTGGCCCCGCGCCTCCACGGAGCAAAGCCGCTCAGGCCGGGCACCACCAGCTCCAATCCACGCCCGCACGCAGCAGCTGCTCCACCTCGCTCCTCAGCCGCTCACCATCGCTGCGCACAGCCGCCGCTCACCCCGCACTCGCTCCAACTGTCCAGCTCGCACGCGCAAATCACCTACCATCAGCTCTGCCCACGCGCAGAAAAATCCATGTCCGGTCCAAACCGGAGCCAAACCGGGTAGCAACCGGGAAAACTGCTCGGACCGGAGCGAAACCGGGCGGCAACCGGATGGTCCGGCCAGGAATCCGGTTGACCGGGTTCTGGACCAGTTTCGTCCAATTTTGACTCCACTTTTTGCCCCAAATTTTGACAACTTTCCGGAGCCCGTTTGACTCCAAATTTTAACAGCATCCCCCAAATACTCCACATGATCCATCTCTAATTTTTTACGATTTTTGGAGCCCAACTTTTGACCGCTCGTTTTGACCCAACTTTTCGGGCATTGACTTAATTTGCTCGGTTTCCGTTTTGGAATGCAAGGTTTGTCTACCAAGCTTCCGCGTCTACATCAACACCGCGGCGACACCTTCGGCACCCCGGATTCCGGCGCAACTTCGACACCGCCATCGTCGACACCATCGCAAGTTCGTGTGCTTGACACCGCCTAACGTCAATAGGTATAACTTGCCCCCCTCACCCCTTGTAGCCCCGTTTCTTCCTTTGCGTATCTATCCCATTGAGAGTGGCTTTCCGAGCGTTGCGAAGCATTGCACAAGTGTCACGACCGTGAGAGGGTGTGTGTGTGCGTTGTGTTGAGCAAAGCTCCGAAGCAAGCTCGGTGAGAAAGATACACAAAAGAAGAAAAAGCGTGACATATACATAGAGAAAAATAAAGCTTCTAAGCATAGAAAAAAGAGTGAAAAAAAAGAAGAAAAAAAAAGTGTGTGTGCCACCGATACAAAGGAGTCCAAAGCTTCTAAGCGCAAAGAGAGAAAGAGAAGAGTGGCATTTGTGAAAATCTTGTTGCTTCCCTCTTATGCAACCGAGCTACGGTCTCTCTTGTGTTGGTGACACCGAGCATATAGTCTTTGTTAGGACCATCTTTGTCACTTGCTCACGTCCTTGGTCGCGCTAACCCCATTGTTCTTCTTGCGTGTGTTTCCGTGTTTCCTTGACATAGATCACCACTCTTGACATTTGACTTTGGATCTTACCCACATTTGACAATAGACTTTTCCGTTGATCTTTTCGTTTGCTATCCACCCTTACCCACCACATATAGAGTTCTTAGCCTTTTGCGTGTGCTTTGAGTGTGTGTGTGAGTAACCCCGATACATTTCGACTTTGCTCTTGACTTGAACCATTTTTCCGATACTTTCTTGAAAGGTGGGATACTTGTGTAGTTTTCCTTCCACCATACATATACACCTATCCTAGTGAGATATACATGATGACCCCACAAGAGCAAGCCGAGATGAGAGCATACTTCGCCGAGCTAGATGCTCGAGAAGCCCAAATGACACCCAAAGATAAAGCCGAGTGCAACGCATACTTCAAACACCTTGAGAGCAAGAGTGATACACCCCATGAGTCGAGTGAGGATGTTTCGATTTCTAACAACTTAACCTCTACTCCGCTTGTGTTGTCTTCCTCTTTGCTAGGTTGCTTCGGACATCGACGACGCCATTGCCATGGAGATGAGGGACTCCACTATATGTGAGATGAGCGACTCCACTATATGTGAGATGAGTGACTCCACTATATGTGAGCTTGATGAGTGCCTCCACTTCGAGAGCATGAGCGATACACCGAGTGAGATGAGAGTGGTAGTTGATAGGTCATGTGAGGCCATTTCGAATTCTAACAACTTACCCTCTACCTCTAGTGTGTTTCCTTGTGTCTTATTAGGTCCCATGGATGACGAGACGCCGATCATGGAGAAGATGTACATGGTGCATGAAGATGATGATATCACACCATGCTTGTTGCTTGAAGATGAACATGGAGGCCACATCGAGCCTACCTCTTCCACAACACCTACCTCATATGAGCGGGACTACAAAGGTACCTATATGGGTGTTGATGATGCCATGATCCCACTAGTGGACATGATGATTTGTGAGTGCTTGCATGAGTTGGATGATCCTATTGCTATGTCATATGCTTCTTTCACTTTCCCTTGTGATACTTGTGCCATTGTTGATCATGTGGAAGTAGTTGCTTGTGACACTTGGACCATGCCATGCTATGAGTGTTTCGATTTCTATCCTATTGCTTGCAATATGTCGAACAATTTCTCTTTCCCATGTATTGCTTGCAATGTTGATAATGATGCTTGTGTTGTGACAACCTTGCCGAACAATTGCTCTTTCCCTAGGTTTGTCGACAACAATGATGAAACTTTGAACATGTTTTGCTCACAATGCTTGCAATATTCTCCCATTAATGCATCCAAAATGTTGAACACTTGCTCTTTCAAATGCTTGGTTTGCAATTATGTTAATGTGCTTGTTAGTGAGATTGCCCCCATAGCTCTCTCAAATTTTGGAGACTTTGCATATATCCATGTTGAGCATGTTCCCATGTTTACCCCGCATATTCACCATATCTATTATGATGCTTTGCTTAACGCTAATGGTGATGTGCAAAAGAGATGGACCATCATGATGGATGATGTGTTCATATACCATGCACACACATTGTTCTTGTTGTCTAACATGTGTGTAGGTACCCACACTCCAATGTCAACCTCGATTGAGCACGAGTTGACAAAAAGAGCTCTTGAGAGCATGATACACGTGAGCTCCAATGAGTGGTTTTGCCCGCACACTTCCACTACACAAGACCTCTCAATGAGAGCACACCGACACTTTGATAAGGTGACCTCCTTCTACTTGCGCACTCTTCCTAAATCCATTGAACTTTGGCTACGCTTTGATTGCTCCTTTGCCTTTCTTGTGCTACATAGGGCTCTTGACAAGTGAAGGGATATTCAAGCGTTGGTGTCATCTACCTCCTCTACACGTTCACGAAGACTCATCGTCGAGGACGACTCTTTTTCAAGTGGGGGAGATGATACGGGGCGACCTTCGGTCTCCACCGCATCATGTGCGTCAACGCCGACACGTCACGCAAAGGTGAATCTTCTCCTTTATGCGTGCCTACAATTGTCTCTCATGAATGGTATTCTACTTCATCCTCCTTCATATGACCATGATAGGAACACATCGCCAAGTACGGAGGAAGTGGACGACACCATGGAGGCTCGAGGACTCAAGGCCGAGGTCGCGGAAGCATGGAAGAGAACGTCGAGGATAAGGAGACGCGCCAGGAAGGACCGGCACCGCCGCACCGCCACTACGCCCGAGGACGACGACACCGCCGCCCCTACCTGCGCCGGCCCTATCGCCCTACATGTGATGGCCCTGACGCCCCACTACAAAGAGCATCAAATATGAACCCTTTATCCCTTTGTATGCCTAAACTACCCCTCCTTTGGTGGCTCCCTATATATAGGCTCCCACCTCCCCCTTCATTAGGGAAGACATAACTTGAGTGAGAACTTGGCTTATGCCTCCACCATCCCTCCGGGATTAGGGAAACCCCTCCTCTCTTAGACACAAATCTATGAGTTGTATCAAGGCACTCCTTATATGATTTATCTTTCGCACTTGTGATTCTACCGCGGTCTCTCACACGTGTGACTCCATAGATCGTATATCGGTCTTTCTCTCGGGGATTCTACCTCGTGTCTCTCCTTGAGGGATTCTATCGTGATAGTGGTTCGGGCTATCGGGAGTAAACCGGAATTGTATCGGGTTGTGTTGCGTGCGTTCGCGTGTGTTCATCATCTTATTCGCCGTGTTCTTCGTGTTCTTCCTCTCCCCCGCCATTCCCTCGGTCAATTCGTGAGATCGGGCAACCCACGTGGCCTTAGGCCGCATCAAGTTCAAGGAGCAACTCACCTTGTTTGAGACACGCATCGACGAGCAATATGAAGAAGTGGCCCACAACTTCTCCCAAGTGAACCAAGATATATCTCTCCTTCGTGAAGCTACGGACAACTTGCATGGTCAAGTGACGGCCAATGTTGCAAACATGGAGCGGCGCATGGATAGTCTAGAGCGCGCCATCAACAACTTGGGCCGCCGACATCGACATCGCTCTACTTCCTCATCATCATCAACCTCGTCACAAGATTACTACTCTCATCATCGCCATACATCCTCAAGCTCCGACTCAAGGCATGGAGACCATCATCGACCTCGTCGCCCGCATGCTCGTCATGAAGACTCTCGCTCCAACTCAAGGCGCGGAGAATTCCATCGCCATGCTCGTCCTCATGAACATCCTCCACAAGAACAAGTTCTTCACCAAGATCGTCATCAAGCGGCTCGCCATGCCCATCATGGGCATGACGACCAACCCCACGACAACGTCATCCACAACATGGAACCGGCACCTCATCGTCAAGCACATGTTGATGCTCAAGACCAAGGTCATCAAGATCCCCCGAGGCGTGATCTCCGAAACCACCCTCGCCATGACCAAAGGGGTCGAGGAGAACCGCAACATGATCAAGATGAGAGGGCCATCCTTGGACATCGTCAACACCCTCGTCAAGATCCTCAACAACATCATCAACGTGAACCAAGTGAAGCTAGTGTTCAACTCCACCGCCAACCCAATGCTATGGTTGGCCGTGGAAGACCTCCTCTACCGCCTCAAGCTGCAAGAGATGAAGGCATCCGTCCTCGCCGAAGGAATTTGGAAGACGAAGAGAACATGTTCGGCAAACTCAAGTTCAACATGCCCAAGTTCAAAGGTGAAGACGATGCCGAGGCCTACCTCTCATGGGCACTCAAGGTTGACAAGATCTTCCGCATCCACAACTACTACGGTGCCAAGAAAGTGGCCATGGCATCTCTTGAGTTTGAAGACTACGCCAACACTTGGTGGGAGAAAGTCCTCACTCTAAGAGAAGAAAAGGGTGAACCTGCAATTGACACTTGGGAAGAGATGAAGGAAGAGATGCAAGCTCGCTTTGTCCCAACACACTACATGACCGACCTCTTCACCAAACTCCAAAATTGAAGCAAGGCACCAAGACCGTTGAGGAGTTCTTCAAGGAGATGAAGTTAACTATGATGCGAGCCAACATCCAAGAGTCCGAGAACCAAACCATCGCTAGATTCTTCAATGGACTCAACTACCCCATCAAGAGAATTGTGGAGTTCCAACACTACTCCAACACGGTTGAGTTGGTTCACCAAGCTTCCAAAGCCGAGCGCCAAGTGAATGAGGACATCAAGTACTCCAAGTCCAAGTCATACTTCACCTCCAAGCTCGCTACATCAACTCCTACAACAAGTGTCAAGCCCGCTGTGTCCTCTACACCATCCTAGGAACCGACAATCCAAAGTCGCATGAAGCAAACGGTATCCTCAACTGCCTCATCAAAGGCCTCTACGGGACCCTCCAATGTCACTTGCTTCAAGTGTGGCGCACAAGGCCACAAATCCTTTGAGTGCAAGAATACCAAGGTCATGATCACCATGGAGAATGGCGACATAGAGACGCTAAGTGAAGGTGAATATGAAGCCCTTGTGCAAGCCACCGTTGCCAATGAAGAAGATTACGATGAAGAAAGTGGAAAAGACCCTCTCTTATGTGTGCATGACCCAAGCCCCTCGCTTGTGGTAACAAGGGTGCTAACAACTCAACCTCAAGATATGGAAGACCAACGGTGCAACATCTTCCAAACCCGTTCCGGTATTGGTGGCAAATCAATCAAGGTCATCATCAACGGGGAAATTGTCACAACCTAGCAAGCACCGAGTTATCTGAGAAGCTCAACCTCACGCTTCGCAAGTGATACAGGGTGGCCTTTGGACACCGCCTCCTCAAGACCGACAAGCCCTCCTCGTGGTCCAATGACACGAGCTCAAGCCTGATGAGGACATCCAATCTATTGATACAACCGCTGTACCTACAGCCACACAAATACAAGGGCCAATCACTCGACCTCGTGCCAAACAACTTAACTATCAGGTATTTTCGTTTCATGGAACTATTCCTCATATACATGAGAATATGATGTTGCCTAAATCAGATATGTTTGTTACTCTTAGGAATGATGGACCTAGCATGGATGAGGAGGACAAGCATTGGAGCATGATCACACATGGAGGAGATGGCAGCAAGCACTTGAGGATTGAAGATGACGCCACAAGTGGAGATTTCAGAACTTTGAAGCCACCATAAGAAGAGATGAAGACATGGACGAAATATAGAGTTCTCCACTTCATAATTTCGTCCATAGCATAATATGGTGCTGCGTCACCTTTAGTTTTGGGCCAGGCCCATGTCATTTTCGCAGGAATTAAGTCAGCCATATTTTAGAGTCCGTATTGAAGGGGGAAGGCCTTCTAGGGTTTGGTTCGGCCACCATACGTATGGCTGGCCGAAACCCCACCTTTTCCTCCTTTAAATACCCCCATAGCCGTCACGTTTAGACTCGGATTTTTATTAGACTAAAAGTTAGCCATTGCTGCAACTCTCGTGTACTTCTTTTGAGGCCAACGCCCAGAACAAGACCGACTATTCGGAATCCAACCTTATTCAATAAAGCTTTCATCTATATCTGCAATGCTTCTAATTGCATTATTAGTTCTTACTTGTTCTCGATTTCTTGTAGGAATTAAGACCCTCGCTGGTCAGGCTGATCGTGCATCCGCAAGATCAGTAACTTCCGGAGATTGTCCTAGCGATTGCATTGGCGCACGAGCTTTGCACGTGTAGTCGGATCGTCAAGCACGAACTCCACCAACAAATCGACGCTATCATACTCTCATCGAAAGATCGGCCACCTTTGCCCTATCAAGTGGTATCAGATTTCAGGTTGCTCGGTGAGATTTTACTGTTTTCCTAGTGTAGATTGCATCTGCCATCATACCCATAAACCAGGAAAAAGCCAAAAAAAAAATACAGTTGGGGTTTAGATCATATCGTCCCATAAACTCCCTACCACGCCTTGCATTGTCTTTTCAGTTTTGCATAATTGATACAACCGCTGTACCTACAGCCACACAAATACAAGGACCAATCACTCGAGCTCGTGCCAAACAACTTAACTATCAGGTATTTTCGTTTCCTGGAACTATTCCTCATATACATGAGAATATGATGCTGCCTAAATCAGATATGTTTATTACTCTTAGGAATGATGGACCTAGCATGGATGAGGAGGACAAGCATTGGAGCATGATCACACATGGAGGAGATGGCAGCAAGCACTTGAGGATTGAAGATGACGCCACAAGTGGAGATTTCAGGCCACCATAAGAAGAGATGAAGACATGGACAAAATATAGAGTTCTCCACTTCATAATTTCGTCCATAGCATAATATGGTGCTGCGTCACCTTTAGTTTTGGGCCAGGCCCATCTCATTTTCGCAGGAATTAAGTCAGCCATATTTTAGAGTCTGTATTGAAGGGGGAAAGGCCTTCTAGGCTTTGGTTCGGCCACCATACGTATGGCTGGCCGAAACCCCACCTTTTCCTCCTTTAAATACCCCCATAGCCGTCACGTTTAGACTCGGATTTTGATTAGACAAAAAGTTAGCCATTGCTGCAACTCTCGTGTACTTCTTTTGAGGCCAACGCCCAGAACAAGACCGACTATTCGGAATCCCACCTTATTCAATAAAGCTTTCATCTATATCCGCAATACTTCTGATTGCATTATTAGTTCTTACTTGTTCTCGATTTCAGGTAGGAATTAAGACCCCTAGCGATTGCATTGGCGCACGAGCTTTGCACGTGTAGTCGGATCGTGATATGGGGTTGCCCGATCTTCTCAGTAAGCGACAGGTGGTGATGAACACGTGATGGTAGCAGCGGATGAAATCGATGATATGAGGAGGATAACTTGTATGACGCCGACGAAGTCTCTCGATTGATTCCTGATGCCAATGCAACAGCTCTCAACCCTGCAAGATACTCGCAACTCCACACACTTGCGCACGTAGCCGCCGACCACGAAGCGGTAGATTGCAATCTTCTAATCCCAAATGGAACAGCAGATCACACAAACTTTCAGTAGCATACAACTCCAGATCGCAACGAATTGGAGAGTTGGGGAACAATAGTTTTGCTTAGCAAACAACTATGTACTAGGGTTTATCTTAAACGTGGTCTAAAGAAGCTAGGGGGCGTCCTGGGCACTTATATAGGTGTCCGGGACGAGTTCTGGTCAAAAAGATACAAGAATAACCGACCCGCAATAGATCCGGTCGAGACGCGACTCGGACGAATCCGGTCTGGAATCCGGTCAACCGGGCCAGGGACCGGGTCGGCCGGTCTGGCGTCCGGTCAACCGGGCGGCAACCGGAAACTTGGCAACTTTCCGGTTTTTGCCCGGTACGATAAATCTCATCCGGTTGGCGGCCGGTTGGCGACCGGTCGACCGGGCCAGGGACCGGGCTGGCCGGTCTGACCGGGTTCTGGACCGGCCTGGACGTCGTCTTCTCCTCTCGCGCATGCCTCCCGCTCCTCCCTCGCGCGACCATGAGATATCTTCTTGTCCAGCTCCATGTCCAGCTTCACGGCCATCTTGACGTCCGTCTTCATGTCCAGCTGCTCCTCTACTCCTCGTGCGACGCTCGTCTCCTGTTGATACCTGATGATACATAAGTAATATGACTTAGGCAGTATAAAATTCTCATCAATCAAAGTACCGTTTAGAAACAAGTTCACCTGTTGTTTAAGTAGCTTCGCACGAGCCCTTGTAATTGGTCCAATCCGAACTTCATTGGACTTGAGCTTCACAGCAGGTTGATCTTCATTTATCAATGACAGAGGTAGTGGTGAAGTAGGGATGTCCTCATCATCTCCCCCCCCTTCAAAAGGCGTCGACCTCGACGCTCCAAGGTCTTCTCCGTCATATGGTGTCAAATCAGCAACATTGAAAGAATTACTGACACCAAACTCATCAACTGGAAGATCTATCGAGTATGCATTGTCATTGATCTTGGCAATCACTTTGTAAGGACCAGCACCACGAGGCTTCAACTTAGACTTCCGCAGCTTCGGGAACCTATCCTTGCGAAAATGTACCCAGACCATATCACCAGGCTTGAACAACATCTCTTTGCGCTTCTTGTTCATCCTTGCAGCATTGCTCTTGCCTTTCTTCTCGATCAACTCTTTAGTCTTCACATGGATTTTTCGCACAAAATCTGCCCTCTTGGATGCCTCCATATTAACTCTCTCATGTATGGGCAAAGGCAACAAGTCAAGTGGAGTAATGGGTTTGAAACCATACACCACCTCAAAAGGACACAGCTCCGTGGTAGGGTGTACCGCCTCGTTGTAAGCAAACTCCACATGCGGCAAACACTCTTCCCACTCCTTCGAGTTCTTCTTGATCATGGATCTCAACAGGTTGTGACAAGGTTCGATTCACCACCTCAGTTTGACCATCAGTTTGGGGATGACAAGTAGTACTGAACAGTAGCTTTGTCCCCAGCTTTCCCCAAAGTGTCTTCCAGAAGTAGCTCATGAACTTGACGTCACGATCAGAAACAATAGTCTTCATGACTCCATGTAGTCGAACAATCTCCCTGAAAAACAGGTTAGTAATATGCGACGCATCGTCGCTTTTGTGGCAGGCAATAAAGTGTGACATTTTAGAAAATCTGTCCACTACCACAAATATAGAATCATGGCCTCTTTTAGTACGCGGCAAACCCAACACAAAATCCATACTTATATCCTCCCATGGTGTAGTAGGTGCCGGTAACGGAGTATACAAACCGTGAGGCTTCAGCTTGGACTTGGACTTGTTGCAAGTAATGCACCTCTTCACATACCTGTCCACGTCCCGCCTCATCTTTGGCCAATAAAAGTGATCAGCGAGCATGAGTAGCATCTTCTCACACCCAAAGTGACCCATCAAACCACCAGCATGTGATTCCTGCAATAAGAGCAAACGCACAGACGATTCCGGAACACATAGTTTGTTAGCTCTAAACAAGAACCCATCGTGTATGTGATACTTTTCCCATGCTTTACCAATAACACATAAGCGGTATGGTTCAGCAAAATCATGATCAGTCGCATATAAATCACATAACACCTCTAATCCAGGAATTTTAACATCAAGATGAGTTAACAGCATAGTCTTCCTAGATAAAGCATCAGCAACAATATTATCTTTTCCCTTCTTATGCTTAATAATGTACGGAAAAGACTCAATGAACTCAACGCACTTAGCAAGACGCCTATGCAAAGTAGATTGGGCTTTCAGATATTTCAAAGCTTCATGATCAGAATGTATGATAAATTCTTTTGGCAACAAATAATGTTGCCAAACCTCAAGAACTCTAATTAAAGCATACAATTCTTTATCATAAATAGGATAGTTCAACTTAGCACCGTAAAGTTTCTCGAAAAATATGCAATTGGGCGACCCTCTTGCATCAACACACCACCAATTTCAATACCACTAGCATCACATTCAATCTCAAATTGCTTATTGAAATCAGGAAGTGCAAGCAACGGTGCAGAAGTTAACAATCGTTTCAGTTCATCAAAAGCATGATCTTGGGCAACGCCCCACTCAAATGCAACACCCTTTTTAGTCAATTCATTCAAAGGTGCAGCAATAGTACTAAAATTAGGCACAAAACGGCGATAAAACCCAGCTAGACCATGAAAACTTCTAACTTGACTCACATTCATGGGAGTAGGCCAATTTTGAATAGCTTCAATTTTAGACACATCTACTTCTACTCCATGCTTAGAGACAACATAACCCGAAATATGACCTTATCTTTGCAAAATGTGCACTTCTCAAGATTACCATAGAGTTTACTATCACGCAACACTTGCAAAACATGTCGAATATGTATAATATGATCAGATTCATTGCGGCTGTAAATTAATATGTCATCAAAATACACAACCACAAACTTGCCAATAAAATCACGCAAAACATGGTTCATCGAGCCTCATGAAAGTGCTAGGTGCATTAGTCAAACCAAAAGGCATTACTAACCACTCATATAAACCAAATTTTGTTTTAAAGGCGGTTTTCCACTCATCCCCTTCTTTCATCCTAATTTGATGATAACCACTACGCAAATCAATTTTAGTGAAAACAGCAACACCACTCAATTCATCTAGCATATCCTCTAAACGGGGAATAGGATGACGATATCGAATAGTAATGTTGTTTATCGCTCTACAATCTACGCACATACGCCATGTACCATCTTTCTTAGAAACAAGAATAACAGGAACAGCACAAGGACTAAGGCTTATGCGGATATAACCTTTGTCGAGTAGCGCTTGTACTTGCTTCTGTATCTCTTTCGTCTCTTCGGGATTCGTCCTATATGGCGCCATATTGGGCATCGATGCTCCGGGGATTAAGTAAATTTGATGCTCAATACCTCGCAATGGTGGAAGTCCTGCGGGTACCTCGTCCGGAAACACGTCGCTGAATTCCTGCAAAACATTAGAAACACCAAGAGGAAGAGGGGTAATGTTGTTAGAAACCAAAACCATACCCTTGTACATGAGCACAATAGGCATGGCTGTAGGATCCTCACAAAATTCTCTCATGTCTTGTTGTGGCTAATGAGACTAAGGAATTCACTCTCTCACTTTTCGTTATATCACTCACGACATTACAATTCTCTCGCCTATCTATGGATGCATCCTCCAAGTTTACTTCAATGTTCTTACGAGACTCATTGACAATTTGTTGCGGTGACATAGGCTGTAAGTTAATTTTCTTGCCCTTGAACTCCAAGTGAAATGTATTGGCGCGGCCATTGTGTTGCACAGAACGGTCATAGAGCCATGGCCGGCCCAACAGCAGGTGACAAACCGTCATAGGAACCACATCAAAATCAATGGAATCCTTATATGGTCCAATCTCAAAATCAACTCGCACCATGTGGCTCACCTTCATCTCACCATTATTGCTCAACCACTGAATATAATATGGATGCGGGTGCGGTAGATACTGATGTCTACGGGAGCTTCTATTCTTGTAGACAGTGTTGGGCCTCCAAGAGCAGATGTTTGTAGAACAGCAGCAAGTTTCCCTTAAGTGGATCACCCAAGGTTTATCGAACTCAGGGAGGAAGAGGTCAAAGATATCCCTCTCATGCAACCCCGCAACCACAAAGCAAGAAGTCTCTTGTGTCCCCAACACACCTAATAGGTGCACTAGTTCGGCGAAGAGATAGTGAAATACAAGTGGTATGAATGAATATGAGCGATAGTAACGGCGCCGAGAAAATAGCTTGCTAGCGTGTAGTTGATGGTGGTAATATGGTAGCGATAGTAACGCAAGTAAAACAATAAACAAGCAGCGATAGCAGTATTTAGGAACAAGGCCTAGGGATTAGACTTTCACTAGTGGACACTCTCAACTTTGATCACATAACGAGAATAGATAGATGCATACTCTACACTCTTTTGTTGGATGATGAACACCATTGCGTAGGATTACACGAACCCTCAATGCCGGAGTTAACAAGCTCCACAATTCAATGTTCATATTTAAATAACCTTAGAGTGCATGAAAGATCAACACGACTAAACCAAGTACTAACACAGCATGCACACCTTGTCACCTTCACACTATGTAGCGAGGAATAGATCACATCAATACCATCATAGCAATAGTTAACTTCATAATCTATAAGAGATCACAATCATAGCCTACGCCAAGTACTAACACGGATGCACACACTCGTCACCATTACACCGTGCGGGAGGAATAAACTACTTCAATAACATCACTAGAGTAGCACATAGATAAATTGTGATACAAAACACATTGCAATCATAAAGAGATATAAATAAGCACTTCACTACGCCATTCATAACGAGTGAATAAGTATTCGTGAAATATAGCCTAAGAGACCCACACGGTGCACACACTCGTCACCTTTACACACGTGGGACAAGGAGTCTCCGGAGATCACATAAGTAAAACTCACTTGACTAGCATAATGACATCTAGATTACAAGCATCATCATATGAATCTCAATCATGTAAGGCAGCTCATGAGATTATTGTATTGAACTACATAGGAGAGAGATGAACCACATAGCTACCAGTACAGCCCCGAGCCTCGATGGAGAACTACTCCCTCCTCATGGGAGACAGCAGCGTTGATGGAGATGGCGGTGGTGTCGATGGAGAAGCCTTCCGGGGGCACTTCCCCGTCCCGGCGGCGTGCCGGAACAGAGACTCCTGTCCCCCAGATCTTGGCTTCGCGATGGCGGTGGCTCTGGAAGGTTTCTCGTACTGTGGCTTTTTTCGTATCGAGGTTTTAGGTCTGGGACCTTTATATAGGCAAAGAGGCGGAGTCGGAGGGTCGAAGGGGCGACGACACCATAAGGCGGCGCGGCCAGGGCCTGGGCCGCGCCGGCCTATCATCCGAGGGCTCGTGTGGCCCCCCTCCGGTGACTCTCGGGTGTTCTGGATGCTTCCGGGCAAAATAGGAACCTGGGCGTTGATTTCGTCCAATTCCGACAATATTTCGTTACTAGGATTTCTGAAACCAAAAACAGCAGAAAACAGCAAGTGGCCTTTCGGCATCTCGTCAATAGGTTAGTTCTAGAAAATGCACGAATATGACATAAAGTGTGCATAAAACATGTAGATATCATCAATAATGTGGCATGGAACATAAGAAATTATCGATACGTCGGAGACGTATCAGCATCCCCAAGCTTAGTTTCTGCTCGTCCCGAGCAGGTAAACGATAAACAAAGATAATTTACGGAGTGACATGCCATCATAAACTTGATCATATTGTAAACATATGTAATGAATGCAGCGATCAAAACAATGGTAATCACATGAGTAAACAACTGAATCATAAAGCAATGACTTTTCATGAATAGAACTTTCAAGACAGGCATCAATAAGTCTTGCATAAGAGTTAACTCAAAAGCAATAATTTAAAGTAAAGACATTGAAGCAACACAATGGAAGATTAAGTTTCAGTGGTTGCTTTCAACTTGTAACATGTATATCTCATGGAGAATTGCCAATGCAAAGCAATATAACAAGTGCAATAAGCAAGTATGTAAGAATCAATGCACAGTTCACACAAGTGTTTGCTTCTTGAGGTGGAGAGAAATAGGTGAACTGACTCAACATAAAAGTAAAAGAATGGTCCTTCAAAGAGGAAAGCATCGATTGCTATATTTGTGCTAGAGCTTTGGTTTTGAAAACATAAAGAGAGCATAAAAGTAAAATTTTGAGAGGTGTTTGTTGTTGTCAACGAATGGTAGAGGGCACTCTAACTACCTCATCAACCAGACTTTCAAGAGCAGCTCCCATGAAGGACGTTATCTCTACCAGCAAGGTAGATCATCCCTCTTCTCTTTTGTTTACACATGTACTTTAGTTTAGTTTTTCTTTATTTATGGATGACACTCCTCCCAACCTTTTGCTTACACAAGCCATGGCTAACTGAATCCTCGGGTGCCTTCCAACATTCACATACCATGGAGGAGTGTCTATTTGCAAAATTAAGTTGCTTACTGATGAATCAGAGCAAAACATGTGAAGAGAATTATTAATGAAAGTTAATTAATTGGGACTGGGAACCCCATTGCCAGCTCTTTTTGCAAAATTATTGGATAAGCGGATGTGCCACTAGTCCATTGTGAAAGTCTGTCAAAAGTAAATGACAAGATCGAAAGATAAAACACCACATACTTCCTCATGAGCTATAAAACATTGACACAAATAAGAGGTGATAAATTTTGAATTATTTAAAGGTAGCACTCAAGCAATTTACTTTGGAATGGCGGAGAAATACCATGTAGTAGGTAGGTATGGTGGACACAAATGGCATAGTGGTTGGCTCAAGGATTTTGGATGCATGAGAAGTATTCCCTCTCGATACAAGGTTTAGGCTAGCAAGGTTATTTGAAACAAACACAAGGATGAACCGGTGCAGCAAAACTCACATAAAAGACATATTGTAAACATTATAAGACTCTACACCGTCTTCCTTGTTGTTCAAAACTCAATACTAGAAATTATCTAGACTTTAGAGAGACCAAATATGCAAACCAAATTTAGCAAGCTCTAGGTGTTTCTTCATTAATGGGTGCAAAGTATATGATGCAAGAGCTTAAACATGAGCACAACAATTGCCAAGTATCACATTATCCAAGACATTTTATCAATTACTACATGTAGCATTTTCCGTTTCCAACCATATAAAAATGAACGAAGCAGTTTTAACCTTCGCCATGAACACTAAAAGATAAATCGAAGAACACATGTGTTCATATGAACCAGCGGAGCGTGTCTCTCTCCCACACAAGCATGAATTTATTCAGAGAATGTAAATAACAAGACGAAAATAAAAGCACACAGACGCTCCAAGTAAAGTACATAAGATGTAACCGAATAAATATATAGTTTCAGGGGATGAAGAAGGGGATGCCTTGGGCATCCCCAAGCTTAGACGCTTGAGTCTTCTTAAAATATGCAGGGATGAACCACGGGGGCATCCCCAAGCTTAGACTTTTCACTCTTCTTGATCATATATCATCCTCCTCTCTTGACCCTTGAAAACTTCCTCCACACCAAACTCGAAACAAACTCATTAGAGGGTTAGTGCATAATCAAAAATTCACATGTTCAGAGGTGACACAATCATTCTTAACACTTCTGGACATTGCTCAAAGCTACTGGAAGGTAATGGAACAAAGAAATCCACCCAACACAGCGAAAGAAGCAATGCGAAATTAAAGGCAGAATCTGTCAAAACAGAACAGTTCGTAAAGACGAATTTTAAAATGGCACCAGACTTGCTCAAATGAAAATGCTCAAATTGAATGAAAGTTGCGTACATATCTGAGGATCACTCACGTAAATTGGCATATTTTTCTGAGTTACCTACAGATAATTAGGCCCAGATTCGTGACAGCAAGAAATCTGTTTCTGCGCAGTAATCCAAATCTAGTATTCACTTTACTATCAAAGATTTTACTTGGCACAACAAATGCAATAAAATAAGATAAGGAGAGGTTGCTACAGTAGTAACAACTTCCATGTAACGTCCCACCTTTTAACAAAGGTAGAACACCTGTGTTCAGTGCTACTCCCTGGATCACTGATAGCACCACAGTACAAAATATAGCATTCATAGCAATAGTATCAACATTACAACGTAATGATCCGGTACGACAAATAAGGAAATACAACTTGCATAGTCCAAGTGACTAGCATTCAAATATAGTTCAAATATCTAACACAGCGGAAATAAAGCAGCATGGAGCCTCCATCTTCATCATGCGCCACAGGCAGACATGTTGGAATGTAGACTCGAGATCCTATCAATAACCTTCATCAGAGCGACACTGCACGTTTGAATATGCAGCCCCACGAATGGAGGTCGGTACAATGATGTCTCGGCAAATGACACTTATTTGGTGGCAGTTTTGAAAGGACTAACTACATGAATTTGGCTGGTGGAGCTAGGCTATTTGCATAAAGCCAGTTTTGTCCTATATTTGATAAAACATTTGAAATCTTTGAAAATTCATCGTGGGTGTTCAGAGGGCGCACCATGACACACCACGAAGTTTATTTGGGTAACTTTGAAATCCATCATGGGTGTTCAGAGGGCTCACCATGACACACCATGAAGGGTCTCTAGCATATTTTAATTGACTTTAGAAAACAAAAGGGGTGTTGAGATTCTTCAGTACAATCCCTGTCTAGCAGCTCAAATTGTCCATGACCGGGGACACGGCTAAGATCTTAGATTTAACTCTCGAGAGGTTGTGCACTTTCACCTTAAGACCCATCCTACCCAAGAGTAAGATGAGACAAGACCTTTGGGAAGAGAAGTTCACCCATACTAGCCAGACCCGTTTCTCTTGCATTTACGCAACCACCCTCTAGTCCGACAACGGGATGAACCTCCACAACTTAAGAATCTTGGCAGAGCCATATACCATAAGGCTGCACTTGGAAGCTATCTAAAACGGTGAAGACCTACAAATCTCTTTGTTCTCGGGTGGCGATCCACAAGTGCACCCTCGGGCGAAGACAACCACAATGTGGCCACGAGTAGCCACGCAATAATGCGCACCCTCGGGCGAAGACAACCACAATGTGGCCCTGAGTAGCCACTCAACAATGCGCACCCTCGGGCGAAGACAACCACAATGTGGCCCCGAGTAGCCGCCCACCAATCAGCCAATCCACCCGGGTGTGCATTAAGGTTGTTAGTTTTCAAAGTTTTGTAAACTTTTGTAAACCACCAAACAAATACAAGAGCGGCGGTAATTTTGATAGTAGCCGAGTACGGCAAAGCATTTACCTAACGGGGGTTCGGGGTGGCTATCCACTACTAGGTATTCTAGCATTGCATTCACTTTGAAAACCAATAACAACCTATCATGCATACTACTAGAAAAACACTAATGCTTTAATTAAAAGCTGGGTGATAAGATGAGTGTCACTTGCCTTGGTCAAAGCAGCCTGAACAATCACAACAATCACAAGCAAGACCCCGGTCCTCCTCACAATCTAAACAAGACAACCAGGAGCCCAATAAACACAACATTACGAATGCACAACCATAAACATGTATGCATGCATGATATGCATCGTTTAATTTCACACATAGGTATGATGTGAAAATGTTATATTAAGTGTCCTCTGGTATTTAGAATGTTGGTAATGATCTCTGGTTGTATTTATTTTATTAAAGTTTTATTTATAGCGCTATTAACCAGTTAACAATGCATATACATCAACTAAAATAGGTACTGCATTGTTTATGTTTTGTAAAAATCTTGACCCAACATCACTGGATAGGGTACAGTAATACAAGACCATAGCAATTGGGTTCATTCAAAAATAGTTTGTAGAATTTGAATTATTGTCAGATTACTGATTTGAATATATTTGCAAAAGCAAGTTTGTGCACGTACCAACTTTGGTCAAGTCTGGTTCCATGATGAACTACATGTTCTAAGGATTCCAGAGACTACAAATTTGTAAATTTTGGCCCACTGGATTAATTTACACCAATTTTATAGTGTCAAAGGGTTAATTCTCTGTTTTGAATTATGGTGCAAAAGTTATCACAGAACCTATACAGTATTATTGCATGGTTGTGTTGTACAGGTTATAAGCTTTCCAACAATATGAAATTTGTAAAATTTGGACCTACGGTTGATTTTATATTGATTTTACAAGTTGGACAGCAATTCTGGCATTTGAATTCGAATTTAAACGGGGTTTGACCGGCACTGGCCAGGCGCGCTGACCGTGCAGGCCACGTGGCGGCTCCCTATTGGTCAATACCCCTTCGGTAAGTGATGTAATCTGGGGCGATGGATCTAGATCCTATGGTGCGAAACGAAAAGGTATAAATAGAAGGGGATAAGAGAGGGAGGGAGCTCACTGCCGGCCGGAGATGGTGACGACGGCGGCGGGGCGGCTCGGACGCGGCGGTCGGCGGCGCTCCGGCGGTCTTCAGCGACGGCGGAGGAGCGGACGGGGTGCGGCCGTCCGCGGCGAGGCGAATGGCGTCGGCGGCGCAGGCAGGGTCGGCCTCGGGCGGCCGGGGCGGTCGGACGGAGGTGGTGCGCGCGTCGGCGAGCTCGGCTTCGTCGGCGCCGGCGCAACGCTGCGGGGAAACGGCGCACAGGGGGTCAGAGAGGTGCGCGAGGTCAAGGGGAAAAACGAGGGGCCGAGAATGGGAGGGGCTCACCCGCGAGGGCTGTCGGCGGCGGACGGTATACGGCGGCGGAGCGAGCAACTCCGGCGACAAATTAGGGGCGGCTCGGCGGCGTGATTTGCGTGGGGAGTTGGGGGAAAAGAAAGAGGGGGCGAGAGCTTTATAGGGGCGGCTCGGTGTCGAGTTTGGAGGCGTGGGGCGAGTGGGGGAAGTGGTGGCCGGTGTCTTGCGCGTGCGTGCTGTGCGTGGCCGAAGAAATCGGAGGGAGGTTGAAGGAGACCGCGCTGACAAGCCTGGTCCCACCTGTCAGCGAGAGGGAAGGGGAGAGTGGTGCGGTGCGGGCCACTTCTGGCCAGGTTGGGCCGCCGGTCGGGCTGGGCTGGCCCAGTTCGGCCGGTTAGGTGCGTTTTCTTTTTTTTTGTTTTGTTCTTTTTGGTTTTCTTTTTCTGCTTTCTTTTATAACTTTTGATTCACAACTCCGATCGAGTTCAAATTTGTTTCAAAAATTTTGTAATATCCAGGGGTTTATTTTAGGACCAAAAGGGGCAAGAAAGGCTCATTTGGAAAATAAATAAAATAATTTTAGCACATAGCCTAAATAGAAACATAATACCACTAGGGTTTTACTTATTAAGGTTTATTTATTTTATTTGACTTTTAATGCATGGATGAAATGAATGCATGATGAACTTTTGGATTTTGAAAACTTAGGGATGTTACAGACTAACCCCCTTAAGATGAAGCACGTCCCCGGGCTTCGGAAAGGCTAGCAAATAGGTGAGGGTGATCTTCTCGAAGATTATCTTCGCGCTCCCAAGTTGCTTCTTCCTCAGTATGGTGACTCCACTGAACTTTGCAGAACTTGATGGTCTTGGTACGCGTATTCCTTTCAGCTCTTTCCAAGATCTTGATCGGTTTCTCCTCATAGGTCAGGTCACTCTCCAAATGAACTTCTTCGAGGGGTACTGTATCATTCAATGGGGTTTCTGACATCTCAGGGTGACACTTCTTCAGTTGGCTGACATGGAACACATTGTGCACGGCTGAAAGAACTTCAGGCAACTCAATCTCATAGGCTACTTCTCCTTTGCGAGATAACACCTTGAATGGTCCAATAAATCTTGGAGCTAATTTTCCCTTGATTCCAAATCTCTTGACACCTCGAAGGGGTGATACTCTGAGGTAAACTCTATCTCCAATCTCATAAGAAACATCGCTACGCTTTTTATCAGCATAGCTCTTACTCCTGGATTGTGCTATCTTCAACCTATCTTTGATCAGTCTAACCTTCTCTTCAGCTTCTTGAATAATATCAGGTCCAAACAAACTTCTTTCTCCTAACCCACTCCACAGTAGTGGTGTGGTGCATTTCTTCCCATACAAGGCTTCAAATGGTGACATCTCAATACTGGCTTGGTAGCTGTTGTTGTAAGAGAATTCTGCATATGGCAGGTTGTCATCCCAACTAGATCCATAATCTAGAGCACAAGCTCTCAACATGTCCTCTAAGATCTGATTCACTCTCTCAGTTTGACCATCTGTCTGTGGATGAAAAGCTGTACTGAACTCCAGCCTAGTTCCTAGTGATTCATGCAATTGCTTCCAGAAATGTGAGGTAAATTGGGTACCTCTATCAGAAACGATACTCTTGGGCACACCATGGAGGCACACAATTCTCTTCATGTAGATATCCGCTAACTTCGCACTAGTGTAAGTGGTCTTCACTGGCACAAAGTGAGCTACCTTGGTCAAACGACAGACTACTACCCAGATTGAATCATACCCGGATTTAGTTCGAGGTAATCCGAGTTATGAAGTCCATACCGATTTGATCCCATTTCCAATCTGGAACTTTCAACGGTTGCAACAAACCTGCTGGTTTCTGATGTTGAGCTTTCACCTTACTACATGTGTTACATTTGGCTATGTACTCTGCAATGTCCTTCTTCAAGCCATTCCACCAATATCTCTCCTTCAAATCCATATACATCTTAGTATTACCAGGATGAATGGAATATGGAGACTCATGGGATTCTTGGAAAATCAACTTCCTTAGATCGGGGTCTTCGGGTACACAGATACGTTTCCCAAACCAAACAGTTCCTTGCTCATCTTCACGGAATTCTGTTGTTCTTCCTTCCGCCAATGCTTCTTTCAAGACTCTTCTGACTTCTTCTATTTCTTTGTCTCCTTTCTGGGTTTCTCGGATTTTATCCATCAATGTTGGTTGAACTACTAGTGATGCTACAAAACCTTCTGGTACAACTTCCAAGCTGAGTTCCCTGAATGCTTCACACAAATCCTTGGGTAACTCCTTGCTTGACATACAATTCACATAAGTCTTTCGGCTCAGGGCATCAGCGACCACGTTTGCTTTACCGGGGTGGTATTGCAAACTCATGTCGTAATCCTTGATGAGCTCTAACCATCTTCTCTGTCTCATGTTTAGATCCTTCTGAGTGAAAATATACTTCAGACTCTTGTGATCGGTGAATACTTCACAACGCTTCCCCATCAGGTAGTGTCTCCAGGTCTTCAAGGCATGAACTACTGAAGCTAACTCTAAGTCATGAGTAGGATAGTTGCCTTCATGTTTCTTGAGTTGTCGAGAAGCATAAGATGCTACTTTGCCTCCTTGCATCAACACACTTCCAAGTCCTTGACGTGATGCGTCACAGTACACTTGAAATTCTTTCTCTAGATCAGGCAGACACAACACCGGTGCAGACACTAACCTTTTCTTCAATTCTTGAAAGCTGGCTTCACAAGCATCAGTCCACTCATACTTCTTTTCTTTCTTCAACAATTCAGTCATGGGTTTAGCAATCTTGGAGAAATTCTCAATGAATCTCCTATAGTAACCTGCCAAACCTAAGAAACTGCGAATTTCTCCAACGTTTTTAGGAGTTTCCCATTCTGTCACAGCAGTCACCTTTGAAGGGTCGACGGCTATTCCATCCTTGGATACTACGTGGCCAAGAAATCCTACTTCACTCAACCAGAACTCACATTTGCTGAACTTCGCATACAGCTTGTGTTCCCGTAGCTTCTCCATAATAATGCGAAGGTGTTCCTCATGTTCCTTAACACTCTTGGAATAGATTAGTATGTCGTCAATGAAGACTACGACAAACTTATCAAGAAATTCCATGAACACTTTGTTCATCATATTCATGAAGTATGATGGGGCATTGGTTAAGCCAAAAGGCATCACCGTATACTCATAGGAGCCATACCTAGTGACAAAAGCGGTCTTGGGTATGTCATGCTCTCTAATCTTAAGCTGAAAGTATCCAGAACGCAGATCAATCTTGGAAAACACAGTTGCTCCTTCCAGCTGATCAAACAAGTCATTGATCCTCGGTAGGGGGTATTTGTTTTTGATGGTTACTTCATTCAGCGACCGATAATCCATCACCAAACGCTGACTATTGTCCTTCTTCATAACAAACAGAGCCGGGGCTCCCCACGGGGATGAACTCTCTCCGATAAATCCTTTGCGTTGTCTGCTCCTCAAGCTGCTTTTTGAGTTCCTTCAACTCATCAGTGGACATAGGATAAGGTCTCTTTGCTATAGGGCCCGTGCCCGGAAGCAAGTCAATCAGAAACTCCACATCTCTATCTGGTGGCATTCCTGGTAATTCCTCTGGAAAGACATCTGGGTATTCTCTTACTATAGCCACTTGATCTAGGCTAACCTCCTTAAGATGGTTCAGGCTAATCCCCTTAAGATAGTTCAGCCTAATATCCTTAGGTTCCAGCCGAGATTTGTACCTAATCTTCTTACCCTCTGGGGTAGTTAATGTGATGGCTCGATTGGCACAATCTATGACTCCACCATAGGCAGTCATCCAATCCATACCCAAGATAACATCAAAACCTTGTGATGGTAGAACTACTAAATGGGTAGGAAACTTGTGTATCCCAATTTCTAAAATCAGGCCCCCACGTTCAGTATTGACTATTAATTCTCCACCCGGAGAACTTACTTTTAGGATCCTTCCCATTGATGTAGTGGTTATCTCATTTTTATTCACAAAAGCTTTTGATATGTATGAATGTGATGCTCCGATGATCGAATAAAACTAGTGCTGTGAAGGAGTTGAGTGGAAACGTACCAATCACAGCATCTGGTTCATTCATCACCTCCTCAACATCAAGGTGGTTCACGTGCCCCTTTTGGAATGGATTGGGCTTGGTTGTATCAGCAGTTTTCAGTTCCGAGCAGTTGCTGGAGTAATGTCCATACTTCTTGCACTTGTAACACATGATCCCTGATAAGTCTTTCTTGCCATCTGAGTTGGATTGCTGATGTCCATTGTTCCCATTGCCATGGCCATTACGATAGCCGTTGTGATGACCATTGTGATGTCCAAAAGAGGAGTTGCTCTTGTATCCACCATTGGACTTATGGCCATTGGAGTTGTGGCCGTTAAAGTTGTGGCCATTACCCTTGTTGTAGTGATCTCCATGACGGTGAAAACCGCGGCTACCACTTCCCTCGGAAGAATGGTGCTTCTTGTAAGAGAACTCAGTGTGGTTCTTGTTGCTGTTAAACTTCCTCTTGCGGTTTTCTTCCTTCCTAATGTTGTTGTCCAAGGTGATGGCCTGATCAAGCAGTGTTTGATAGTTGGGGGCATACGCCACAGACAACGGTATCTTCAGGTCTCCCTTGAGTCCATTGAGGAATCTATCCTTCCTCTTAGCATCGGTGTCTATATCCTCAGGAGCATATCTAGATAGAGCACAGAAGTCATCCATGTACTCTTTCAGTGTCCTACCTCCCTGCTTCAAGGTGCGGAACTCGTCCTTCTTCATGTTCATAATGCCCGATGAGATATGGGCATTACGAAAACCTTCCCTGAAGGTGTCCCAGTCCAGGGTTTCTACAGGATGAGTGACTTGGTAAGTTTCCCACCACATAGCAGCTGGTCCTTCAAGCAAGTGAGCTGTGAATCTGATCTTCTCCGCGTCGGTACACTCACATGTAACCAAGTCCTTGTTAACCGAGCGGAGCCAGTCATCAGCCACAATTGGCTCAGTAGCAGTAGCGAACTTGCTTGGTCTCAGCCTCAGGAATCTGGTCAGTCTGTCAACATGGGGTGGTGGTGGAGGTGGAGGTGGGGGTGGTGGTGCGTTGTTGTTGTTGTTATTCTGATCTTTGGAAGAACTGAGTCATCATCTGCATCATCTGTGCACTAGGCTGCTATCAGTTGTTGCACTGCATCATTGTTGTTGTTGTTATTGTTATTGTTGTCGTTATTGTTGTTGCGGGTGTTGGCTCGGCGGGGAGGCATCTGAGGTTTAGCATAGATAAGAATAAGATGGATAGATACTAAGGAAGAAAAACTTCTACCCATGCACAAACAAGTCATACAATAAACAATCCATAAAATCACACTATTAAAGTAACACACCAACATTCAATTAAAACCAAATATTTTTGGGAAAGCAACTAAAACGTGGGTACTACCATACATCAAGTGCAGGGCAATACAAATGAGCGTAACGGAAAACAAAGGACTAAGGAGGGGCCATCTAGCGTCTCTTGACTATGCCATAGCAAGCTAAGGGGTAAGTCTTCTTGCTTGTCTTCCTCTTCTTCCCTTCAGCAATTGGCACCACTTCATTTTCAGAGTTGTACATGATCCTCTCTTGAGGGTCTTCTTCCTCTTTCCCATCTGTGAGTTCTTCAACAGTTTCCTTCAGGAGCTTATTTTCCAGCTTCAGGGCATCATTCTCCTTCTTCAGAGCATCCTTCTCCTTCTTCAGCGCTTCTACATCCTTGGCCTCAGCGGCCCTGTTCTCTAGCATCAACGTCAGCGTCTTCTGGATTGTCTTCGCCCAGATTTCACTACAAATCATCTTCTCTTCCAGCTTCACTGGGTCCTCCAGAAGGGTGATGCGCTCCTCTAGCGCTAGTCTCTTATCATCTATGGCCAACAAAGCTGCTTCAGCCTGCATAACTCTGACGTTGCTCTGCCGGAGTACCTCCCTGGCCTCATCCATCAAAGTAACTTGCTTCTTCAGTAGCAACTCTGTGTTCGCGGACACGAATTCCCTTTCGGTCAGGTGTAAGCGACACACAGTGTGGTTTTCCTCCTCAGTCCGGTCCACAGGGGTGCCATCCTCCGTACGCTCACCGAAGTTGTAGTACGGTGACGTCGGGGGAATCATAGGGCGGAACTTGTGGCATATGCGGGCGATGGCGCCCTGCATAGCTATCTCCACCGAGTTGATCCAATCGGGGTAGACCTCAGTGTATATCATGTCCGGGTCATCAGGGTCTGCGTCGCTCCCCGGAATGAAGGTCTTGATCGTCCATGCCTCAATACCATGCTCCTGGTACAACCTCCTCCCCTGGAAGACTGGGGGAGCTATCCCGACCTTATTGGACAGATCAAACAGTGTCCGGCTGAGGTAGTGGGGCATATCTCCAGCAATCACCGTCTCATCGTAATGGGCCATCTACAATTTTGTAAGAGGAAAACTAATTAGATAGGAACAAATGAATAGATAAGTGCAGAATTAAATTTCATGGCAAAATTTAAGAGAAAATAATTTTTTCCTATTGGTTTCCAAATCCTAGGGTCTCGATTCTACAGGCAACACTATGCTCTGATACCATTTTGTAACGTCCCACCTTTTAACAAAGGTAGAACACCTGTGTTCAGTGCTACTCCCTGGATCACTGATAGCACCACAGTACAAAATATAGCATTCATAGCAATAGTATCAACATTACAACGTAATGATCCGAGTACGACAAATAAGGAAATACAACTTGCATAGTCCAAGTGACTAGCATTCAAATATAGTTCAAATATCTAACACAGCGGAAATAAAGCAGCATGGAGCCTCCATCTTCATCATGCGCCACAGGCAGACATGTTGGAATGTAGACTCGAGATCCTATCAATAACCTTCATCTGAGCGACCTGCACGTTTGAATATGCAGCCCCACGAATGGAGGTCAGTACAATGATGTACTGGCAAATGACACTTATTTGGTGGCAGTTTTGAAAGGACTAACTACATGAATTTGGCTGGTGGAGCTAGGCTATTTGCATAAAGCCAGTTTTGTCCTATATTTGATAAAACATTTGAAATCTTTGAAAATTCATCGTGGGTGTTCAGAGGGCGCACCATGACACACCACGAAGTTTATTTGGGTAACTTTGAAATCCATCATGGGTGTTCGGAGGGCTCACCATGACACACCATGAAGGGTCTCTAGCATATTTTAATTGACTTTAGAAAACAAAAGGGGTGTTGAGATTCTTCAGTACAATCCCTGTCTAGCAGCTCAAATTGTCCATGACCGGGGACACGGCTAAGATCTTAGATTTAACTCTCGAGAGGTTGTGCACTTTCACCTTAAGACCCATCCTACCCAAGAGTAAGATGAGACAAGACCTTTGGGAAGAGAAGTTCACCCATACTAGCCAGACCCGTTTCTCTTGCATTTCTGCAACCACCCTCTAGTCCGACAACAGGATGAACCTCCACAACTTAAGAATCTTGGCAGAGCCATATACCATAAGGCTGCACTGGAAGCTATCTAAAACAGTGAAGACCTACAAATCTCTTTGTTCCTGGGTGGCGATCCACAAGTGCACCCTCAGGCGAAGACAACCACAATGTGGCCCTGAGTAGCCACGCAATAATGCGCACCCTCAGGCGAAGACAACCACAATGTGGCCCTGAGTAGCCACTCAACAATGCGCACCCTCAGGCGAAGACAACCACAATGTGGCCTCGAGTAGCCGCCCACCAATCAGCCAATCCACCCAGGTGTGCATTAAGGTTGTTAGTTTTCAAAGTTTTGTAAACTTTTGTAAACCACCAAACAAATACAAGAGCGGCGGTAATTTTGATAGTAGCCAGGTACGGCAAAGCATTTACCTAACAGGGGGGTTCAGGGTGGCTATCCACTACTAGGTATTCTAGCATTGCATTCACTTTGAAAACCAATAACAACCTATCATGCATACTACTAGAAAAACACTAATGCTTTAATTAAAGCTGGGTGATAAGATGAGTGTCACTTGCCTTGGTCAAAGCAGCCTGAACAATCACAACAATCACAAGCAAGACCCTGGTCCTCCTCACAATCTAAACAAGACAACCAGGAGCCCAATAAACACAACATTCGAATGCACAACCATAAACATGTATGCATGCATGATATGCATCGTTTAATTTCACACATAGGTATGATGTGAAAATGTTATATTAAGTGTCCTCTGGTATTTAGAATGTTGGTAATGATCTCTGGTTGTATTTATTTTATTAAAGTTTTATTTATAGCGCTATTAACCAGTTAACAATGCATATACATCAACTAAAATAGGTACTGCATTGTTTATGTTTTGTAAAAATCTTGACCCAACATCACTTGGATAGGGTACGAGTAATACAAGACCATAGCAATTGGGTTCATTCAAAAATAGTTTGTAGAATTTGAATTATTGTCGGATTACTGATTTGAATATATTTGCAAAAGCAAGTTTGTGCACGTACCAACTTTGGTCAAGTCTGGTTCCATGATGAACTACATGTTCTAAGGATTCCAGAGACTACAAATTTGTAAATTTTGGCCCATTGGATTAATTTACACCAATTTTATAGTGTCAAAGGGTTAATTCTCTGTTTTGAATTATGGTGCAAAAGTTATCACAGAACCTATACAGTATTATTGCATGGTTGTGTTGTACAGGTTATAAGCTTTCCAACAATATGAAATTTGTAAAATTTGGACCTACGGTTGATTTTATATTGATTTTACAAGTTGGACAGCAATTCTGGCATTTGAATTCGAATTTAAACGGGGTTTGATCGGCACTTGATCGGGCGCGCTGACCGTGCGGGCCACGTGGCGGCTCCCTATTGGTCAATACCCCTTCGGTAAGTGATGTAATCCGGGGCGATGGATCTAGATCCTATGGTGCGAAACGAAAAGGTATAAATAGAAGGGGATAAGAGAGGGAGGGAGCTCACTGCCGGCCGGAGATGGTGACGACGGCGGCGGGGCGGCTCGGACGCGGCGGTCGACGGCGCTCCGGCGGTCTTCAGCGACGGCGGAGGAGCGGACGGGGTGCGGCCGTCCGCGGCGAGGCGAATGGCGTCGGCGGCGCAGGCAGGGTCGGCCTCGGGCGGCCGGGGCGGTCGGACGGAGGTGGTGCGCGCGTCGGCGAGCTCGGCTTCGTCGGCGCCGGCGCAACGCTGCGGGGAAACGGCGCACGGGGGGTCAGAGAGGTGCGCGAGGTCAAGGGAAAAACGAGGGGCCGAGAATGGGAGGGGCTCACCCGCGAGGCTGTCGGCGGCGGACGGTATACGGCGGCGGAGCAGGCAACTCCGGCGACAAATTAGGGCGGCCTGGCGGCGTGATTTGCGTGGGGAGTTGGGGGAAAAGAAAGAGGGGGGCGAGAGCTTTATAGGGGGCGGCTCGGTGTCGAGTTTGGAGGCGTGGGGCGAGTGGGGGAAGTGGTGGCCGGTGTGCTGCGCGTGCGTGCTTGTGCGTGGCCGAAGAAATCGGAGGGAGGTTGAAGGAGACCGCGCCGACAAGCCTGGTCCCACCGTCGGCGAGAGGGAAGGGGAGAGTGGTGCGGTGCGGGCCACTTCTGGCCAGGTTGGGCCGCCGGTCGGGCTGGGCTGGCCCAGTTCGGCCGGTTAGGTGCGTTTTCTTTTTTTTTGTTTTGTTCTTTTTGGTTTTCTTTTTCTGCTTTCTTTTATAACTTTTGATTCACAACTCCGATCGAGTTCAAATTTGTTTCAAAAATTTTGTAATATCCAGGGGTTTATTTTAGGACCAAAAGGGGCAAGAAAGGCTCATTTGGAAAATAAATAAAATAATTTTAGCACATAGCCTAAATAGAAACATAATACCACTAGGGTTTTACTTATTAAGGTTTATTTATTTTATTTGACTTTTAATGCATGGATGAAATGAATGCATGATGAACTTTTGGATTTTGAAAACTTAGGGATGTTACATTCCAAGACACAAATATAAAATAAATTACTGTAGCAAAATAAACACATGGGTTATCTCCCAAGAAGTTCTTTCTTTATAGCCATTAAGATGGGCTAAGCAGTTTTTATGATGTACTCGCAAGAAATAGTAGTTGAAGCAAAAGAGAGCATCAAGAAGCAAATTCAAAACACATTTAAGCCTAACATGCTTCCTATGCATAGGAACCTTGTAAATAAACAAGTTCATGAAGAGCAAAGTGACAAGCATAGGAAGATAAAACAAGTGTAGCTTCAAAAATTTCAGCACATAGAGAGGTGTTTTAGTAACATGAAAATTTATACAACCATATTTTCCTCTCTCATAATAACTTTCAGTAGCAACATGAGCAAACTCAACAATATAACTATCACATAAAGCATTCTTATCATGAGTCTCATGCATAAAATTATTACTCTCCACATAAGCATAATCAATTTTATTAGTAATAGTGGGAGCAAATTCAACAAAGTAGCTATCATTATTATTCTCATCAAGTGTAGGAGGCATAGTATAATCACAACAAAATTTACTCTCCATAGTAGGTGGCACCAAAAGACCACTATCATTATAATCATCATAAATAGGAGGCAAAGTATCATCAAAGAAAATTTTCTCCTCAATGCTTGGGGGACTAAAAAGATCATGAAAACCAGCTTCCCCAAGCTTAGAACTTTCTATATCATTATCAACAATGGTGTTCAAAGCGTTCATACTAATATTACTACCGAGCATGCAAATAAGATTTCATAGGTTTTTTAATTTTCGCATCAAACAATCCATGTTTTAAATCAGGAAATAGAATAAGAAGCTCATTCTTGTCCATTATGCCAGACTAGTGTAAACAAGAAACAAAAAGATGCAATTGCAGGATCTAAAGGAAATAGCTTCGAGTACTTACAACGGCGAAAATAGCTTAGTAGCCGAGATCCGGAGTGTGAGTACCTTTTACCGTTCCTCCCCGACAACGGCGCCGGAAAATAGCTTGATGTCTACGGGAGCTTCTATTCTTGTAGGCAGTGTTGGGCCTCCAAGAGCAGAGGTTTGTAGAACAGCGGCAAGTTTCCCTTAAGTGGATCACCCAAGGTTTATCGAACTCAGGGAGGAAGAGGTCAAAGATATCCCTCTCATGCAACCCTGCAACCACAAAGCAAGAAGTCTCTTGTGTCCCCAACACACCTAATAGGTGCACTAGTTCGGCGAAGAGATAGTGAAATACAAGTGGTATGAATGAATATGAGCAGTAGTAACAACGCCAGAAAATAGCTTGCTGGCGTGTAGTTCATGGTGGTAATATGGTAGCAGTAGTAACGCAGTAAAACAGTAAACAAGCAGCGATAGCAGTATTTAGGAACAAGGCCTAGGGATTAGACTTTCACTAGTGGACACTCTCAACTTTGATCACATAACAGAATAGATAGATGCATACTCTACACTCTTTTGTTGGATGATGAACACCATTGCGTAGGATTACACGAACCCTCAATGCCGGAGTTAACAAGCTCCACAATTCAATGTTCATATTTAAATAACCTTAGAGTGCATGAAAGATCAACACGACTAAACCAAGTACTAACACAGCATGCACACTTGTCACCTTCACACTATGTAGGAGGAATAGATCACATCAATACCATCATAGCAATAGTTAACTTCATAATCTACAAGAGATCACAATCATAGCCTACGCCAAGTACTAACACGGATGCACACACCTGTCACCATTACACCGTGCGGGAGGAATAAACTACTTTAATAACATCACTAGAGTAGCACATAGATAAATTGTGATACAAAACACATTGCAATCATAAAGAGATATAAATAAGCACTTCACTACGCCATTCATAACAGTGAATAAGTATTCTGTGAAATATAGCCTAAGAGACCCACACGGTGCACACACTCTGTCACCTTTACACACGTGGGACAAGGAGTCTCCGGAGATCACATAAGTAAAACTCACTTGACTAGCATAATGACATCTAGATTACAAGCATCATCATATGAATCTCAATCATGTAAGGCAGCTCATGAGATTATTGTATTGAAGTACATAGGAGAGAGATGAACCACATAGCTACCGGTGCAGCCCCGAGCCTCGATGGAGAACTACTCCCTCCTCATGGGAGACAAGCAGCGTTGATGGAGATGGCGGTGGTGTCGATGGAGAAGCCTTCGGGGGCACTTCCCGTCCGGCGGCGTGCCTGAACAGAGACTCTGTCCCCCGGATCTTGGCTTCGCGATGGCGGCGGCTCTGGAAGGTTTCTCGTACCGTGGCTTTTTCGTATCGAGGTTTTAGGTCCGGGACCTTTATATAGGCGAAGAGGCGGAGTCGGAGGGTCGAAGGGCGACGACACCATAGGGCGGCGCGGCCGGGGCCGGGCCGCGCCGGCCTATCATCTGGGGCTCGTGTGGCCCCCTCCGGCGACTCTCGGGTGTTCCGGATGCTTCCGGGCAAAATAGGAACCCAGGCGTTGATTTCGTCCGATTCGAGAATATTTCGTTACTAGGATTTCGAAACCAAAAACAGCGGAAAACGAGAAGCGGCCTTTCGGCATCTCGTCAATAGGTTAGTTCCAGAAAATGCACGAATATGACATAAAGTGTGCATAAAACATGTAGATATCATCAATAATGTGGCATGGAACACAAGAAATTATCGATACGTCGGAGACGTATCAGATACTTTAGTTTCAGCTTGGCACATAACTCTTTGCTTGCTAGATTGCGACAACTCCCGCCATCAATAATGACCTTGCAAGCTTTATCAGGACCAACTAGTGCCTTTGTTTGGAACAAATTACAGTATCGTGTAGATGCACTTGACTGCACATTAAGAACACGTTGCGAGACAACAATAGTTTGAGCTTCAGAAGGAAAAGCATCATAACCATCGCTATCATAATCATCCTCATCTGGAGCATTTGGATCAACATCATCTCCAGTTTCATACTCATTGTCCTCATTAATGATCATAACTTTGCGATTAGGACAATCCTTCTTGAAGTGACCCTTGCCACCACATGTATGACAAAGCATATCACGGTTGCGCGCTGTAAACATACTAGAACCAGTTCCACTTGCTGCAGGGATGGGCTTCTTTGTGTTAGACACATTGGAGACCGGCTTGCTAGACGAAGAAAGAACATCCATAGGACGCGTAGATGGCGCCGTAGAAGGCGGCGGTCTAGGCGTGTAGCGCCCTGCGCCTGTAGCACGGCCCCTCTGTTGCGCTTCTTCAGCCAACTGTGACTCAGCTTCTCTTGCATGATGTAGTAACTCATTCATGGTAGCATATTTGTGATGACGCACAATGCCTTTGATATTAAACTTGAGCCCATTGAGAAAACGCTGTAGTGTCATCTCCAAAGACTCACGGACACGGGCACGCTGCATAAGCATCTCCATCTCCATATAATAAGCATCAACTGTCATAACACCTTGCTTCAATTGGGTCAACTTATCGAACACTGCACGCAAGTAATTGGTAGGAACAAAACGAGCTCTCATTGCCGCCTTCATAGCACGCCAAGTGATAATAGGCAGCTCACCATATTCTTCTCGATCTTGGACAAGAGCATCCCACCAACGCAATGCGTAGCCATCAAATTCAGAGGAAGCAAGTTTGATCTTCCTATCTTCAGTATAGTCAGGATGTAAACGGCATAATCTCTCAATTTTCAGCTCCCATGTAAGATATTCTTCAACATCAGTACCTCCTTCAAATCTGGGAATTGAGAACTTGGGCTTACCCAAACCATCGTCTTGTTGTTGAGGAACACGGCGGGCTCCAATCTCAACAAAACCGCGATTGACGCCACGTGGAAGACCACGACCAACACCATGTCCCATGCCTTGAGCAGCAGCAGCATCCGCATTGTCACCATTGACACTGCCATCTTCATCAAGTGGTTGTTGTGGTTGTTGTTGTAGCATAGTACGGATATCCTGGACATCTTGCGTCAAAGTATTCATGGATGCTTGAAGATTCGTCATCGATGTCTGAACGGTGTTAATAGCCGTAGTAGCCTCATTGACCTTCAAGTTGACACCCTGAATTTCAGTATCAAATGTCTCCGTAGTAACACGAAGTTCACGTGTGAGGTGATCACGAAGAGCCTCATATTCCATCCAAGTTACCGGCGTGGACGGATCCTTTTTCTGCATCACATTGAACTCAGAAGAAGACATGATTAGTAGGTGAGTGCACTAAACAAAAATCTTTGGTGGTACTCTCACAACTCACTCAAAACTGATAAGAAAGGTGAATCTTACCGCTCCAAAGTGAATTAGTATTGCTTACCAACTTGGATTGACGGACTAGTGCACGGATGTAGCGAAGCGAATATCAAGGGTATAAGAAAAATCACACGACTAAGCAGGATATATGTGGGGCAGTAGGTAGGCTGCCTATTTGCACCAATAACAAGCTCTAGCGCTGACCGTAGACAACCAAAGATACTCACACAAGGCGATAAATGTGGCAATGCAACTATATGTAAGAAAAGTTGCAATGCACTAGAGAGACGCTAGCAAAGCTCAACGAGACAGGCACAAGATTGCTCAACTACGGGTGCAGTAAAGTAAACTTAGGCCTTCACTTGATTCAACTAGCACTTCACTTTTCTTTTTGGATTTTTCTTTTGTATAACACACGCAGCTATGTAGCTCTTTTTGCTTCTTTTCAATTTTTTTTTGATATATGACACAACTCCTTGATAACACGGCCAACAGAAATATGCAAAGCACCGATAACCTAATGAGCAGCCTGTCGAGCGGTAAAACTAGTCTCTTCTGGGGAAGTTCCTAGTCACTTATATCGATAGGCTGTGTCTATGGTTGGGAACAAGCACACTGTACGCTATGTGGACTCGGAGTAACAAAAACTGACACACTATGATAAACTAGATGATAGAGAAAACACAAACCCTAACAATTCTACTAGAAGAAAGATAAAGATACGCAAAAACAACTACGAAAAACAACTAAAACTCGAAATTAGTGCAATCTAAGGCTATGGCAAACCCTAACCCTAACTTTTTATGGCTTTTTCTGGATAGGAAACACTCACAACTCAACTATGGGGTGGATTGTGGATGGCTTATCGAGGAAAACTGGAAATCTGATACCAAGATGATATGGGGTTGCCCGATCTTCTTAGTAAGCGATGGGTGGTGATGAACACGTGATGTTAGCAGCGGATGAAATCGATGATATGAGGAGGATAACTTGTATGACGCCGACGAAGTCTCTCGATTGATTCCTGATGCCAATGCAACAGCTCTCAACCCTGCAAGATATTCGCAACTCCAAACACTTGCGCACGTAGCCGCCGACCACGAAGCGGTATATTGCAATCTTCTAATCCCCAATGGAGCAACGAGATCACACAAACTTTCAGTAGCATAAAACTCCAGATCGCAACGAATTGGAGAGTTGGGGAACAATAGTTTTGCTTAGCAAACAACTATGTACTAGGGTTTATCTTAAACATGGTCTAAAGCAGCTAGGGGGGCGTCCTGGGCACTTATATAGGTGTCCGGGACGAGTTCTGGTCGAAAAGATACAAGAATAACCGACCCAGAATAGATCTGGTCGAGACAGACTCGGACGAATCCGGTCTGGAATCCGGTCAACCGGGCCAGGGACCGGGTCGGCCGGTCTGGCGTCCGGTCAACCGGGCGGCAACCGGAAACTTCGCAACTTTCCGGTTTTGCCCGGTACGATAAATCTCATCCAGTTGGCGGCCGGTTGGCGACCGGTCGACCGGGCCAGGGACCGGGCTGGCCGGTCTGGTGGCCGGTCTGACCGGGTTCTGGACCGGCCTGGACGTTGTCTTCTCCTCTCGCGCATGCCTCCCGCTCCTCCCTCGCGCGACCATGAGATATCTTCTTGTCCAGCTCCATGTCCAGCTTCACGGCCATCTTGACGTCCGTCTTCATGTCCAGCTGCTCCTCTACTCCTCGTGCAACGCTCGTCTCCTCTTGATACCTGATGATACATAAGTAATAGGACTTAGGCAGTATAAAATACTCATCAATCAAAGTACCGTTTAGAAACAAGTTCACCTGTTGTTTAAGTAGCTTCGCACGAGCCCTTGTAATTGGTCCAATCCGAACTTCATTGGACTTGAGCTTCACAGCAGGTTCATCTTCATTTATCAATGACGGAGGTAGTGGTGAAGTAGGCATGTCCTCATCAGATCGTCAAGCACGAACTCCACCAACAAATCGACGCTATCATACTCTCATCGAATGATCGGCCACCTTTGCCCTATCAAGTGGTATCAGATTTCAGGTTGCTCGGTGAGATTTTACTGTTTTCCTAGTGTAGATTGCATCTGCCATCATACCCATAAACCACGAAAAAGCCAAAAAAAAATACAGTTAGGGTTTAGATCATATCGTCCCATAAACCCCCTACCACGCCTTGCATTGTCTTTTCAGTTTTGCATAATTGAATTTGTGTCTGCATCTTCGTGTCGAGTTGCTGGTCTTAGCGTCTAGTTCCTTTAGAGTTTCGAGTTCTGGTCATATTAGTCACGCCGCCGCCGCCACTCGCATCATACGCAGATCACCGCCACCACCACCACCATATACTTCCGCCACTGCCATATACACCCTGCCATATACTTCCGCCACTGCCATATACACCCTGCCATATACTTCCGCCATTGCCATATACACCCTGCACCATATATCCGTATCCACCATATACCCCGTTTCCTACCGTGACACAGATTCGTGTTGTTTCTCTGACGTGACAGAGTCCGAGTAGAATTAGGTTTTATTGTTTTTACCCCTTAGTTGTTGCCTTATAATTCCGTCTGTGCTGTAGAAAAAAATTCCTGTGAGATAAGTTTCGGCCGCCAGGGAAGAATTGTGAAGGAGAGCAAAAAAAAAAAAAATCTGGCTACATTGGTTTTCCACCTTGGCGATCACTTTTCTTTGGTGGTTTGAATAAAGAGATTCAGCATATTCTAGATTATAAGGAGTACAATACTATTACTCGCTTGTTTCATCTTGCTTGCAAAGCTGAACGTGAAGTGCAGGATCGTCAACCACCATGGAGAAAAGCTAATGTTTCTGCAGGTCGTACATCGTCATGGACTCCGCGACAATCAGCGCCACAATCTCGTGGGGCTGCACCAGCGCCTACTACCTCCAAGTACACCGTGCCTGCATCACGAGCACCACCGGCTGCTACTCCACCACCATCTGCTGGTCCTCCTCGGAGTTCATCTTCCATGGCCTCCACGGGGAAGACGCGCGACATTCAATGTCGCAAATGCTTGGGATTTGGTCACATAGAGAGAGAATGCAGAACCAAGCGTGTGATGTTGGTGCGTGAAGATGGGGAATATGATTACGCAAGTGACTTTGATGAAGATACATTGGCCCTTATTGCTGCACATGATGGTGCCAATTCGATTCCGAGAGAGAGATGGAGGTAATGGAAGCCGACAACCGTTGATCGAGTACAGGAGCTTAGTTGCACGAGCGTGTGTTGAGCGTGCAATTGAGCAAAGCTGAGCATCATCAACGCCACAATCTGTTCCAAACAAGAGGCGTTGTAAAAGAGCGAGCTATTAGGATCATCATTGATGGAGGGAGCTGCAATAATGCGGCTAGCGTTGACATGGTGGAGAAGCTTTCTCTCCCTACAAGACAGCGCACACATCCATACTACATTCAATGGTTTGAGAGCTCTCGGAAGCTCAAGGTAACAAGAACTACATGTGTGCATTTTACTATTGGTACATATTCTGATTTTGTTGATTGTGATGTTGTACCTATGCAAGCTTGTTCTTTGTTACTTGGTAGACCTTGGCAATTTGATAGAGAATCTGTTCATAATGGTAGAACTAATCGGTATTCTCTTATGCATGATGGAAAGAAAATTGGTCTCAAACCTATGACTCCTGAACAAATAGTAAAAGATGATCTTGCTAGAGCTAGTAGAGTAAAAAACGAGGAGAAACATAAGAGTGAGAATCAGATTGTTGCCTGCAGATTTTGTGCCACATAAGACTAATACTAAATCTGATTCAAACCATGCTACTGAAATTCGTTTGAAAAATCCTTGTTTGCTTGCTAGTAAATCTGATATTGCTGAACTTGATGTGAACACTACTCAATGCTATGCTATTATTTTCAAAGAAGTTCTGTTTTCATTTGAGGATATGCCTCCTTCTTTGCCACCTGCGGTTGCTAACCTTTTGCAGGAATTCATTGATGTGTTTCCACAAGATGTACCACCTGGACTACCACCTATCCGTGGGATAGAACACCGGATTGACTTTATTCCGGGTGCTTCGCTGCCCAACCGTGCGCCATATCGTACCAATCCTGAAGAGACGAAAGAGATTCAGCGACAAATTCAGGTTCTCCAAGATAAAGGTTACATTCGTGAGTCTCTTAGTCCATGTGTTGTTCCTATTATTTTGGTACCTAAGAAAGATGGTTCTCTTACTGATTGTAGAGCTATTAATAATATTACCATTTGTTACCGTCATCCTATACCTCGTTTAGATGATATGCTTGATGAATTGAGTGGTTCTATTATGTTCTCTAAAGTTGATTTGTGTAGTGGTTACCACCAGATTCGTATGCAATTAGGAGATGAATGGAAAACAGCGTTTAAAACTAAGTTCGGTTTATATGAGTGGTTAGTAATGCCTTTTGGTTTAACTAATGCACCTAGTACTTTCATGAGGCCGATGAACGAAGTTTTACGTGCTTTTATTGGACGTTTTGTGGTGGTATACTTTGATGATATTCTGATTTATAGCAAATCTTTGGAGGACCATTTGGATCATTTACGTGATGTTTTCAATGCTTTACGTGATGCACGTTTGTATGGTAATCTTGAGAAGTGCACCTTTTGCACCAATCGAATTGCGTTTCTTGGCTATGTTGTTACTGCGCAGGGAATTGAAGTTGATCCAGCCAAGATTGAGGCAATTGAGAGTTGGCCGCAGCCTAAGACGGTCACACAAGTGAGGAGTTTTCTTGGCCTCGCTGGTTTCTATAGGCGCTTTGTGAAAGATTTTGGATCCATTGCTGCGCCGCTGAATGAGCTTACAAAGAAGGATGTGCCCTTTGTGTAGGGCGATGCACAACAAGAAGCCTTCATGATACTAAAAGATAAGTTAACACATGCTCCATTACTCCAACTTCCTGATTTCAATAAGACTTTTGAGCTTGAATGTGATGCTAGTGGAATTGGTTTGGGAGGTGTGTTATTACAAGAGGGCAAACCTGTTGCATATTTTAGTGAGAAATTGAGTGGGCCTAGTCTGAACTATTCTACTTATGATAAAGAATTATATGCGTCTGGTTCGGACATTAGAAACTTGGCAACATTATTTATGGCCTAAAGAATTTGTTATACATTCTGATCTTGAATCTTTGAAGCATATTCGTAGTCAAGCTAAGTTGAATCGCCGCCATGCAAAGTGGGTTGAGTTTATTGAGTCTTTTCCTTATGTTATCAAACGCAAAAAGGGTAAAGATAATGTTATTGCTGAAGCTTTGTCGCGCCGTTATACTATGCTATCTCAACTTGACTTCAAGATTTTTGGATTAGAAACCATGATGCTGATTTTAAAGATGTGTTGCTGAATTGTAAAGATGGTAGAACATGGAACAAATTCGTCCTCAATGATGGATTTGTGTTCCGTGCTAACAAGCTATGCATCCCAGATGGTTCCGTTCGTCTTTTGTTGTTGCAGGAGGCGCATGGAGGAGGATTGATGGGTCACTTTGGTGTGAAGAAGACGGAGGATGTACTTGCTGCACATTTCTTTTGGCCACGTATGCGTCGAGATGTTGAGAGATTTGTGGCACGCTGCACTACATTTCAAAAAGCTAAGTCTCGACTTAATCCACATGGTTTATATATGCCTCTTCCTGTTCCTAGTGTACCTTGGGAGGATATTTCTAGGGATTTCTATTTTCGTGCCCCTGCTTCGTTAGTTGTACTCAGTTTTCCCCAGCTCGTTAGTTTTTCCTCAGTTTTCCCCTCCCTCTAGTTTGAAACCCCTCGAAGACGCGGGTTGCCGTCGAGTCGGAGGCCTTACCGTTACCGTGAGGTCGGTTCCTCGCTGACCGTCTCATGCTCGACGGGTGGATCCATCTACCGCCGACGCGTGGGCCGTTTTATTTCCCGATTGTATACGCGGTGCTTGCCAATGACAAATGGGGCCGCTCTATGGGGCTGCCGCAGCCAATGACCAGTGGGTCGTCTATTTATTTATAGAAAATTATATATTGCCGCTCTCGTGGGGCCTCCGCAGCCAATGACCGCCTGTGGTCGTCTATTTTATTTAGAGAATATAATATAGAGCCGCTCTGTAGGGGTCGCCTCAGCCCATTTTCGCAGCTTAATCTAAAGTGACTCTTATGCTAAACATTGTGCATCCCGACGTTGACCTAGCAGTGGCGGCGAGCATAGCCGTTCTGACCATGCCGATATCGGCATCGGCATCGTTTGGAGGATGTGGTGCTCGAATAATAGTGGAAATGCGATATTATTTTTTTACATGCATAATAAATAGCTAGATCTCTAAATCGATGCATATGAAGCTACATATATATTCTTGGTCATAATCCCCTTAATTATCTAAAGGGGATGGATGCATGGCTTCACGTCGTCGTCGCTTTCATCGTCAGTATCTTCGTCGTCTGAGTAGTAGTACCTCCTGCACATTGTTCCGTCGAACACCTTCACTTCGTGAGCACATCATCGCCTTCATATTTGAAGTGTACGAACCAGCCAAAATCCACACCGTGCGCGATGGCGAATTTCTCCCAGCCCTTGTCGAGGTACATCCGGCCTTGTCCGTCAAATAGGACCTCCACGGTCCGAGAGACGAGGACCGCGATCAGCTGCTCGCACATACACCTTAGCCGGCTCCTTGCCGTCAAGATAGTCCGCAAATTTTTTGGGAGTTCCTGCAAAGAGATCGAGCGCCGATCGTTTGAAATTAGGGAACCCTTGAAATTAAAGGTTTTTTAGAACATGCCCATAATTAATCACATGCATCATATATGTGGGAACGCGTACGTACCTTCTTGACCAAAGGGTCTTCATAGACGACGATGAAGAACTCCTCTATGATCAATGGCAGTGTTGACGGTGGTGGTGGCAATGATGATGATCCACTTCCCCTTCCCCTTCCCCTTCCCTTCCGGTCCGCGTCCGAGACGTGGAAGCCATGGCAATGGATAAAGTGTATGTGAACGAAAAGAAGAGAGAGGCGGAACCTATTGACACAAGGGATGGCCGTGTGGGTGTTTATAAGGGAGAGATGACCGTTGTAGGGTTTACACAATAAAATAAGGAGGAGATGACCATTGTGGGGGTTTATACACAATAAATTAAGGAGGAGACGACCGTTGTGGGGGTATAGTTTATCATTTTACCGTGAAAAGTAATGCCTAAAAGGAAACTAATGGCTACAAGAAATCGGTGATGGTTTATCGTTTTTTGCGTGAAAAGTAATGGGTACAAGAAATGGGTGATGGTGTATCATTTTTTGCGTGAAAAGTAATGGCTACACGAAATGGGTGATGGTGTATCATTTTTGTGCGTGAAAAGTAATGGCTACAACAAATCGGTGATGGTTTATCATTTTTGTGCGTGAAAAGTAATGGCTACAACAAAATCGGTGATGGTTTATCATTTTTTTGCGTGAAAAGTAATGGGTACACGAAATGGGTGATGGTGTATCATTTTTGTGCGTGAAAAGTAATGGCTACAAGAAATCGGTGATGGTTTATCGTTTTTTGCGTGAAAAGTAATGGGTACAAGAAATGGGTGATGGTGTATCATTTTTTGCGTGAAAAGTAATGGCTACACGAAATGGGTGATGGTGTATCATTTTTTGCGTGAAAAGTAATGGCTACACGAAATGGGTGATGGTGTATCATTTTTGTGCGTGAAAAGTAATGGCTACAACAAATCGGTGATGGTTTATCATTTTTGTGCGTGAAAAGTAATGGCTACAACAAAATCGGTGATGGTTTATCATTTTTTGCGTGAAAAGTAATGGGTACACGAAATGGGTGATGGTGTATCATTTTTGTGCGTGAAAAGTAATGGCTACAACAAATCGGTGATGGTTTATCATTTTTTGCGTGAAAAGTAATGCCTAAAAAGAGTTTATAATTTAGCTCGTGAAAAATAATGCGAGAAAACCAAACTTTGCGTGAAGCTAACCGACGACAGAGAGAGAGAGAGGGTGGTGGCCCCGACCAGATAGAGAGATAGGGGTTATCCTGCCCGTTAGATCATACGATCAACGGTCGTCGGGCACGATCCGCGTGACATGGGCTAGGCCAATCAGGGCAATGTTGGGCGTCTGTGAGAGTTTGTGAAGGGAGAGGGCAAAACTGAGTAGTATCAAGAAACCAAGGGCAAGTGAGTAGTAAACAGACTAAGGGATTCAAATATGAGATTTAAAAAATGGAAAATGCGTGTTTTGTACAATGAAACCCATCTTGGCCTACCTCAAACTATTTGCAATACAAATCTACATGAGTGTGAAAATTATGGTCTCATTCGGACAAAGTATGTTTTGGGGAAAGCTTGTTTTGGGTAGGGCTTATTATGGAAAACCATGCACCTTCATAGCTACTAGGTGATTTGAGAAGTGGCAATTTGTGGTGAAACTTGATTTATCTACGATTTATCTATGATTTGAGAAGTGGAAATTTGTGGTAAAGACTCCATGAGTAAGTGCCACTCCTTTTCGGAATTTTTTGCACATTAAATAACTCATTTAACTAGTTAATCCCATTTGTTGACTCTCTGTTGACCAGCCACTTGAGGGTAAAACTGAGTATATTGCACTAGCCAGTATTAGCACTCAAGGTGAAAACTGAGCATACAAAAAATGCTAGTATATGACTCGAGGGTATACATGAGTATATCTAAATTTCTAGGGTTAGACTCGAGGATGCATGTTGCGGTGCAGAAGTGGAAGAAGTGCCATTGTTGACGCGTGTCGCGGTGCAGACGTGGAAGACGTGCCATTGTTGACTCGGGTGGCATTTAGGACGCGTAAGCCCCTCTCTCCCTCCCTCTGCACACAGTACGTCTCATTATCGCTCACGCACGAAACCACCCCTCTCACGTCCCATCAACTTCTCCAAAAAACCCCAACCGCCGTACGAGCCCTCCCCTGCCGGCGATGGAGAAGAAGAATGCGCCGGCGGCCATCGCCCCGAGCCCGTCGCCTCCGGAGCCCGTCGCCGCCGAGCCCGTCGCCGCCGAGCCCGTCGCCTCCGAGGGCGGCGCATCCAGCGCGGCGCCTCCGTGAACTCGGGCCGGTCTCACGGCTGACGGACCACTTCACAAGATCGGCGAATGCTTATTGGCCAAAGAGGAGTACGTGGACAGCTACTCTGCTATGAGGCAAGTCCGTAGAAATTGGCGCTCAGGTTTGCACGATCCCGACGTGCACCCGCACGAATGGATCATGCTACACCACGCCCTTCCACGCGCCGCTGAGTTCACCTTCCTCCATCTCGGCACATCCCGCTACGTCACCATAGATCTATCTGCAGTTCGTGCAAGGTTCAAATTCCTCGGCTTTTCCCGTGGCGTCACCATAGATCTTATTTTCAATCTTAGTGCTGAATGTTATCTTTTCAATATATTTTAGATTCTACTTCGTCGGCTTTTCCCGTGGCGTCATCGTGCTTGCCCGGAAGAACCCACCGCACAAGATACGGCTGCTGAACCCACTCACAAAGAAATCGAACACGATGTTTGAGGCGCAGATGCCATCCGTTTTCTGAAATCGATCGCTGTTATCAAATCCCCGACTATGGTCTTCGTTGCCACACATTACCCGCCGGAAATTGGTTGGGTCGATGAGAGCACTCCAACTAAGGATATAAATGAAGATGGGGATTGGGGAGAAGGAAGATTTTCGATCAAGAACCATGGTTTCCGTTGCATTACCCCGTTCAATGGTGAAGCTGTATGCGATAGGCTGCGGACAATTTTGAGATCGGAAGAATAGTGTGCACCAATATACGAGTTGCGAGCAGCGCGCGAGCACCTGTCAAGATGGAGACACTAATTTCATTTCCAGAACTTGGACGTCGAAGTTCTACCTTGTGGAGTCGGATGGTGATCTGCTGCTTGTGTTGTTGGTCGGCGCGGCTTTGGCGGGCAAACCATTGGTGTACCGTGTGGACACTCGGAGCCGCTCTCTCCATCCGGTCACTAACATTGGCAGTAATGCCTTCTTCGTGAATTATATCCGGTGTATCTCCGTCGACACCGAGTGTACCCGACACTTCAACCTGGCAGCATCTACTACACGGATTTGGGTTATATCGGAGCGTACTCTCATGATACAAATGCCCGGGATGAGTGGCCGCTACGTGTGGATAGAATAGGATTCTACGGTTTGAGAAATGAACACGAGGCCATACCGTTTGGAGGATGTATTGGCCTCACACTGCGGACGGAAGGAGTTCAATGAATATTTCCTTGGGGAATTGCACGAATGGAGCGACGGAGAAATATATGAGGAGGAATGAAGAACAAATTCATTCATCCTAATCTTCTTGTTGTCCATACATTGCGTGCGTGATCTTGTATATTTTTGCAGCTTAGTTTGTCGTGAACATTAACAATGTTATTGGCTGCTTTTGGCTGCTCGTATGCAGTTTACCTATGTATTATACTTAGTTTTCTCGATTATCTGTCATGTGAATTTATCATATAATAGCTTCTAGATTTGCTACTAGATTTGCTGCCATATTGGGCAAAAAACGAGGGTCAAAAGGCATAAATAACCCCGTAGATTTGCTACTAGATTTGCTGCCATATTGAAGAAAGACAGAAATAGAAGCTTCTCTAGATTTGATACTAATTTGGTGAAAAAGACAGAGAGAGAAAGAGGGGAAAAGGTGCTCTCAAAAATGCCAATTTGGGCCGAGAGAGACAAAACCCAGCTCCTGCTCACGTGCAACCAAACGCTTCTCGTCCTGTCCCACGCGGTCCCTTTCTACCAGCCCCACGCGATGCGGCCCCACACGACGCGGCCCCACAGACGACGCGGCGCAACACGTCAGCACAGAACGTCCAAATAAACGGATTCCTTCCGTCTGAGCTCCTTCTGCGGGTCTTCAGACAAAGGCTAGGGTAAAACTGAGGAAAAACTAAGGGGCTGGGGAAAACTGAGCACAACTAAGGAACCGAGGGCACGAAAATAGAAATCCCATATTTCTATGGATTTCGTTTTGGGTTTGCCTCGTACACAAAAGGGGAGGGATAGTATCTTTGTTGTTGTGGATAGGTTTTCTAAGATGGCACACATTATTCCATGTCACAAAACTGATGATGTTACACATGTTGCTGATTTGTTCTTTCGCGAAAGTGTACGTTTACATGGTGTGCCAAATACTATTGTTTCTGATCGTGATACTAAATTTCTTAGCCACTTTTGGAGATGTTTATGGGCTAAGTTGGGGACTAAATTGCAGTTTAGTACTACATGTCATCCCCAAACTGATGGACAAACCGAAGTAGTAAATAGAACGTTGTCTACTATGCTGCGGGCTGTTTTGAAGAAGAACTTAAAATTGTGGGAAGAATGTTTACCTCATATTGAATTTGCTTACAATCGTTCGCTGCATTCTACCACTAAGATGTGCCCTTTTGAGATTGTGTATGGTTTTGTACCACGTGCTGATATGGGGTGGCCCGATATTCTCAGTAAGCGACGGGTGTTGATGAACACGTGATGGTAGCAGCGGATGAAATCGATGATGATGAGGAGGATAACTTGTATGATGCGACGAAGTCTCTCGATTGATTCCTGATGCCAATGCAACAGCTCTCAACCCTGCAAGATATTCGCAACTCCACACACTTGCGCACGTAGCCAACGACCACGAAGCGGTAGATTGCAATCTTCTAATCCCCAATGGAACAGCGGATCACACAAACTTTCAGTAGCATAAAACTCCAGATCGCAACGAATTGGAGAGTGGTATTCAATAGTTTTGCATAGCAAACAACTAAGAACTAGGGTTTATCTTAAACTTGGTCTAAAGCAACTTTGGGGGCGTCCCAGGGACTTATATAGGTGTTCGGGACGACCTCAGGTCGAAAAAGTACGGAAATAACCGACCCAGAATAGATCTGGTCGAGACAGACTCGGACTCGGCCGGTCTGGGGGCCGGTCGACCGGGCCTGGGACCGGGTGGTCCGGTCCTAGACCGGGTCTGTGACCGGGCGGAAGCCGGACGAAGCGTCCACGTTCCCTGGATGTTGCCCGGATGGCACCGGCGCAAAATCCGGTTTGCGACCGGGTGGCTTGGTGCCACGGCCGGTCTGACCGGGCCTGGGACTGGCCTGAAGAACTCCTCCTGATACGGGGCCGCATCATGTGCGTCAACATCTACACGTCACGCAAAGGTGAATCTTCTCCTTTATGCGTTCCTACAAATGTCTCTCCTGAATGGTATGCTACTTCATCCTACGTCATATGACCATGATAGGTATGCATCGCCGAGTATGGAGGAAGTGGATGACGCCATGGAGGCTCGAGGACTCAAGGTCAACGTCAAGGTCATGGGAAGCATGGAAGATATCGTCAAGGAGAAGGGGACGCGCCGCGAAGGCCGGCACTGCCGTTCAGGACGACCGGCACTGCCGCCCTACCACTACACCTGAGGATGACGGCCCTGTCGCCCTACCTGCGCCGGCACTACCACCCCACTGCAAAGAGCATCAAATCTGAACCCTTTATCCCTTTGTATGCCTAAACTACCCCTCCTTTGGTGGCTCCCTATATATAGGCTCCCACCTCCCCCTTCCTTAAAAAGAGTTGAACTTGAGAGAACCTAGGCTTATGCCTCCACCAACCCTTTGGGATTAGGGAAACCCCCTCCTTAGATTACCATAATCTATTGTACAAGGCACTCCTTATATGATTAGTCTCTCACACTTGTGATTCTACCACCGGTCTCTCACTCGTGTGATTCCACCAATCGTATACCGATCTTCCTCTCGGGGATTCTACCGCGTGTCTCTCCCTTGAGAGATTCTATCGGGATAGTGGTTCGGGCTATCGGGAGTAAACTGGAATTGTATCGGGTTGGTGTGCGTTCGCGTGTGTTCATCGTGTTCTTCGCCGTGTTCTTCGTGTTCTTCCTCTCCCCCGCCTTTCCCTCGGTCAATTCATGAGATCGGGCAATCCACGTGACCTTAGGCCGCATCATATGGTATCAGAGCAAAGGTTGCCACGGATTTGACCCTCCAATTTCATCAATTTCGCCCAAAAATTTCCCAAAAAATTTTGCCCCAAAAAATAGCTCGAAAATTGATCTCCGAATTTGTTGCGTTTTTTGTGGTTTTGATCCACGGATTTGATGTCTTTGGTGCTGATCTATGTTTCCCCCATCTTTTTCTCTCCAATTTCATCAAGTTTGGCTCCAATTTGAACAATTTCTGTCCAGTTTTCGTGTGTTCTTTGTGGCTGTTCTTCGCGAGGACGAGCTGTTCATCTGGGTCAACGCCTGCGCCGCTCCTTCCGCTGCTCAGCACAACGACGCGCACCTCCGCTGGCCCTGCTCGATCCGCTCCACATCGTGCCGCCACACCCAGCTGCTGCACCCGCCCGCTGCTCCCTGGCCGCGCGCCTACCTCGCCTCGACCATCGATCCGCGCGCAACCACCTCGATTCCTTGCCGCGCGCGCCCAAGCACAGCTGCTCAATCCCCTGGCACACACGCGCGCGTTGACCACGTACGCCGGCCTCCAATCCGCATACATCAAGGTCGCGTGCACCATCCACTCCCGCTGCTGCTCAACTGCTCTCCTTGCTCCACGGCCGAGCCGCTGTTATCACCAGAATTTGACCGAGTCAGAGGTGGGCCGCGATCAAGATGGGTTTGAAGAATATGCATGGAAGAAATACGTGAATCGGCCTTGTGTACCAAGTTTGGGCTAATTGCCCGTGTATCTGTACCATAGTAGGATACGTGTCGGTTAGGAGTTAGAGTTTTACCCGTGCACGCTTGAGTTAGAAAGTCCCCTGGACTATAAATATGTATCTAGGGTTTATGAAATAAACAACAACCAACGTTCAACACAAACAAATCTCGGCGCATCGCCAACTCCTTCGTCTAGAGGGTTTCTCCGGTAAGCACCATGCTGCCTAGATCGCATCTTGCGATCTAGGCAGCACAAGCCTACCTACGTTGTTCATGCGTTGCTCGTGCTGAAGCCCTTTTGATGGCGAGCAACGTAGTTATCTTAGATGTGTTAGGGTTAGCATTGTTCTTCGTATCATATGCTGTCGTAGTGCAACCCTTATACATCTAGCCGCCCTTACACCTATCTTAGGTGTAGGGGCGGCACCCCGCTTGATCATTGTTTAGTAGATCCGATCAGTTACGGTTCACTACAAGAAGACCCCCTCTACAACAACACATCTATGCGTATCTAAATGTCAATATAGGCGTTGCTAGGGCCTCTACCAACGGATAATAATGCGTTGCGTTTTTGGGTGTTGCAAGGGTACAATGCAACGCATATACACGCGTTGGTAACCAATTGTCTAAGCGTTGCAAAATAGCTACATATTCCAAGCAACAACTGTATGCGTTGGTAGAGTCATTCTATACGGATTGAAATTTCTATTTCGCAAAATAGAATATTTATTTTTAGACTGGATTGTTAGAATGCTCTGGGGTATGGCGTAATTTTTTTCTCACTGAGAGAACAAGGTTCATATGCGAGATACCACATCACATGAAAATTGTAGAATATATGAATTCATAGGATCACAATAAATTCAATATTTATTATTAGAACACCACTTCATATACAAAATTGCCTGAAAGGTACACAATTTACAACGTTGCATCGAAATATCATATTCTGCGTAGTCCTCTATATATTCCTCTTGGAACACCATTCCAAAGACGAAAATTACCTGAAGAATAAACAATATACAATCTCGCATCAAAATATCATATTCTACCTAGTGATATATATGTTCTTTCTGACATTTGGCCTATCATATTCAAAGCTGATATCCAAATAGCAAAGCTTGCTGATTCACGGGGCCTGCAAATACAATTTCGCGTTCAGTATAAAAGTGGCAAAAGGAGTGTGAAGGGTATGGTGAATTTTACTACGTACTTGCCTAAAAAATTGTAGGTATACTTACCTTGGTGCCATGCCAAAGCTAAGTCAGCACACAAGTCATTTCTGCTATCCTGTGCATTTGATATAGCTCATCAGAACCATACAGATGAAATAGATTAGAAATTGCCAAGACAGGATTAGAACAAATCCATCAAACAGTAAATCAAAACACTATAAGTAATTGGATTGTCCATCTAACAAAAGATCAAAATTAATAACCAACTTATTCATAGATTGGTCAATAACAGTAGCACAAAGCACATCTGGACGGGATATAAATGGCAAAAAAGGGGAGGAATTCATACATTTCGGTCATCCTGCCACTGGTTGTTGATACTGATGTGCGCCTGCTTGAACTTGCTTGATGTGGTATCACGTGCCACTGCCAACAACAGCGCTGGTGAATCTGCCTCTAGCCCATCACACATGTCTACATACATAACAGGAGTACCTCAAGTTCAAGCACATGGAATAAATCAAGATGCAGATATTAACTGCAATTTGCATCAAGGGAAATGGTAATATAATTTTGGTCAAAAGAGTACTCGTGATATTGGTCGTCTGATCGTGCACTAGGAATATTGAGAGACAAAGACTTGTACGCTACAGTGCTTAAGATAAAGAGACCGTTGTCTTAATATGAAGGGAAATACACTGTTTTCCAATATTTCATATGACACTATGGAAGGTGTAAACCTGCTGTACTTTTGTAAAAGAGAAAGACATACCTCAAATCCAAAATGCAGTGGAGCATGTTCTTTTATCTCCAATGCTGTAGTGGCCTTCTCCATTTCTAGCGAGTTGACATGATACATCAAACTATATGCAGAAGATTTGGATCAAATGGATCTTGGCACAAAGCAAAGAATTCTGGCTTCAGTACAACCGAAATCTTTTAATACGTGTTCAACTTGCCAGCTTACATACAAGGATAGAATCATGGTAAGGTGCGGATAAAAAAAAAAATCAGCTAGCTACTATTGAAAAACTAAAAAAGCTACTGTATATGAACAACATCCCTCTGTACTATTCGTGTCAAGTTCTGGTACGTGTCCAACCGTCCGTAACATAATCCTATATCTTCAGCTTAGGCCCCAATCTAACAAATCCAAAAGGCAAGAAAATGATTGCAGATGATGAGCTCACGGTGACAGGAGTGGGCACAGATGCACAAGAAAACTAGAAAACTGAAGAACACGGGTCAAGCAAGGGAAAATGCAAGACGAGTCTGACAGGGGGGGAAAGCGAAATTGCATGCCGTCGCAGATCTTCCTCTGCCGTGCCCTTTTCCACCGCGCTCCCTGTGCTCCAACACGCCGTCGCGGATCTTCTTTAAACCATCTTGGCTGCACTGGAAGCGTTTAGCGGATTTAGGGGATCTCACGGCACACGAGCACGAAGCTGTAGCGATTCATACCTTCGGGACATCCGCGCTGTAAATCCCAACCATCGGAAGCAAGGAGTGGGAGGTTGCAGCGTGAGTCAGGTCACTGACCCACCGGCGAGAGACGCCAAGTTCGCCCATGGCGCCTTGAGGTCGGCGGCTAGGTTTGGAGGAGGGGAGGAGCTGAAGTTGTTGGGTGCGGGAGGTGGGGTTATGGGATAGGTAAATGAGACGTGGTTAGTGGGCTGGGCTTATAAATTAATTTCTTCTGGTTGCAATATTTATAGCGGACAACGGATGTAGCCCGCAACACATACATACGTATCTACCATAAATCTTTGCAACGAATATTCAAGTCGTTGCTAAGTATGTATTGCTTTAGAAGGGTTGTTGTTGTAGTGGTTGTTCCTTGTTCTTCAAGGATTAGTTTAACATCCGCAATAGTTAGGCCTTACAAAGGGTTGGAGGATCCAGCGGCGTGTAGGGTGTAGTTTGCTAGCCCTAGACAGGATGTTCTGGGGATCAACCTCGTGTTGGTTTTTAGGCCCTGTCTAGGATCGGCTTACGATCACCGTACGCGAGCGCGAGGCCCAATCGTGAGTAGGATGATCCGATTATGCGGTGAAAACCCCAAATCGTCGTAGATCACATTAGCTTTATCTTGATCAAGCAGGACCACCATATATTCGTGCACCTCGTACGAATCATGGGTGGATCGGCTCTTTGAGCCGATTCACAGGAAAACCTGAGAGCCGATCGAGGCTCGTATTTAACGTTTACGTGTATGCCATGCAGGAAACTAAGAGAGGCATCATCCAACACCTTCCTGACCAGGTATAGGTCAGGTGGCACGCCCTTGCGACAGCATCGGACGTGTGACCAGAAGGCTTTGCGGGCCGTCGCTCTGAGGGACTGGGGCCAGCCCTAGTTGTTCCCGGCTCTACGGTGTTGCCAGTCGCTGCCCGCCGGTGGGTTTCTGACCGCAACACATTCTGGCACGCCCGGTGGGACAATCTTCGACATCCACCGCATCGCCATCTACATCCGAGATGGCGGAAAGCACTCCGGTCAAGTACGAGGATCTGACTGACGAGCTCAAGAAGAAGCATGACGAGATCAAGGCAGTCCCCGAAGCCGACCTCATCGGCTCTTTCCACGTAACCCGCTCCCACGGCGTCGGGTGGAAGGGGTTCTCACCGAAGGCGCACTCGATGGGGTGGACCTGTCCGCCCCGTCGAAGAACGCACCCGTGTCGCTGCGTCAGGAGATCAACTACATGGTGGCTCATTCGCTGCACCGCCACTCGAGAGCCTCGGTGAACACTTTGGAGCGTGTCGCTCCGCGCGTGATCCAGAAATCATGAGCCATCGGTATTCTCCGTCGGGACCAGCTCTGGGGACTTACAAAGGAGAGAGGCCACTCCAGTCCCATCCACCGCTGCCGTTCGCATGGGCGGCACCGGAAGTGCCGAACTCATCGGCATACGTCGTCTACAAGATTGGTGGTGATCCTAGTGACTACCAATTCCTACCTGAGGCGCCCAAGGAGATCCCGCACGGATACACGTGCGCATACGTGCCGGACTGCGAGCACTGGGCACTCTCGAACCGAGCTGCAACGAGCAGGGGCCTCTCGGAACAGCCAGGAGGAACGTCGGGAGCAGATCTTGAGAAGCAAACGTGGTTAGCTAAGTACGCCACTCCGACAAACCTCCGCAGCCCAGCTCCTGCAGCTTGGCTCGGAGCCGGAAAAGCAAGCATGGCTGGCTAAGTATGCCACCCGGCGAATCTTCGTGGGTTCGACACCTTCAGCCATCACCGCGGATCAGAGTTGTACAACTCTGAAAGATCAGTTCGGCATGATGCCGAAAAGGAAGACGTGCGGCTACACCAAGCCGTACCCCAACGAGTACGAATTGATCCCGCTACCACCCAAATATCGGCTCCCGGACTTCACAAAGTTTAGTGGATCAGATGGTTCCAGCTCCATCGAGCATGTGAGCCGATATTTGGCACAGCTGGGGCATGATCTCAGCATCGGACGAGCTGCGTGTGAGGTTCTTCGCACAGTCCCTCACGGGATCGGCTTTCGGGTGGTACACATCGCTGCCACCGAACTCAATCCGGACTTGGAAGCAGCTTGGAATAGCGGTTCCATGAGCAGTATCACTCGAGAGGCTTCCGAGGCTGGCATTGCCGATCTAGCACAAGTACGATAGAAGCGCGGGAAACAAGTGTCGGAATACATCCAGCGCTCAGGACCATTAGGAACCGATGCTATTCGGTTCACGTAAGCGAAAAAGAAGCAGTCGAGTCGGCGGTGGTGGGTCTCTCATCATCGATCAAGGACGTGGCCTCCCAAGCAGTACTACCCTTCATTGGCGCACATGGTGCGAAGCTGTCGGCATATGAACAGCGCCACCCGGATGTTTACCGGGACAAATGCAAGCGTGCGGTGGCCCCGGTTGACGCAGACGAGGATGAAGGTGCTGCGGGAGATCGAGAGGTAGCAGTGGCTGAATGGACTCGAGCGGCAGGCCCCGTGTCCCGCAAATGGGTGAAGCCACACAAGGCCCTCCAAAAGGTTTCGACTTCGACGTGACCAAAGCCGAGCAGATTTTCGATCTCTTACTCACGGAGAAGCATATAAAGGTACCCGAAGGCCACAAGATTCCTACGGTGCAGGAGCTGAACGGAAAGCCATACCGCAAGTGGCATAACACGTTCACCCACACCACTAACGACCGCAGGGTGTGGCGTCGGCAGATCCAAATGGCGATAGAAAAAGGACGGCTAATTTTCAACCAGTACGCCATGAAGGTCGACACACACCCCTTCCCCGCCGTTAACATGGTGGAGTATACTTACCATGGAGGGTGCCAGCCAGATTTCTCGTGCAATATCAACATGGTAGGATTTGGGCACCACTCTGGTAGGGACGGAGATGAGGGCAGCTGCTCTCATAGCAAAGACACAGAGGAAGCCGCTCCACGCGATCGGCTCCGCCACGACGGCAAGCGCTACGTCACAGAGGGAGAAGTGAAGAACATAAGATATCGACGACCTCTCTCCGATCACCTCCTCAACAAGTATGTGAGTCAGTATGACCAACGCCGGCGATACAACGACGATGATGAAAAAGATCGTCTGGCTAGGGACGACAGGAGACGTCGTCGGCATGATCACGACGAGGAGCGATACGAGCGCCACGCCAAGGAAAAGTCGAGGGAGCAAGACGACGAGGATAGGCACTGGGACTGCCCCTTCTTCAGACACTGCTGGGATTCAGGAATGAGCCGATTGCCTACAATCGGCAACTGCCCAGAATGCAAACAGAAGAAGGATGCATCTAACGTGTCTGTGTTCAAGTGTCTAGGGCCTCTCCCGCCTCGGAACAAGAGGACGATGATGAAGAAGACAAGTATCATCGGCCCAGGTGGTGCCCTGATGGGCTCAGCCGTTCCCAGAAGCGAAGGGTTCAGCGTCTACATGGGTTAGAGGAAGCTGAAAGATTATACCTGCACACGTTGAGGAAGGCACCGCCTGATCTGGCCGCCAAAATTCAGCGAACCCTGGACGAAGAGGGTCGACCACAAAAAATGGAGTGGCGCCCCAAGCAAAGGAAAGCCGATGATGAAACATCGGCTGGCACAAACCTGGTGCTCATCCTCCCAACGGAGTTTATCGCTCGAGGATTAAACGATGCACTCAAGGTGGACGACGGCGAGCGCATCGACATGACAGAGGATGAAGTTAGGCTGGTCGTATCCACTGGCCTAACCATGTAGCTGGAGCAAATCAATGAGCAAACGTGGCGAGGCTGATTCTTGTGATCGGCCCCAAGGATTGATGGAGGAATATTATAAAACCTTCATTGAGCAATTCAACATGGAGGCCAATTCCAGCAATCGGCCAAAATTATCCTCACTATCCATTCTGCCTGGGTTCAGCATTTAATCCAACAGGGGATACCTAAAGAGCCGATACCATCAATTCTCTTGACGAGAATCGGCTCGGGGGCACCTAGGTGGATAAAACACGAGGATATGAAGTAGGAGTATCTTTCAAACGCCCGACAGCCCAAGATATTCTTTGATGATGGGTATTGAAGTATGGGGGCCGATACATAAATCGGCCGTAAAAATTCAAAATTTTTAAGCACAGCCGATGCAGCGAGACATCGACTTAAGGATAGAAAGCCGATGCTTGGCCATCGACTCAAGAGGTGACTCGATGGAGCGAGGAAGTGGGCCACGAAGAGAGACTCGATGGACCAATACCAATGCCAAGAGCAGCCTGGACGTGCGGATCAGGTTAAGGATGGGTTGCATCAGATCCACCAAAGGAAAGGAGCCGATCTGACCAGCAAGGCGCAAGGAGTAGACTGAAGAAGCTCGGGGGGCAGCTCACCCTGAAGGTTCTTCGCTCGGGGAGCCGATTTTGTTGAAATCGGGCGGCTCGCGTTATGACGTGAGGCCAATGGCGGCACATTTGGCTTATCCATTACCGTTCTCGCCTTGGATCGAGACTCGGGGGGCAGCTGGCCTGGTGGATGCTCTATTTTTAAAAGCCGATTGGGTGGCCATCGGCTAGTCCTGCGCCGCAATTTTCGTCAAGGGTGGTGATCCGGCGGAACTCAAATTCATTGTTCGAAAGGAGGAAGGATAGTTCATGAAGGCTTGATGCGCTGACATCGGCTTTTTGAGTTTTGACCAAGATTGCAGTCACCCCGTGGTCGAAGAGAGGAAGGGCGGATTATGAGAGACCGATGCGTTGCCATCGGCTCATTGAGAATCGGTTTAAAAGAAATCGGCAAAGTCAAATTGGGAAAACTTCTTCATTAATTAACGGGATTTCTTACAAAGAAAGAGCCGATTGCTCAAAGAAGGAAGAACAAAAGAAGGGTCTATTGACCAATCTACTACTGCTAGGCCTACACTAGTAGATCCTAATCTACGGGCCATCGCTGCCCTCGTCGTCATCCTCGGAACTCTCATCGGCACCTGCTGCCGATGGGCTCCTCGTCGCTACTCCCGTAGCCCTCTACGGGAGCTTCATCCCCGTCTTCATCGTCGCTGCTGTCGTCGTCCCACCACATGCGGAGGCGTTTCGCCGGCGGGTAGCACTCGAGGGAGTCGTCGTCGTCGTCATCGTCTTCTTCTTCCTCTTCTTCAGAGGTGGGGCAGCCGTCCCAGGGGAACCGGTCGTCCTTGCTTTCCGACTCCAGTTCCCTGTCGGCGAGGAACTGAAGATCTTCATCCCCGCTGGTCAGGGACTGGTCGTCTTCGGACCAGATGGAGGAGGCGTGGTCTTCCTGGTCCCATTCTTCTGGGGCGCGGATGTCCGGCGGCGTCTCGCGGGAGGAGGAGGACCCATAGGAAAGGCCGTAAGAAGATGAGGAGGAAGAAGACATGGTGGCGCAGGAGGGTTTTTTGGGGTGCTAATGCGAAGGGGATGAAGAAGCAAACTGTGTAAAACGGTTAAATAAAGGGGATATGGGGGAGATTCAATGCCACGGCAGTTCCCGAGGAAGTGGTGCCCGGCAGAAAAATTTCGCAGGCCACGTGGAGAAGTGGAAGGGGCAAGGCATCATGATGAAGGATTACGTGGCGGTTTACGCTGCCGCCACGACATGACCCAACGAAAGAAAGCATAATGATTTTGGAAATGTCATTTCCAAAACCAGGGGGGCATGTGTTATCACCAGAATTTGACCGAGTCAGAGGTGGGCCGCGATCAAGATGGGTTTGAAGAATATACATGGAAGAAATACGTGAATCGGCCTTGTGTACCAAGTTTGGGCTAATTGCCCGTGTATCTGTACCATAGTAGGATACGTGTCGGTTAGGAGTTAGAGTTTTACCCGTGCACGGTTAGGTGCACGCTTGAGTTAGAAAGTCCCCTGGACTATAAATATGTATCTAGGGTTTATGAAGTAAACAACAACCAACGTTCAACACAAACAAATCTCGGCGCATCGCCAACTCCTTCGTCTAGAGGGTTTCTCCGGTAAGCACCATGCTGCCTAGATCGCATCTTGCGATCTAGGCAGCACAAGCCTACCTACGTTGTTCATGCGTTGCACGTGCTGAAGCCCTTTTGATGGCGAGCAACGTAGTTATCTTAGATGTGTTAGGGTTAGCATTGTTCTTCGTATCATATGCTATCGTAGTGCAACCCTTATACATCTAGCCGCCCTTACACCTATCTTAGGTGTAGGGGCGGCACCCCGCTTGATCATTGTTTAGTAGATCCGATCCGTTACGGTTGTTCCTTGTTCTTCAAGGATTAGTTTAACATCCGCAATAGTTAGGCCTTACAAAGGGTTGGAGGATCCAGCGGCGTGTAGGGTGTAGTTTGCTAGCCCTAGACAGGATGTTCCGGGGATCAACCTCGTGTTGGTTTTAGGCCCTGTCTAGGATCGGCTTACGATCACCGTACGCGAGCGCGAGGCCCAATCGTGAGTAGGATGATCCGATTATGCGGTGAAAACCCCAAATCATCGTAGATCGCTTTAGCTTTATCTTGATCAAGCAGGACCACCATATATTCGTGCACCTCGTACGAATCATGGGTGGATCGGCTCTTTGAGCCGATTCACGGGACAACTCGAGAGCCGATCGAGGCTCGTATTTAACGTTTACGTGTATGCCATGCAGGAAACTAAGCGAGGCATCATCCAACACCTTCCCGACCAGGTATAGGTCAGGTGGCACGCCCTTGCGACAGCATCGGACGTGTGACCAGAAGGCTTTGCGGGCCGTCGCTCTGAGGGACTGGGGCCAGCCGCAGCCCTAGTTGTTCCCGGCTCTACGGTGTTGCCAGTCGCTGCCGCCGGTGGGTTTCTGACCGCAACAGCCGCACCAAGCCCGCTCCTCCCTGGCCTCACACGCCGCCGACCCGCCTCCGCTCGGCCAGCCGCCAGCCACGCGCGCATCAGCCCCTGGCCCCGCACCTCCACGGAGCAAAGCCGCTCAGGCCGGTCACCACCAGCTCCAATCCGCGCCCACACGCAGCAGCTGCTCCACCTCGCTCCTCAGTCGCTCACCATCGCTGCGCACAGCCGCCGCTCACCCCGCACCCGCTCCAACTGTCCAGCTCGCACGCGCTGTTCACCTCGCCCACGCAAAATCCGGTTGAAACTGGAGCAAAACCGGGCGTCACGCCGGATATCTCGCAAAAAATTGCTCGGACCGGGCGGCAACCGGGCGGCAACCGGATGGTCCGGCCCCAGACCCGGTCCAACCGGCCCCATGGCCAGATTTCCCAGTTTTGACCCAATTTTCATCCTATTTTGACTCCACTTTTTTCCCCAAATTTTGACAACTTTCCGGAGCCCGTTTGACTCCAAATTTTAACAGCATCCCCCAAATACTTCACATATCCCATCTCTAATTTTTGATGATTTTTGGAGCCAAACTTTTGACCGCTCGTTTCGACCCAACTTTTCGGGCATTGACTTAATTTGCTCGGTTTCCGTTTTGGAGTGCCTTTGGTCCGTGAGAACCGCTTCCGTGCCTACATCAACACCGCGGCAACGGCATCGGCACCCCGGATTCCGGCGCATCTTCGCCACTTTAACACCACCACTTCGCCATCGCAAGTTCGTGTGCTTGACACCGCCTAACGTCAATAGGTATAACTTGCCCCCTACCCCTTGTAGCCCCTTTCTTCCTTTGCGTACCTATCCCATTGAGAGTGGCTTTTCGAGCGTTGCGAAGCATTGCACAAGTGTCACGACCGTGAGAGGGTGTGTGTGCGTTGTGTTGAGCAAAGCTCCGAAGCAAGCTCGGTGAGAAAGATACACAAAAGAAGAAAATGTGTGACATATACATAGAGAAAAATAAAGCTTCTAAGCATAGAAAAAAAAGTGAAAAAAAAGAGAAAAAGAAAAAGGAATAGAAAAAGAGTGTGTGTCCACCGATACAAAGGGGTGCAAAGTTTGTGAGCACTAAGAGAGAAAAGAGAAGAGTGGCGTTTGTGCAAATCTTGTTGCTTCCCTCTTATGCAACCGAGCTACCGTCTCTCTTGTGTTGGCGTGACACCGAGCATATAGTCTTCGCTAGGACCATCTTTGTTACTTGCTCACTTCCTTGGTCGCGCTAACCCCATTGTTCTTCTTGTGTGTGTTTCCGTGTTTCCTTGACATAGATCACCACTCTTGACATTTGACTTTGGATCTTACCCACATTTGACAATAGACTTTTCTGTTGATCTTTTTCGTTTGCTATCCACCCCTTACCCACCACATATAGTGTTTCTTAGCCTTTTGCGTGTGCTTTGAGTGTGTGTGTGAGTAACCCCGATACATTTTGGCTTTGCTCTTGACTTGAACCACTTTTCCGATACTTTCTTGATAGGTGAGATACTTGTGTAGTTTTCCTTCCACCATACATATACACCGATCCTAGTGAGAGATATACATGATGACCCCACAAGAGCAAGCCGAGATGAGAGCATACTTCGCCGAGCTAGATGCTCGAGAAGCCCAAATGACACCCAAAGAAAAAGCCGAGTGCAACGCATACTTCAAACACCTTGAGAGCAAGAGTGATACACCCCATGAGTCGAGTGAGGATGTTTCGATTTCTAACAACTTAACCTCTACTCCTCTTGTGTTGTCTTCCTCTTTGCTAGGTTGCTCGGACATCGACGACGCCATTGCCATGGAGATGAGGGACTCCACTATATGTGAGATGAGCGACTCCACTATATGTGAGATGAGTGACTCCACTATATGTGAGCTTGATGAGTGCCACCACTTCGAGAGCATGAGCGATACACCAAGTGAGAAGAGAGTGGTAGTTGATAGGTCATGTGAGGCCATTTCAAGTTCTAATAACTTACCCTCTACCTCTAGTGTGTTCTCTTGTGTCTCATTAGGTACCATGGATGACGAGACGCCGATCATGGAAAAGATGTACATGGTGCATGAAGATGATGATATCACACCATGCTTGATTGAAGATGAACATGGAGGCCACATCGAGCCTACCACTTCCACAACACCTACCTCATATGAGCGGGACTACAAAGGTACGTATATGGGTGTTGATGATGCCATGATCCCATGATGAATTGTGAGTGCATGCATGATGATGATGATACAATTGCTATGTCACATGCTCCGTTCTTATTCCCATGTGATGCTTTGCTTGATAACAATGTTGACCATGTGGAATTACTTGCTTGTGACCATATGACCATGCCATGCTATGAGAGTTTCACATTCTCTCCTTTTGCTTGCAACTTGTCGAACAATTTCTCTTTCCCATGTGTTGATTGCAATGAGGACATTGATGCTTGTGTTGTGACAACCTTGCCGAACAATTGCTCTTTCCCTAGGTTTGTCGACAACAATGATAAAACTTTGAACATGTTTTGCTCACAATGCTTGAAATATTCTCCCATTAATGCATCCAAAATATTGAACACTTGCTCTTTCAAATGCTTGGTTTGCAATTATGTTAATGTGCTTGTTAGTGAGATTGCCCCCTTAGCTCTCTGAAATTTTGGAGTCTTTGCATATATCCATGTTGAGCATGTTCCCATGTTTACCCCGCATATTCACCATATCTATTATGATGCATTTCTTAACGCTAATGGTGATGTGCAAAAGAAATGGAACATCATGATGGATGATGTGTTCATATACCATGCACACACGTTGTTCTTGTTGTCTAATATGTGTGTAGGTACCCAAACTCCAATGTCAACCTCGATTGAGCACGAGTGGACAAAAAGAGCTCTTGAGAGCATGATACAAGTGAGCTCCAATGAGTGGTTTCGCCCACACACTTCGACTACACAAGATCTCTCAATGAGAGCACAACGACACTTCGATAAGGTGACCTCCTTCAACTTGCGCTCTCTTGCTATACCCATGGAACTTCGGCTACTCTTTGAGTGTTGCGTTGCTTGTCTTGTGCTATTGAGAGGGTTCATGATAAGTGATGCCACATTCAAGGGTTATTGTCATCTCCCACCTCTACCCGGTCATGATGAGTTATCGTCGAGGACGACTCTTTTTCAAGTGGGGGAGATGATACGGGGCGACCTTCGGTCTCCACCGCATCATGTGCGTCAACATCTACACGTCACGCAAAGGTGAATCTTCTCCTTTATGCGTTCCTACAAATGTCTCTCCCGAATGGTATGCTACTTCATCCTACGTCATATGACCATGATAGGTATGCATCGCCGAGTATGGAGGAAGTGGATGACGCCATGGAGGCTCGAGGACTCAAGGTCAACGTCAAGGTCATGGGAAGCATGGAAGAGATCGTCAAGGAGAAGGGGACGCGCCGCGAAGGCCGGCACTGCCGTTCAGGACGACCGGCACTGCCGCCCATCTCCACCGGCACTGCCGCCCTACCACTACACCTGAGGATGACGGCCCTGTCGCCCTACCTGCGCCGGCACTACCACCCCACTTCAAAGAGCATCAAATCTGAACCCTTTATCCCTTTGTATGCCTAAACTACCCCTCCTTTGGTGGCTCCCTATATATAGGCTCCCACCTCCCCCTTCATTAAAAAGAGTTGAACTTGAGAGAACCTAGGCTTATGCCTCCACCAACCCTTTGGGATTAGGGAAACCCCCTCCTTAGATCACCATAATCTATTGTACAAGGCACTCCTTATATGATTTGTCTCTCACACTTGTGATTCTACCACCGGTCTCTCACTCGTGTGATTCCACCGATCGTATACCGATCTTCCTCTCGGGGATTCTACCGCGTGTCTCTCCCTTGAGAGATTCTATCGGGATAGTGGTTCGGGCTATCGGGAGTAAACCGGAATTGTATCGGGTTGGTGTGCGTTCGCGTGTGTTCATCGTGTTCTTCGCCGTGTTCTTCGTGTTCTTCCTCTCCCCCGCCTTTCCCTCGGTCAATTCGTGAGATCGGGCAACCCACGTGACCTTAGGCCGCATCACCTCCTCTCGCGCATGCCTCCCGCTCCTCCCTCGCGCGTCCATGGGATGTCTTCACGTCCAGCTCCATGTCCAGCTTCACGTCCAGCTTCTTGTCCAGCTGCTCCTCTCCTCCTCGTGCGATGCTTGGTTCCTCCTCATACCTGATCATACATAAGTAATACGACTTAGGTAATATAAAGTTCTCGTCGATCAAAGTATCGTTTAGGAACAAGTTCACTCGTTGTTTAAGTAGCTTCGCACGAGCTCGTGTCATTGGTCCAATCCTAACTTCATTGGACTTGAGCTTCACAGCTTCATCTTCATCTTGCAATGACGGAGGTAGTAGCGAGGTAGGGATGTCCTCATCATCTCCCCCCCTTCAAAAGGCGTCGACCTCGACGCTCCAGGTCTTCTCCGTCATATGGTGTCAAATCAGCAACATTGAAAGAATTACTTACACCAAACTCATCAACTGGAAGATCTATCGAGTATGCATTATCATTGATCTTGGCAAGCACTTTGTAAGGACCAGCACCACGAGGCTTCAACTTAGACTTCCTCAGCTTCGGGAATCTATCCTTGCGAAAATGTACCCAGACCATATCACCAGGCTTGAACAACATCTCCTTGCGTTTCTTGTTCTTCCTTGCAGCATTTCTCTTGCCTTTCTTCTCGATCAACTCTTTAGTCTTCATATGTATTTTCTTCACAAAATCTGCCCTCTTGGATGCCTCCATATTAACTCTCTCATGTATGGGCAAAGGCAACAAGTCAAGTGGAGTAATGGGTTTCAAACCATACACCACCTCAAAAGGACACAGCTCCGTGGTAGAGTGTACCGCCCTGTTGTAAGCAAACTCCACATGCGGCAAACACTCTTCCCACTCCTTCGAGGTTCTTCTTGATCATGGATCTCAACAGCTTGTGACAAGCTTCGATTCACCACTTCGGCTTGACCATCGGTTGGGGATGACAAGTAGTGCTGAACGAGCAGCTTCGTCCCCGACTTTCTCCAAAGCGTCTTCAGAAGTAGCTCATGAACTTCACGTCACGATCAGAAACAATAGTCTTCGGGACTCCATGTAGACGTACAATCTCCCTAAAAAACAGGTTAGCAATATGCGACGCATCGTCGCTCTTGTGGAGGACAATAAAGTGTGACATCTTAGAAAATCTATCCACTACCACAAATATAGAATCATGGCCTCTTTTAGTACGCGGCAAACCCAACACAAAATCCATACTTATATCCTCCCAAGGTGTAGTAGGTGCCGGTAACGGAGTATACAAACCGTGAGGCTTCAGCTTGGACTTGGACTTGTTGCAAGTAATACACCTCTTCACATACCTGTCCACGTCCCGCCTCATCTTTGGCCAATAAAAGTGATCAGCGAGCATGAGTAGCGTCTTCTCACGCCCAAAGTGACCCATCAAACCTCCGAGCATGTGATTCCCGCAGTAAGAGCAAACGCACAGACGATTCTGGAACACATAGTTTGTTAGCTCTAAACAAGAACCCATCATGTATGTGATATTTTTCCCATGCTTTACCAATAGCACACAAGCGATATGGTTCAGCAAAATCATGATCAGTGGCATACAAATCACATAGTATCTCTAATCCAGGAATTTTAACATCAAGTTGAGTTAACAGCATAGTCTTCCTAGATAAAGCATCAGCAACAATATTATCTTTTCCCTTCTTATGCTTGATAATGTACGGAAAAGACTCAATGAACTCAACCCACTTAGCAAGACGCCTATGCAAAGTAGATTGGGCTTTCAGATATTTCAAAGCTTCATGATCAGAATGTATGATAAATTCTTTTGGCCACAAATAATGTTGCCAAACCTCAAGAACTCTAATTAAAGAATACAATTATGTATCATATATTGGATAGTTCAACTTAGCACCAGAAAGTTTCTCAGAAAAATATGCAATTGGGCGACCCTCTTGCATCAACACACCACCAATTCCAATACCACTAGCATCACATTCAATCTCAAATTGCTTATTGAAATCGGAAGTGCAAGCAATGGTGCGAGAAGTTAACAATCGTTTCAGTTCATCAAAAGCATGATCTTGGGCAACGCCCCACTCAAAGACAACACCCTTTTTAGTCAATTCATTCAAAGGTGCAGCAATAGTAGAAAAATTGGGCACAAAACGCCGATAAAACCCAGCTAGACCATGAAAACTTCTAACTTGACTCACATTCATGGGAGTAGGCCAATTTTGAATAGCTTCAATTTTAGACACATCTACTTCTACTCCATGCTTAGAGACAACATAACCCAGAAATATGACCTTATCTTTGCAAAATGTGCACTTCTCAATAATACCATAGAGTTTAGTATCACGCAACACTTGCAAAACATGTCGAATATGTATAATATGATCAGATTCATTGCGGCTGTAAATTAATATGTCATCAAAATACACAACCACAAACTTGCCAATAAAATCACGCAAAACATGGTTCATCGGTCTCATGAAAGTGCTAGGTGCATTAGTCAAACCAAAAGGCATTACTAACCACTCATATAAACCAAATTTTGTTTTAAAGGCGGTTTTCCACTCATCCCCTTCTTTCATCCTAATTTGATGATAACCACTACGCAAATCAATTTTAGTGAAAACAGCAGCAGCACTCAATTCATCTAGCATATCCTCTAAACGGGGAATAGGATGACGATATCGAATAGTAATGTTGTTTATCGCTCTACAATCTACGCACATACGCCATGTACCATCTTTCTTAGGAACAAGAATAACAGGAAGAGCACAAGGACTAAGGCTTATGCGGATATAACCTTTGTCGAGTAGCGCTTGTACTTGCTTCTGTATCTCCTTCGTCTCTTCGGGATTCGTCCTATATGGCGCCCTATTGGGCAGCGATGCTCCGGGAATCAAGTCAATTTGATGCTCAATACCTGGCAATGGTGGAAGTCCTGCGGGTACCTCTTCCGGAAACACGTCGCTGAATTCCTGCAAAACATTAGAAACACCAAGAGGAAGAGGGGTCATGTTGTTAGAAACCAAAACCGTACCCCTGTACATGAGCACAAGAGGCATGGCTGTAGGATCCTCACTAAATTCTCTCATATCTTGTTTGGTGGCTAATGAGACTAAGGAATTCACTCTCTCACTTTTCGTTATATCACTCACGGCATTACAATTCTCTCGCCTATCTATGGATGCATCCTCCAAGTTTACTTCAATCTTTTGGCGAGACTCATTGACTATTTGCTGCGGTGACATAGGCTGTAAGTTAATTTTCTTGCCCTTGAACTCCAAGTGATATATATTGGCGCGGCCATTGTGTTGCACAGAACGGTCATAGAGCCATGGCCGGCCCAACAGCGAGTGACAAACCGTCATAGGAACCACATCAAAATCAATGGAATCCTTATACGGTCCAATCTCAAAATCAACTCGCACCATGTGGCTCACCTTCATCTCACCATTATTGCTCAACCACTGAATATAATATGGATGTGGGTGCGGTAGATACTTCAGTTTCAGGTTGGCACATAACTCTTTATCAGGACCAACTAGTGCCTTTGTTTGGAACAAATTACAGCGCTGTGTAGATGCACTTGACTGCACATTAAGAACACGCTGCGAGACAACAATAGTTTGAGCTTCAGAAGGGAATGCATCAAAACCATCACTATCATAATCATCCTCATCTGGATCATTTGGATCAACATCATCTCCAGTTTCATACTCATTGTCCTCATTAATGATCATAACTTTGCGGTTAGGACAATCTCGCTTGAAGTGACCCTTGCCACCACATGTATGACAAACCATATCGCGATTGCGCGCTGTCGACATGTTAGAACTAGTTCCACTTGCTGCAGGGACGGGCTTCTTTGTGTTAGACACCGTAGAGACCGGGTTGCTAGACGAAATAGGAACATCCGCAGGGCGCGTAGATGGCGCCATGGAGGGCGGCGCGCGGGGTGTGTAACACCCAGCGCCTGTAGCACGGCCCTTCATTTGTAGTTCTTCAGCCAACTGTGACTCAGCTTCTCTTGGATGATGTAGCAACTCATTCATAGTAGTGTAGCTGTGATGACGCACAATGCCCTTGATATTAAACCGCAGACCATTCAGAGCACAATGCCCTTGATATTAAACCGCAGACCATTCAGAAAACGCTGTAGTGTCATCTCAAGAGACTCACGGACATGGGCACGCCGCATAAGCATCTCCATCTCCATGTAGTAAGCATCAACCGTCAACACACCTTGCTTCAATTGGGTCAACTTGTCAAACACGGAACGCAAGTAATTGGTAGGCACAAAACGAGCTCTCATTGCCGCCTTCATAGCACGCCATGTGATAATAGGCAGCTCACCATCTTCTTCTCGAGCACTCACAAGTCCATCCCACCAACGCAAAGCATAGCCATCAAATTCGAGAGGATGCAAGCTTGATCTTCCTATCTTCGGTATAGTCAGGATGTAAACGCCATAATCTCTCAATCTTCAGCTCCCATGTAAGATATTCTTCAACATCAGTACCTCCTTCAAATCTGGGAATTGAGAACTTGGGCTTACCCAAACCATCGTCTTGTTGTTATAGAACACGTTGGGCTCCGACGGGGACAAAACCAGGACCACGGAACGCGTCTCCAACGCCACGTCCAAGCCACGACCAACACCACGCCCTTGAGCATTAGCAGCTTCGGCATTGTCACCTTGCACACTGCCATCTTCGTCAAGTGGTGGTTGTTGTTGCACCATCGTACGTATCTCACCAACGGCGATTGTCAAAGCTTGTATAGATGCTTGAAGAGTCGTCACCGATGTTTGAACGGTGTTAACCGCTGTAGTAGTCTCATCGACCTTCAAGTGAACACTCTGAATATACTTGTCCAATGCTTCATTGGCAACACGGATTTCACGTTGTAGGTGATCACGTAGTGCCTCATACTCCAGCCAAGTAACCGTCAGCTGCTCTGGATCCTTTTTCTCGCATCACATCAACATTCTCGGTAGAAGACACGATTAGTAGGTTAGTGCACTAAACAAAAATCTTTGGTGGTACTCTCACAACTCACTCAAAACTGATAAGAAAGGTAAATCTTACCGCTCCAAAGTGAATTAGTATTGCTTACCAACTTGGATTGACGGACTAGTGCATGGATGTAGCGAAGCGAATATCAAGGGTATAAGAACAAATCACACGACAAAGCAGGATATATGTGGGGCTGTAGGTGGGCTACCTATTTGCACCAATAACAAGCTCTAGCGCTGACCGTAGACAATCAATGATACTCACACAAGGCGATATAATGGGGCAAAGCAACTATATGTGGGGAAGGTTGCAATGCACTAGAGAGACGCTAGCAAAGCTCAACGAGACAGGCACAAGATTGCTCAACTACGGGTGCAGTAAAGTAAACTTAGGCCTTCACTTGATTCAACTAGCACTTCACTTTTCTTTTTGGATTTTTCTTTTTGTATAACACACGCAGCTATGTAGCTCTTTTTTTTTTGCTTCTTTTCAATTTTCTCTTTTTTTTTTGACTCAACTCCTTGAGAACACGGACAACAGAAATTGCAAAACACCAAACCCTAATGAGCAGCCTGTCGAGCGGTAAAACTAGTCTCTTCTGGGGAAGTTCCTAGTCACTTTATATCGATAGGATGTGTCTATTGTTGGGAACAAGCACACTGTACGCTATGTGGACTCGGAGTAACAAAACGGACACGATATGATAAACTAGATGATAGAGAAAACACAAACCCTAACAATTCTACTAGATGAAAGATAAAGATACGCAAAAACAACTACGAAAAGCAACTAAAACTCGAAATTAGTGCAATCTAAGGCTATGGCAAACCCTAACCCTACCTTTTTATGGCTTTTTCTGGATAGGAAAACACTCACAACTCAACTATGGGGTGGATTGTGGATGGCTTACCGAGGAAAACTGGAAATCTGATACCAAGATGATATGGGGTGGCCCGATCTTCTCAATAAGCGACGGGTGTTGATGAACACGTGATGGTAGCAGCGGATGAAATCGATGATGATGAGGAGGATAACTTGTATGATGCGACGAAGTCTCTCGATTGATTCCTGATGCCAATGCAACAACTCTCAACCCTGCAAGATATTCGCAACTCCACACACTTGCGCATGTAGCCAACGACCACGAAGCGGTAGATTGCAATCTTCTAATCCCCAATGGAACAGCAGATCACACAAACTTTCAGTAGCATAAAACTCCAGATCGCAACGAATTGGAGAGTGGTATTCAATAGTTTTGCATAGCAAACAACTAAGAACTAGGGTTTATCTTAAACTTGGTCTAAAGAAACTTTGGGGGCGTCCCAGGGACTTATATAGGTGTTCGGGACGACCTCAGGTCGAAAAAGTACGGAAATAACCGACCCTGAATAGATCTGAGTCGAGACGGACTCGGACTCGGCCGGTCCGGGGGCCGGTCGACCGGGCCTTGGACCGGGTGGTCCGGTCCTAGACCGGGTTCGTGACCGGGCGGAAACCGGACGAAGCGTCCACGTTCCCTGGATGTTGCCCGGATGGCACCGGCGCAAAATCCGGTTTGCGACCGGGTGGCCCGGTGCCACGGCCGGTCTGACCGGGCCTGGGACCGGCCTGAAGAACTCCTCCTCTCGCGCATGCCTCCCGCTCCTCCCTCGCGCGTCCATGGGATGTCTTCACGTCCAGCTCCATGTCCGGCTTCACGTCCAGCCTTCTTGTCCGAGCTGCTCCTCTCCTCCTCGTGCGATGCTTGGTTCCTCCTCATACCCGATCATACATAAGTAATACGACTTAGGTAATATAAAGTTCTCGTCGATCAAAGTATCGTTTAGGAACAAGTTCACCTGTTGTTTAAGTAGCTTCGCACGAGCTCGTGTCATTGGTCCAATCCTAACTTCATTGGACTTGAGCTTCACAGCTTCATCTTCATCTTGCAATGACGGAGGTAGTAGCGAGGTAGGGATGTCTTCATCACGTGCACCTATTGATTTGTTGCCTTTACCATCTTCGGTGCAAAATGATTTGGATGCTACACAACGTGCTGAATTGATATTAAAATTGCATGAGACTACTAAAGACAACATAGCATGCATGAATGCTAAGTATAAAATTGCTGGTGATAGAGGAAGAAAGCATGTTCTGTTTGATGTTGGTGATCTTGTTTGGTTGCATTTGCGCAAAGATCGTTTTCCTGCATTGCGCAAGTCTAAGTTAATGCCCCGTGCCGCTGGTCCTTTTAAGGTGTTAGAGAAAATAAATGATAATGCATATAAACTTGAGCTTCTGCAGAATTGGGTCCGGTAAGTCCTACATTTAACATTGCAGATTTGAAGCCTTACTTTGGTGAATAAGATGAGCTTGCGTCGAGGACGACTTCAATTCAAGAAGGGGGGCATGATGAGGACATCCCATCTATTGATACAACCGCTGTACCTACAGCCACACAAATACAAGGACCAATCACTCGAGCTCGTGCCAAACAACTAAACTATCAGGTATTTTCGTTTCTTGGAACTATTCCTCATATACATGAGAATATGATGCTGCCTAAATCAGATATGTTTGTTACTCTTAGGAATGATGGACCTAGCACGGATGAGGAGGACAAGCATTGGAGCATGATCACACATGGAGGAGATGGCTGCAAGCACTTGAGGATTGAAGATGACGCCACAAGTGGAGATTTCAGAACTTTGAAGCCACCATAAGAAGAGATGAAGACATGGAAGAAATATAGAGTTCTCCACTTCATAATTTCGTCCATAGCATAATATGGTGCTGCGTCACCTTTAGTTTTGGGCCAGGCCCATGTCATTTTCGCAGGAATTAAGTCAGCCATATTTTAGGGTCCGTATTGAAGGGGGAAAGGCCTTCTAGGGTTTGGTTCGGCCACCATACGTATGGCTGGCCGAAACCCCACCTTTTCCTCCTTTAAATACCCCCATAGCCGTCACGTTTAGACTCGGAGTTTGATTAGACAAAAAGTTAGCCATTGCTGCAACTCTCGTGTACTTCTTTTGAGGCCAACGCCCAGAACAAGACCGACTATTCGGAATCCCACCTTATTCAATAAAGCTTTCATCTATATCCGCAATACTTCTGATTGCATTATTAGTTCTTACTTATTCTCGATTTCAGGTAGGAATTAAGACCCTCGCTGGTCAGGCTGATCGTGCATCCGCAAGATCAGTAACTCCTGAAGATTGTCCTAGCGATTGCATTTGCGCACGAGCTTTGCACGTGTAGTCGGATCGTCAAGCACGAACTCCACCAACAAATCGACGCTATCATACTCTCATCGAAAGATCGGCCACCTTTGCCCTATCAGAGCCCAAGCCCTACACCAAGAGGTGAATTCGCTCCTTTCCACGTATACATTTGATACATCATTGGATGGCATGCTACTTCATGCAAATACCCTATGTTCAATCAGGTACATCGACCAAGATACAAACCATGGAGACCAAGCCAATGAAGAGAGAGCTGGAAATGAAGAAGATGGAGCTACAGCGCCCAGGCCGGAACTTCCGCCCCCCAGGACCGGAACTTCCGGCCAGATGCCTCCCAGATGCCTTCCAGCGCCCAGGAAAGAGGATCCAGCCGGAACTTCCGCCCCGAGGGACCGGAACTTCCGCCCACCGGAACTTCCGCCCAAGTTCCGCCCTAGTTCCGAAAATGTGCCAAAACAACACTGGACATTACTGCGAGGAAATCGACCGTTTCCGGAACTAGGCCGGAAGTTGGCCGGAACTTCCGCCTTCCAGGACCGGAACTTCCGCCCAGATGCCGCCAAGATGCTGCCTGAAGAGAATCCAGTCGGAACTTCCGCCCAGGACGACCGGAACTTCCGCCCGATCGGAACTTCCGCCCCTGAGGCCGGAACTTCCGACCTACACGCGTTTCAGCACCCAAAACTGGCAGATTCAGCATGTAACTTACCTATTCGCCCCACCAACTATAAATAGCCTTGTTGGCTCAGATCTGAGATTACACTTGATGTGAAATTAAACCTGAGCTTTGCTCACCCTTGTGGGAACCCTACCTAGATCTTTGATCTTGTACCCACCCGGGCTCCTTGTCGACTCGTGAAGATCTCTTTGGCGACTTCTATCGATTGTTGATCTTTTGCTTGCACTTCTACCTATTTGGTCTTTTGCTTGCACTTCTATCAACCTTCCGGTCTTTTCGCCCTTCTAGATCTCTCGGGATTCGACTTGTCGATCTCTTTGCGGGACTTCTACCGGAAGGTCTTTTCTCGCAATCTCTATCGAGTTGGTGGTTCGGGCCAACGAGGGAAAACCGATTGTGTGCGTGTGTGTGTTGTATCCCCACGATTCCCCTCCGCGTTCGTCGTGTTCATCGCGTTCATCCATGATGCGGCCTAAGGCTACGTGGGTTGCCCGATCTCACGAATTGACCGAGGGAAAGGCGGGGGAGAGGAAGAACACGAAGAACACGGCGATGAACACGATGAACACACGCAAACACACACCAACCCGATACAATTCGGTTTACTCCCGATAGCCCGAACCACTATCCCGATAGAATCTCTCAAGAGAGAGACACGCGGTAGAATCCCCGAGAGGAAGATCGGTATACGATCGGTAGAATCACACGAGTGAGAGACCGGTGGTTGAATCACGAGTGTGAGAGACTAATCATATAAGGAGTGCCTTGTACAATAGATTATGGTAATCTAAGGAGGGGGTTTCCCTAATCCCAAAGGGATGGTGGAGGCATGAGCCTAATTTTTTCAAGTTCATTCCTGTCCTAATGAAGGGGGAGGTGGGAGCCTATATATAGGGAACCACTAGAGGAGGGGTAGTTTAGGCATACAAAGAGCATAGTGGGATGGTTCAGCTCATGGGCTTCATAGTGGGGACGGCGGTGTCGGCGTAGGCATGGCGACGAGTGCCGTCTTCCTCCGGCGTCGAGCGAGGGTGGCGGTGACGACCATTCCGGGGCGGTGCTGCCGGCCTTCTCGGACGTATCTCCTTCTTCCGTCTCCTCTTCCATGCTTCCGTGACGTCGGACTTCGGCGTAGTTCTTGATGATGACCATGATGCGGATACGACCGAAGGTCGGGCTGCATCATCCCCCCCACTTGAAAAAGAGTCGACCTCGACGATGAGTCTTCATGAATGTGTTGAGGAGGTAGATGACACCAACGCTTCAATGTCCCTTCACTTGTCAAGAGCCCTATCAATAGCACAAGAAAAGCAAAGGAGCAATCAAAGCGTAGCCAACGTTCAATGGATTTAGGAAGAGGGCGCAAGTAGAAGGAGGTCACCTTATCAAAGTGTCGGTGTGCTCTCATTGAGAGGTCTTGTGTAGTGGAAGTGTGCGGGCAAAACCTCTCATTGGAGCTCACTTGTATCATGCTCTCAAGAGCTCTTTTTGTCAACTCGTGCTCAATCGAGGTTGACATTGGAGTTTGGGTACCTACACACATGTTAGACAACAAGAACAATGTGTGTGCATGGTATATGAACACATCATCCATCATGATGGTCCATTTCTTTTGCACATCACCATTAGCATTAAGCAATTTACCATAGTAGATGTGGTGAATATGCGGAGTAAACATGGGAACATGCTCAACATGGATATATGCAAAGTCTCCAAAATGTGAGAGAGCTATGGGGGCAATCTCATTTACAAGCATATTAACATTATGGCAAACCAAGCATTGGAAAGAGAAAGTATTCAACATTTTGGTTGCACTAATGGGAGAATATTGCAAGCATGTAGCACAAAACATGTTCAACATTTGATCATTGTTGTCGACAAACCTAGGGAAAGAGCAATTGTTCGGCAAGGTTGTCACAACACAAGCATCATTATCAACATTGCAAGCAATACATGGGAAAGAGAAATTGGTCGACATATTGCACGCAATAGGATAGAAATCGAAACACTCATAGCATGGCATGGTCATATTATCACAAGCAATCAAGTCCACATGATCAACAATGTTGGTATCAAGCAAAGCATCACATGGGAAAATGAAAGAAGCATATGACATAGCATTTGTATCATCAAGATCATGCATGCACTCATCAATCTTCATGTCCACTAGTGGGATCATGGCATCATCAACACCCATATGCGTACCTTTGTAGTCCCGCTCATAAGAGGTAGGTGTTGTGGAAGTGGTAGGCTCGATGTGGCCTCCATGTTCATCTTCAAGCAACAAGCATGGTGTGATATCATCATCTTCATGCACCATGTACATCTTCTCCATGATCGGCGTCTCGTCATCCATGGGACCTAATAAGACACAAGAAAACACACTAGAGGTAGAGGGTAAGTTGTTAGAATTCGAAATGGCCTCACATGACCTATCAACTACCACTCTCATCTCACTCGGTGTATCACTCATGCCCTCCAAGTGGTGGCTCTCAATCTCACATATAGTGGATGCACTCATCTCACATATAGTGGAGTCGCTCATCTCACATATAGTGGAGTCCCTCATCTCCATGGCAATGGCGTCGTCGATGTCCGAGCAACCTAGCAAAGAGGAAGACAACACAAGCGGAGTAGAGGTTAAGTTGTTAGAAATCGAAACATCCTCACTCGACTCATGGGGTGTAGCACTCTTGCTCTCAAGGTGTTTGAAGTATGCATTGCACTCGGCTTTTTCTTTGGGTGTCATTTGGGCTTCTCGAGCATCTAGCTCGGCGAAGTATGCTCTCATCTCGGCTTGCTCTTGTGGGGTCATCATGTATATCTCACTAAGATAGGTGTATATGTATGGTGGAAGAAAAACTACACAATTATCCCACCTTTCAAGAAAGTATCGGAAAAATGGTTCAAGTCAAGAGCAAAGTCGAAATGTATCGGGGTTACTCACACACACACTCAAAGCACACGCAAAAGGCTAAGAAACACTATATGTGGTGGGTAAGGGGTGGATAGCAAACGAAAAAGATCAACGGAAAAGTCTATTGTCAAATGTGGGTAAGATCCAAAGTCAAATGTCAAAAGTGGTGATCTATGTCAAGGAAACACGGAAACACACACAAAGGAGAACAATGGGGTTAGCGCGACCAAGGAAGTGAGCTAAGTAACAAGATGGTCCTAACGAAGACTATAAGCTCGGTGTCACGCCAACACAAGAGAGACGGTAGCTCGGTTGCATAAGAGGGAAGCAACAAGATTTGCACAAATGTCACTCTTCTCTTTTCTCTCTTAGTGCGCACAAGCTTTGCACTTCTCGGTATCGGTGGACACACACTCTTTTCTATTTCTTTTTTTTCTCTTTTTTTCACTTTTTTTTCTCTATGCTTAGAAGCTTTCTTTTTCTCTATGTATATGTCACACTTTTTCTTCTTTTGTGTATCTTTCTCACCGAGCTTGCTTCGGAGCTTTGCTCAACACAACGCACACACACCCTCTCACGATCGTGACACTTGTGCAATGCTTCGCAACGCTCGGAAAGCCACTCTCAATGGGATAGGTACGCAAAGGAAGAAAAGGCTACAAGGGGTAGGGGAGGCAAGTTATACCTATTGACGTTAGGCGGTGTCAAGCACACGAACTTGCGATGGCGAAGTGGTGGTGTCGAAGTGGCGAAGATGCGCCGGAATCCAGGGTGCCGATGCCGTTGTCGCGGTGTTGATGTAGGCGCGGAAGCGATTCTCACGGACCAAAGGCACTCCAAAACGGAAACCGGACAAATTAAGTCAATGCCCGAAAAGTTGGGTCGAAACGAGCGGTCAAAAGTTGGGTTCCAAAAATCGTCAAAAATTAGGGATGGGCTATGTGGAGTATTTGGGGGATGCTATTAAAATTTGGAGTCAAACGGGTTCCGGAAAGTTGTCAAAATTTGGGACAAAAAGGGGAGTCAAAATGCGAAAATCCGGTTGGCGACCGGTTTGACCGGGTCTGGGACCGGACCATCCGGTTGCCGCCCGGTTTCGCTCCGGTCCGAGCTGGATTTCCGGTTTGGGGCCGGTTTGGGGCCGGTTTGGGGCCGGTTAGAGGAAGTTTTCTGGGCGAAGTGGAGCGAATCTTGCGTGAGTGGAAATGGGATTGGGGAATCGATTAAGGCGCTGTGGGCGAGCTGGCTGCGTGGCTGATGGCCTGCGTGCTGCGTGCTGCGGGAAGGGATTGCTGGTGCGATTAGAGCGGCGGCGTGGTGGCTTGCCTGGCGCGGGCGCGGGCGGGAGCTGGGTGGTTCTGCACCGACGAGGATGGAGCAGCGGCGGTTGCAGGCTTGGCCGGTGGGCCGGTGCGGTGGTGGCCTGCTGGTGGTTTCCAGCGCGGCAACAGCAAGGTGGAGTAGCACCCAGGGGCAGCGGGAGATTGAGCGCGGTTGGAGAGCTGCTGGGGGCGCGTGCTCAAGAGGAAAACGGGGGAGACGGCCTGGGCGAGGCGAGATGGAGGCGCTCGGCTGCGCGACTGCGTGGAGAGCGAGCGGGTGGCGCGCTGCGTGCGGCTGATGCCAGGCGGCGGCGTTTGGCGCTGGTGGCGGCCTGTGCGTGGCGAGCTGCTGGCGCGGGGCTAGTTGGCGGCGGCCGGCGCTGGTTGCAGCGGCAGGTGGAGCTCAGGCGTGCGGGCGCTGCTGTTCTGATGCGGTGGAGCAGGCGGGCGTAGCGCGGTGGCAGTTGTTGGAGGCGATCGTGGGGGTGGGCCAGGCGGGCTTGCCGCACGCGCGGGCTGGGGCAGGTGAGCGGGAGTTGGCCGGCGGCTGTGTTGCTTGCGCGGCGCGAGTGGAGGTTGTGTTGCGCGTGGGCGGAGCGGAGGTGGGCCAGGGGAGCGGCGGCGAGCAGCACGGATCGGGTCAAGCAAAGGCAGTGTGTGTGATGCGCGCGCGGGCGAATCGAGGAGATGGCACTGACCAGCGGCTCGGTGGTAGCGGTGGATCAAAATCTGGATCACGAACTGTTCGTCCTCGCGAAGAACAGACACGCAAATAGCGCACGAAATCCCTCAGATTTAGCAAGGAATTGATGGAATTAGATGGTGAAAATTGGGGGAAACATAGATCAGCGCTAGTAACATCAAATCTGTGAATCAAAACCACAAAAAAACGAAACAAATCCGGAGATCAATTTTCGAGCTATTTTTTGGGGCAATTTTTGGGGAAAATTTTTTGGGCGAAAATTGGAGAGATTTGTGGTCAAATTCGTAGCAACCTTTGCTCTGATACCATATGATGCGGCCTAAGGCTACGTGGGTTGCCCGATCTCACGAATTGACCGAGGGAAAGGCGGGGGAGAGGAAGAACACGAAGAACACGGCGATGAACACGATGAACACACGCAAACACACACCAACCCGATACAATTCGGTTTACTCCCGATAGCCCGAACCACTATCCCGATAGAATCTCTCAAGAGAGAGACACGCGGTAGAATCCCCGAGAGGAAGATCGGTATACGATCGGTAGAATCACACGAGTGAGAGACCGGTGGTTGAATCACGAGTGTGAGAGACTAATCATATAAGGAGTGCCTTGTACAATAGATTATGGTAATCTAAGGAGGGGTTTCCCTAATCCCAAAGGGATGGTGGAGGCATGAGCCTAATTCTTTCAAGTTCATTCCTCGTCCTAATGAAGGGGAGGTGGGAGCCTATATATAGGGAACCACTAGAGGAGGGGTAGTTTAGGCATACAAAGAGCATAGTGGGATGGTTCAGCTCATGGGCTTCATAGTGGGGACGGCGGTGTCGGCGTAGGCATGGCGACGAGTGCCGTCTTCCTCCGGCGTCGAGCGGGGTGGCGGTGACGACCATTCCGGGGCGGTACTGCCGGCCTTCCTGGACGTATCTCCTTCTTCCGTCTCCTCTTCCATGCTTCCGTGACGTCGGACTTCAGCGTAGTTCTTGATGATGACCATGATGCGGATACGACCGAAGGTCGGGCTGCATCAATCCACCTCCCCACGAGTTCCACCCAAATCCGTGAAGATCGGGCACATCCTTGGGCTTAGCCCTTATCATATGGTATCAGCAGCTCTTTCGTTGACACGGATTTGACCCCCACATCCCCCAATTCCACCATTTTCGCCCAAAAATTTTCCCAAATTTTTTTCCCAAAAAATAGCCCCAAATTGGCCTTGGTTGGATCTCGCGATTTGTTGAGTTTTTGGTGGCTTTGGTCCAATAGAAACTTGTCTTTGGTGTTGATCTGCAATTCCCCCATCTTCCCACCGCTCTTAGTGCCAAATTTTCCGCGAATTCGAAGATTTTCGGCCAGGATTTCCGCCCAAATCGAAGAACAACCCGCAGATCTGATTGCGACCGGAAGTTCCGCCCGGCAGAACCGGAAGTTCCGCCCGGGACCGGAAGTACCGCCCCTCAGGACCGGAAGTTCTGGCCAGCCAAAATTTTGACAGCATCCTTCGTGTGTTGAGCAAAGCTACGAAGCAAGCTCGTGTGAAAAGATAAGCAAAAGAAGTGTGACATACTTACATAGATAGTATCCTTGCATAGTGAGAAAAAGAAAGAAAAATACAAAAAAGAAAAAAAAAAGAGTGTGAGTTACCTATACACAAAAGAGTCCAAAGCTTATAAGCAAAAGAGAGAAAAGAGAAGAGAGGCGTCTTGCGCAAATCTTGTTGCTTCTCAATTTTGCAACCAAGCCACGGTCTCTCTTGCGTTAGCGTGACACCGAGCTAGTAGTCTTCCCTAGGACCAATTTTGTTCGTGCTCATTTTCCAAGTCGCGCTAACCCCATTTTTGTCCCACGTGTGTGTTCCACCTTGTGTATGCCTTTTGTGATCACCGCCTTTGACTTGTGACTTTTTGATCTTACCCACTTTTGACAATAGACTTTTCGTTTGGTTCTTCCATTTGGATTTCCACATCCATACCTAACACCATATAGAGTTTTTGGTTTTGTGTGTGTGCATACATATCGGTTGTCCGCCGCCTTGAAACACCTTTTCGATTTTGGTTTGCAAGTTTTGACACTTTTGGTAGTTTTTCCTAACCACCCACCACATAGTTCTTGTTTTAGTTGTAACCATGTCTAGTGGAGAAGGGAACCAACTACCGATGACGCGGCACCAACATTGGATAGCTACTCAAGCCGTCCACGCCAAGCTCAATCAATTTGAAGCCATGCTCAAGGATACCAACGTCCGCTATGAAGAAAGAGCTCAAGTGCAAAGGAACGACCTCAACAATCAAGTTCAAGACCTCAATGAGAAGATTGAAACTCAAGGCAATGAGTTGAAGGCAACACTTGCCATACAAGGTCAAGAGACAAGGGAAATGAAGACAGCGTTGGACAATATCCTTCATACACTCAACCGTCAAGAAGATAGAAGACACCACTCAATGTCTTCACGCTCTCATAGCTCAAGATCACGAGCTCCTACACCATCTCGCCATGATTCCAATGAAGACCCACGCCACCATAATGTGGATGTTCAAGTTCTTCATCAACAAGCTCAAGAAGCGGAGCAAGCTCGACTTCGACTTGTCCAAGAACGTCAACGCCTTGAAGAAGAGCGCCTTCAACAAGAGAATCTCCATGCTCAATTCCAACAAGAGCAAGAACGTCTTCGACATGATCAAGAGCTAGTTTGAGCAAGGGAACAAGAGCGCCTCTGCCATGAACAACAAGCACTTGAAGAACAAGAGCGGCTACGACAAGTACAAGAAGCTCAAGCTAGAAGACAACACCTTCATGAAGAAGAAGCGAGGCAAGCGCGTCAAGAGCGCCAAATCATCAATGTTGTTCAACCTCAATGCCCTCAAGGTCAAGATAATCGCCGTCATCATGATGATCGACCTCATGCTAGAAGACCACCTCCAAGGGCAAGAAATGAAGAATCAAGTCATCACCAAGCATCAAGTGAAGAAAGTGTGATGCCTCGACAACGCCACAACAATGATGATCAAGATGAAGGTCATGGAAGACCACCTCCTCGTCCACAACACAGCAACAACAATAGAGATGCTCAAGGTCCACAACATCTACCTCCACAACATCAAGACCTTGGTGAAGAAAGACCACCTCCTAGACGCAACGACCGCAATGAAGAGGAAATTTTTGGGAAGCTAAAGTTCACCATGCCCAAGTTCCAAGGAGAGGAAGACCCCGATGCATACTTGTCTTGGGTCCTCAAGGTTGACAAGATCTTCCGCATCCACAACTTCTCCGAAGTAAAGAAAGTTGCCATGGCATCACTTGAGTTTGAAGGATATGCAAATGTTTGGTGGGAAGAAGTAAACAAGAAGCGTGAGAAGGAAGACTTAGAACCCATTGACACATGGGAAGAGATGCAAGAAGTCATGCACACCCGCTTTGTGCCCACCCAACACAAACGTGACCTCTTCAACAAGCTCACTCAACTCAAGCAAAGCTTCAAGTCCGTTGAGGAATATTACAAGGAGATGCACATGACCATGATGATTGCGAATGTGGATGAGCGAGAAGAGCAAACTATGGCAAGGTTCTTGAATGTATTGAACATCCCCGTCAAGAGGATAGTGGAATTCTTGCCATACACCAACATGGTTGAGTTGCTTCATCAAGCTACAAGGGCCGAGCGTCAAGTGCAAGAAGACTTAGCAAGTGCAAAGTCCAAGAACTTCTTCGCCGCAAGAAATGCAACAAATACCTCTTCAAGCATCATGAATACAAGTGCAATTGCCTCCAAGGATCCTCCAAAGCAAGCAAGAAGTGTCATCAAGACAAAAAGCTTCAAGCCGGAGCAATCAACTATGTCCTCCAAAGCTTCCACCGGATCTAGTAACATCACTTGCTTCAACTGTGGTGCCCAAGGACATAAATCTTTTGAGTGCACAAACACAAGAGTCATGATAACTCGGAATGATGGGAATGTGGACTACTTAAGTGAAGATGCATATGAAGCCTTGGTGAAAGCCGCAACAACACTTGAAGATGAGGAGTTGGAAAACCATGAGAATGTCTTATGCGAGCATGATGCAAGCCCATCACTTGTGGTGACCAAAGTTTTGACAACCCATGCAATTCCCAATGAAGACCAAAGGTGCAACATCTTCCAAACAAGAGCCGGAATCAATGGCAAGTCAATCAAGGTCATCATCGATGGAGGTAGTTTCCACAACCTTGCAAGCACCGAACTATGCTCCAAGCTCAACCTTCCGCTCCGGAAGCACAGCCATCCTTACCTTATACAATGGCTTAGTGACAACGGAAATGTGAAGATAGAACACACCGTCAAAATATCCTTCGACATCGGCGCCTATCAAGACACCGTTGAGTGTGACGTAGTCCCAATGTCCGTGTGCCACATACTACTTGGTCGCCCTTGGCAATATGAAAAGAAAGCAAACCATGATGGCTACACAAATGCCTATAGCTTCAAGGTCGACGACAAGACCTACATCCTACGCCCAATGACTCCTAGCCAAGTAATTGCGGACAATGCAAAGGCTTTAGCGAAGGCTAAGGAAGCTACCATCAATAGTGAGATGAGAGGTGAGAGAGTGATCCACCAAAAACAGAGTGAGCGCCACAAGCCATATGTGAGCGAAATGACGAGTGTCCTCCTAGCCACCAAGAGTGAGATGAGAGAAGTGAACCACAACCCATCCACCAGATTGCACTATGTGCTCACTTGCAAGGGACCATCCTCGGAGACTAACAACTTAACAACACTTCCTTCGTCTTTGTTGTCTCTTTTGAAGGAGTCTCAAGATGTCTTCCTCAACAATCTTCCTCTAGGACTACAACCGCTCCAAGGCCTAGAGCACCACATCGACTGCATGCAAGGCGCCACACTACCAACATGCACCGCTTACCGCACCAAACCCGACGACCAAGAAGAAAGGCAACGTCAAACTCATGACCGTCAAGCACACGGGTATGTTCATGAAAACCTTAGCCCAAGTGTGGTTTCGACAATTCTTGTCATGCCTTTGGGTTGTTCCATTTCCTTGTCACTCTTTTTGCGTCTTATGCAACATGTCTTGAAATATCTTGTTGACAAGAGTGTCATTGTAAACTTTGAGAATACCCTCATGTGTCCCATGAATCTCAAGGATCATATTATATATGTGAGAGAAGCCTTCTGCATCTTATGGCCGTTTACACACAAAAAGTTGATTTCCTTTGGATTTGTGGTTTCCTCCATTGGCATTGAAGTGGATTATTCGAACTTTGAGGATATACATAAGTGGCCCACGCCAACCACAATTGCGCAAGCTCGAAATTTCCATGCCATTGCCATTTTCCATACTCGTCCTATGAACAACATTAGCACCATTGTTTGCCTTTTGAATGTTCCGTTTGTTTGGGACAACGCTACACAACACACTTTTCAAGACTTGAAAATGAAACTTCACTATACACCACTCCTTGTCCTACCAAAGGATGACTACACCAACACAATATTTGCTCCCATTTTTGCCAAGTGTTCCATTGAAAAAGAATTGGTTGATTTCCTTCCGCATGATGATTTCTTATCCAAGGAAAACAAAATTGGCATACTCGATTCTTCTTTGCGAAAGTTGCTTTTATCCAAGTTCTTGTTCGGAAGCAACACCCCACCTCCAATTCTTCATGAGAGAACCAACATGGATTTCGACAAGCACGCCATCACCATGAAGAAACTACATGAAGACACAAGAGCAATCATACAAGAACATGTACTTCGCCAAACTACCCGCCTCAACACCAAGAAGAAGGGACGAGATAAGACACTTACCATGCTCCCCACACACCACCATGACAACAAGATGATGAGAGACATCAAGCTTCAATGCATACAACGCCCCATGTGTTTTCAAGCTAAGTCCATTTCCAACCCATATACCAATGCTCAAACTCTTTATGTGGTAGTAGAGTCCATCCTTTAGATCAATGCAAGCCATGCTCTAGAACGGTTAATGCTTCACACATGCATACATTGTTGCTTAGGGAGAACATTCGACTACATGGCTGACCAACAACAATCGCCACGGACCATGACATGTGCTTCATGAACTTCAAGGGTACGACCCTCAAGACCAAGTACGACATCAACATCAAGGATAGGATACCACGTCAAGGAGATGACGACACTCTAGAGTCGAGGACGACTCTTTCCCAAGGGGGGGAGATGATACGGGGTGGCCTTTGGACACCGCCTCCTCAAGACCGACAAGCCCTCCTCGTGGTCCAATGACACGAGCTCGAGCCCAAGCCCTACACCAAGAGGAGAATTTGCTCCTTTCCACGTATACATTTGATACATCATTGGATGGCATGCTACTTCATGCAAATACCCTATGTTCAATCAGGTACATCGACCAAGATACAAGCCATGGAGACCAAGCCAATGAAGAGAGAGCTGGAAATGAAGAACATGGAGCTACAGCGCCCAGGCCGGAACTTCCGCCCCCCAGGACCGGAACTTCCGGCCAGATGCCTCCCAGATGCCTTCCAGCGCCCAGGAAAGAGGATCCAGCCGGAACTTCCGCCCCGAGGGACCGAAACTTCCGCCCACCGGAACTTCCGCACAAGTTCCGCCCTAGTTCCGAAAATGTGCCAAAACAACACTGGACATTACTGCGAGGAAATCGACCGTTTCCGGAACTAGGCCGGAAGTTGGCCGGAACTTCTGCCCCGACCGGAACTTCCGCCCTCCAGGACCGGAACTTCCGCCCAGATGCCGCCAAGATGCTGCCTGAAGAGAATCCAGCCGGAACTTCCGCCCAGGACGACCGGAACTTCCGCCCCCCTGAGGCCGGAACTTCCGACCTACACGCGTTTCAGCACCCAAAACTGGCAGATTCAGCATGTAACTTACCTATTCGCCCCACCAACTATAAATAGCCTTGTTGGCTCAGATCTGAGATTACACTTGATGTGAAATTAAACCCGAGCTTTGCTCACCCTTGTGGGAACCCTACCTAGATCTTTGATCTTGTACCCACCCGGGCTCCTTGTCGACTCGTGAAGATCTCTTTGGCGACTTCTATCGATTGTTGATCTTTTGCTTGCACTTCTACCTATTTGGTCTTTTGCTTGCACTTCTATCAACCTTCCGGTCTTTTCGCCCTTCTAGATCTCTCGGGATTCGACTTGTCGATCTCTTTGCGGGACTTCTACCGGAAGGTCTTTTCTCGCAACCACTATCGAGTTGGTGGTTCGGGCCAACGAGGGAAAACCGATTGTGTGCGTGTGTGTGTTGTATCCCCACGATTCCCCTCCGCATTCGTCGTGTTCATCGCGTTCATCCACCTCCCCACGAGTTCCACCCAAATCCGTGAAGATCGGGCACATCCTTGGGCTTAGCCCTTATCAGCAAGCATCCTCATCCTTACCATGTCCAATGGTTAAGTGACAAGGGCAATGTCAAGATACAACATACCGTCACCGTCAACTTCAAGATCGCCCCCTATGAAGATACTATTGAGTGTGACGTGGTGCCCATGACGGTGTGCCACATGTTGCTTGGCCACCCATGGCAATTTGACAAGAAGGCTATACATGACGGCTACTCCAATGCATACACCTTCACGGTCAAAGATAAGAAGTTTGAGCTTCGCCCAATGACTCCTAGCCAAATCATCGCGGATAATGTGAAGGCTTTAGCGAGGGCACAACAACACAACCACCATAGTGAGTTGAGAGGAGAGGGAGCGACCCACCAAAAGGAGAGTGAGCTCCACAAGCCCTATATGAGTGAGCGAAAGAGCGTCCTCCTATCAACCAAAAGCGAGTGGAGAGAAGTGCAAGAAAACCCATCCACCACATTGCATTATGTGCTAATTTGCAAGGGCCCGTCATTGGAGACTAACGACTTAACCAACATTCCTTCGTCTTTCTTTGTCTCTTTTGAAGGAGTTCCAAGACGTCTTCCCCGACGAGCTACCTCATGGACTTCCACCGCTTCAGGGCATCGAGCACTGCATCGACCTCATACCCGGCGCTCCCCTTCTGATAGGGAAAAGGTGGCCGATCTTTCGATGAGAGTAAGATAGCGTCGATTTGTTGGTGGAGTTCGTGCTTGACGATCCGACTACACGTGCAAAGCTCGTGCGTCAATGCAATTGCTAGGACAATCTCAGGGAGTTACTGATCTTGCGGATGCACGATCAGCTCGACCGACGAGGGTCTTAATTCCTACCGAAATCGATAACAAGTAAGAACTAATAATGCAATCGGAATATTGCGGATATAGATGAAAACTTTATTGAAAAGGTGGGATTCCGAATAGTCGGTCTTGTTACGGGCGTTGGCCTCAAAAGAAGTACACGAGAGTTGCAGCAATGGCTAACTTTTAATCTAATCAAAATCCGAGTCTAAACGTGACGGCTATGGGGGTATTTAAAGGAGGAAAAGGTGGGGTTTCGTCCAGCCATACGTATGGTGGCCAAACCAAACCCTAGAAGGCCTTTCCCCCTTCAATACGGACTCTAAAATGTGGCTGACTTAATTCCAGCGAAAATGACATGGGCCTGGGCCAAAACTAAAGGTGACGCAGCATCATATTATGCTATGGACGAAATTATGAAGTGGAGAACTCTATATTTCGTCCATCTCTTCATCTCTTCTTATGGTGGCTTCAAAGTTCTGAAATCTCCACTTGTGGCGTCATCTTCAATCCTCAAGTGCTTGCTGCCATCTCCTCCATGTGTGATCATGCTCCAATGCTTGTCCTCCTCATCCATGCTCGGTCCATCATTCCTAAGAGTAACAAACATATCTGATTTAGGCAGCATCATATTCTCATGTATATGAGGAATAGTTCCAAGAAATGAAAGTACCTGATATATAAGTTGTTTGGCACGAGCTCGAGTGATTGGTCCTTGTATTTGTGTGGCTGTAGGTACAGCGGTTGTATCAATAGATGGGATGTCCTCATCATGCCCCCTTCTTGAATTGAAGTCGTCCTCGACGCAAGCTCATCTTCTTCACCAAAGTAAGGCTTCAAATCTGCAATGTTATTAAATGTAGGACTTACCGGACCCAATTCTGCAGGAAGCTCAAGTTTATATGCATTATTATTTATTTTCTCTAACACCTTAAAAGGACCAGCGGCACGGGGCATTAACTTAGACTTGCGCAATGCAGGAAAACGATCTTTGCGCAAATGCAACCAAACAAGATCACCAACATCAAAGACAACATGCTTTCTTCCTCTATCCCCAGCAAGTTTATACTTAGCATTCATGCGTTCTATGTTGTCTTTAGTAGTCTCATGCAATTTTAATATCAATTCAGCACGTTGTGTAGCATCCAAATCATTTTGCACCGAAGATGGTAAAGGCAATAAATCAGTAGGTGCACGTGGAACAAAACCATACAGAATCTCAAAAGGGCACATCTTAGTAGTAGAATGCAGCGAACGATTGTAAGCAAATTCAATATGAGGCAAACACTCTTCCCACAATTTTAAGTTCTTCTTCAAAACAGCCCGCAACATAGTAGACAATGTTCTATTTACTACTTCAGTTTGTCCATCGGTTTGGGGATGACATGTAGTACTAAACAACAATTTAGTCCCCAACTTAGCCCATAAACATCTCCAAAAGTGGCTAAGAAATTTAGTATCACGATCAGAAACAATAGTATTTGGCACACCATGTAAACGCACAATTTCGCGAAAGAACAAATCAGCAACATGTGTAGCATCATCAGTTTTGTGACATGGAATAAAGTGTGCCATCTTAGAAAACCTATCCACAACAACAAAGATACTATCCCTCCCTTACGTGTACGAGGCAATCCCAAAACGAAATCCATAGAAATATCCTCCCAAGGTACACTAGGAACGAGGAAGAGGCATATATAAACCATGTGGATTAAGTCGAGACTTAGCTTTTTGACATGTAGTGCGGCGTGCCACAAATCTCTCAACATCTCGACGCATACGTGGCCAAAAGAAGTGTGCGGCAAGTACATCCTCCGTCTTCTTCACACCAAAGTGACCCATCAATCCTCCTCCATGCGCCTCCCGCAACAACAAAAGACGAATGGAACTATCTGGGATGCATAGCTTGTTAGCACGGAACACAAATCCATCATTGAGGACGAATTTGTTCCATGTTCTACCATCTTTACAATTCAGCAACACGTCTTAAAAATCAGCATCATGCAAGTATTGTTCCTTTATGGTTTCTAATCCAAAAATCATGAAGTCAAGTTGAGATAGCATAGTATAACGGCGCGACAAAGCATCAGCAATAACATTATCTTTACCCTTTTTGTGTTTGATAACATAAGGAAAAGACTCAATAAACTCAACCCACTTTGCATGGCGGCGATTCAACTTAGCTTGACTACGAATATGCTTCAAAGATTCATGATCGGAATGTATAACAAATTCTTTAGGCCATAAATAATGTTGCCAAGTTTCTAATGTCCGAACCAGTCGCATATAATTCTTTATCATAAGTAGAATAGTTCAGACTAGGCCCACTCAATTTTTCACTAAAATATGCAACAGGTTTGCCCTCTTGTAATAACACACCTCCCAAACCAATTCCACTAGCATCACATTCAAGCTCAAAAGTCTTATTGAAATCAGGAAGTTGGAGTAATGGAGCATGTGTTAACTTATCTTTCAAAATCATGAAGGCTTCTTGTTGTGCATCGCCCCACACAAAGGGCACATCCTTCTTTGTAAGCTCATTCAGCAGCGCTGCAATGGATCCAAAATCTTTCACAAAGCGCCTATAGAAACCAGCGAGGCCAAGAAAACTCCTCACTTGTGTGACCGTCTTTGGCTGCGGCCAACTCTCAATTGCCTCAATCTTGGCTGGATCAACTTCAATTCTCTGCGCAGTAACAACATAGCCAAGAAACGCAACTCGATTGGTGCAAAAGGTGCACTTCTCAAGATTACCATACAAACGTGCATCACGTAAAGCATTGAAAACAGCACGTAAATGATCCAAATGTTCCTCCAAAGATTTTCTATAAATCAGAATATCATCAAAGTATACCACCACAAAACGTCCAATAAAAGCACGTAAAACTTCGTTCATCAGTCTCATGAAAGTACTAGGTGCATTAGTTAAACCAAAAAGAATTACTAACCACTCATATAAACCGAACTTAGTTTTAAACGCTGTTTTCCATTCATCTCCTAATTGCATACGAATCTGGTGGTAACCACTACGCAAATCAACTTTAGAGAACATAATAGAACCACTCAATTCATCAAGCATATCGTCTAAACGAGGTATAGGATGACGGTATCGAATGGTAATATTATTAATAGCTCTACAATCAGTACACATGCGTGAAGAACCATCCTTCTTAGGTACCAAGATAATAGGGACAGCACATGGACTAAGAGACTCACGAATGTAACCTTTATCTTGGAGAACCTGAATTTGTCGCTGAATCTCTTTGGTCTCTTCGGGATTGGTACGATATGGTGCACGGTTGGGCAGCGAAGCACCTGGAATCAAGTCAATCTGGTGTTCTATCCCACGGATAGGTCCAGGTGGTACATCTTGTGGGAACACATCAATGAATTCCTGCAAAAGGTTAGCAACCGCAGGTGGCAAAGAAGGAGGCATATCCTCAAATGAAAACATAACTTCTTTGCAAATAATAGCATAGCATTGAGTAGTGCTCACATCAAGTTCAGCAATATCAGATTTGCTAGCAAGCAAACAAGGATTTTTCAAATGAATTTCAGTAGCATGGTTTGAGTCAGATTTAGTATTAGTCTTATGTGGCACAAAATCTGCAGCAACAATCTGATTCTCACTCTTATGTTTCTCCTCGTGTTTTACTCTACTAGCTGTAGCAAGATCATCTTTTACTATTTGTTCAGGAGTCGTAGGTTTGAGACCAATTTTCTTTCCATCATGCATAGGAGAATACTGATTAGTTCTACCATTATGAACAGATTCTCTATCAAATTGCCAAGGTCTACCAAGTAACAAAGAACAAGCTTGCATAGGTACAACATCACAATCAACAAAATCAGAATATGTACCAATAGTAAAATGCACACGTGTAGTTCTTGTTACCTTGAGCTTCCGAGAGCTCTCAAACCATTGAATATAGTATGGATGTGTGCGCTGTCTTGTAGGGAGAGAAAGCTTCTCCACCATGTCAATGCTAGCCAGATTATTGCAGCTCCCTCCATCAATGATGATCCTAATAGCTCGCTCTTTTACAACGCCTCTTGTTTGGAACAGATTGTGGCGTTGATCATGCTCAACTTTGCTCAATTGCACGCTCAACACACGGCTGTGCAACTAAGCTCTCGTCTCGATCAGCGGTGTCGGCTTCCATTACCTCCATCTCTCTCTCGGAATCAGAATTGGCACCATCACGTGCGGCAATAAGGGCCAATGTATCTTCATCAAAGTCACTTGCGGAATCATATTCGCCATCTTCACGCACCAACATCACACGCTTGGTTCTGCATTCTCTCTCTATGTGTCCAAATCCCAAGCATTTGCGACATTGTATGTCGCGCGTCTTCCCCGTGGAGGCCATCGAAGATGAACTCCGAGGAGGACCAACAGATGGTGGTGGAGTAGCAGCAGGTGGAGCTCGTGATGCAGGCGCGGTGTACTTGGAGGTAGTAGGTGCTGGTGCATCCCCGCGAGATGGTGGCGCTGATTGTCGCGGAGTCCATGATGATGTACGACCTGCAGAAACATTAGCTTTTCTCCATGGTGGTTGACGATCCTGCACTTCACGTTCAGCTTTGCAAGCAAGATGAAACAAGCGAGTAATAGTGTTGTACTCCTTATAATCTAAAATATGCTGAATCTCTTTATTCAAACCACCAAAGAAACGTGCAAGCATAGCCTCATTATCCTCTACAATACCACAGCGAATCATGCCAGTTTGCAATTCTTGATAATAGTCTTCTACAGAATTTTTTCCTTGTTCTAAGCGAGACAATTTTTTAAGCAAATCACGTTGATAATGTGGAGGAACAAAACGAGTACGCATAGCAAGTTTTAAACCAACCGAAGTAGTAGGAATATTAGCATGGTGTACTCTACAATGCTCAGACCACCAAATAGATGCAAAATCTGTGAACTCACAAGTAGCAGCACTAACGCGCAAATGATCAGGATAACGTAAACATGCAAAGCGTTGCTCTACTTCCAATTCCCATGTAAGATAGGCATCAGGATTATATCTACCCTCAAATGGCGGAATATTCAATTTTAGTTTAGCAACATGATCATCATCACGTACCGGCCGTGGAGGTGGTCGAGCGTGGCGGTTCAGCTGTCGTGGACGACCAGGTGCAGGTTGTTGGACCTCCTCATCATCCAGCACGTTCTCATCTACGTGCTCATCCTCGTTCCCTCCATAATCCTCGTATCCTTCATCAGAAGGCGCGTCATGTGCGGCTGCTGCAGCAGGAGCGGTACCTGCAGGAACGTTCGCACGAGGAACACGGCGTGCGCGGCGTTGCACGTTGGCGCGAGGCGGCGGTAACCGAGTCAACAACTCCTGGAACTTGGTGTCGAGCTTGGAGTTGAAGGCTGCCTCGAGGCCATCGATCTTGTCCAGCGCATCGGTGAGTTTGGCGTCAACATCACCGAGGCGCCCATCCACGTCGGTTGCATGCCCGCCCTGAAGATGGGTGAAGTGAGCATGCATCTCTGCATTCGTCATCTTATCCGGGTCAACGTTCGCCGATTCACGTGCTCGTCATGGTTAGTATGCAACAAGCAACAATGTATATGCCTACAAACTACGGAATATGGTGGTTCACGCGTAATCCGTCAAGCAAAATACGAAGCTCTTACAAGTTCTTACCAAACAGGAGGAAGGCGATGTAGCAACGCACAAGAATCAGCGTCTCCAAAGATTGCCAAAGCGATTACCAGGTGTCGATACAAAGCACATGGAGACAATATGTAGAGCTGGAGGAAGGCTAATATGGTAGAAAACAGCAAATGTCAAAACAGCAATGCAATATTGAAAGTATGCTCAACAACGGTACTGTGCTGGTCCTAGGCTAGACCGTACTAGAGACGCGAGCCTAGTTCACCAACGAAGTCACGGCGCGGCACACAAGCAACAAGCAGCGATGAAGTGATATATGGTGGCGGTTGGCTCCAACAAGCACAAAGGAATAGCTCAAAAGCAGGATATAAGTGAAGAACACAGGAATTTCCGGGTAGTAAACTTAAACGTCAAAAATCTCAACCTTCCCGACGTTTTTTGGAAATTCTGAGAGTTCGGAAAAGCGCACAACGGTGAAGCGGTTGTGGCTGGATAGAACTTTTTCTCCCGGTGATTTTGAGTGGTCAAACATCCAAAACGGAGTTCGTATGCAAAAGTTATGGCCAGTCAAAGTTTGCTGTCCAAAACTGCCCAATTCGGACTAAAAACGACGTGACTAGTGGAAATCGTGGTCAACCCGACTTGGATGCGGATTTGACTTTTTTTTTTTGCAATTTTTTTTTTGCAAGTCTTGACCGGCGGCTGAGACTTATCTCACGGAAAACCTAATTCGACAAGGACTCTGTCGCGGCAGAGAAACAACACGAATCTGTGGCGCGGTTGGAAACAGGGTATATGGCAGATGTATATGTCTGTGGCGGAAACGATCTGGTGGGTGTATATGGAACTAGACGCTAAGACCAGCAACTCGACACGAAGATGCAGACACAAATTCAACTATGCAAAACTGAAAAGACAATGCAAGGCGTGGCAGGGGGTTTATGGGACGATATGATCTAAACCCTAACAATAATTTTTTTTTTGGCTTTTTCGTGGTTTATGGGTATGATGGCAGATGCAATCTACACTAGGAAAACAGTAAAATCTCACCGAGCAACCTGAAATCTGATACCACTTGATAGGGCAAAGGTGGCCGATCTTTCGATGAGAGTAAGATAGCGTCGATTTGTTGGTGGAGTTCGTGCTTGACGATCCGACTACACGTGCAAAGCTCGTGCGCCAATGCAATCGCTAGGACAATCTCAGGGAGTTACTGATCTTGCGGATGCACGATCAGCCTGACCAGCGAGGATCTTAATTCATACCTGAAATCGATAACAAGTAAGAACTAATAATGCAATCAAAATATTGCGGATATAGATGAAAACTTTATTGAAAAGGTGGGATTCCAAATAGTCGGTCTTGTTCTGGGCGTTGGCCTCAAAAGAAGTACACGAGAGTTGCAGCAATGGCTAACTTTTAATCTAATCAAAATCCGAGTCTAAACGTGACGGCTATGGGGGTATTTAAAGGAGGAAAATGTGTGGTTTCGGCCAGCCATACGTATGGTGGCCGAACCAAACCCTAGAAGGCCTTTCCCCCTTCAATACAGACTCTAAAATGTGGCTGACTTAATTCCAGCGAAAATGACATGGGCCTGGGCCAAAACTAAAGGTGACGCAGCACCATATTATGCTATGGACGAAATTATGAAGTGGAGAACTCTATATTTCGTCCATCTCTTCATCTCTTCTTATGGTGGCTTCAAAGTTCTGAAATCTCCACTTGTGGCGTCATCTTCAATCCTCAAGTGCTTGCTGCCATCTCCTCCATGTGTGATCATGCTCCAATGCTTGTCCTCCTCATCCATGCTAGGTCCATCATTCCTAAGAGTAACAAACATATCTGATTTAGGCAGCATCATATTCTCATGTATATGAGGAATAGTTCCAAGAAACGAAAGTACCTGATATTTAAGTTGTTTGGCACGAGCTCGAGTGATTGGTCCTTGTATTTGTGTGGCTGTAGGTACAGCGGTTGTATCAATAGATGGGATGTCCTCATCACCTTCCAAACCGTGCCGCCTACCGCACCAACCCCGAAGACACAAAGGAGATTCAATGCCAAATACAAGATCTCCTCGCTAAAGGGTACGTGCGAGAAGTCTTAGCCCTTGTGCCGTTCCGGTGATTCTTGTTCCTAAACCGGATGAGACGCAACGAATGTGTATGGATTGTCGACCCATCAATGCCATTACCATTCGTTATCGCCATCCCATTCCGCGTTTAGATGACATGCTTGATGAGTTGAGTGGTGCCACGATTTTCTCTAAAGTCGATTTGCGTAGTGGCTACCACCAAATCCGCATGGCAATTGGTGATGAATGGAAGACGGCATTCAAGACCAAACTTGGTCTCTATGAATGGCTCGTCATGCTATTTGGTCTTTCAAATGCTCCATCAACTTTCATGCGCCTCATGAATCACATCTTGCGTCCTCTCATTGGCAAGAGTGTGGTTGTCTATTTCGATGATATTCTCATTTATAGCCAAAATCTCGAGGACCATGTGCAACATGTGAGAGAAGTCTTATGCATTGATGAGGTCTAAGACCCCGTGTGTGGCCCGATCTCGCGATTGACCCGAAATCCAAAGGGGAAAGAGAGGGAGAGCGCGAAGAACACGAAGAACACGAGGAACTCACGCACGCACACCTACCCGATACAATCGATACTTACCCTCGTGGATCGATGGACCACGCCAATAGAATCAACCCGGAAGAGACACGCGGTAGAATTCCGAGGTGAGAGATCGGTGAGGGAGATGAATCTAGGAGTGGGAGAGAGAGTGGTAGCACTAGAATCTCACACACCAAATCCAATCATCCAACAAGGGTAGCCTTGATACAAAGGGGATGAAACCCTAGGGAGACAAAGCTCAAATTCATGTTTAAGCCTAAATCTTGTCTAAGGAGTAAAGGGGATGACCTAGCGCTTATATAGAGGTACAAGGCGACTTGGGTCGAATAGGTACGCGGTGGACCGACTCGGGCAGTTTCCGGTCGAGTCGAACCCGCGAAATCCGGTCAACCGGGCGCCAACCGGGCCTGGGACCTGACGGTCCGGTCCAAACCGGACCAGGGACCGGGCGGCAACCGGGAAGTTCGCAAAAGTCCCTCTGGTTGGCGTCGGTACGACGCTCGGTTGTCGCCGGGGTGGATCCGGTCTGGGGTCCGGTCTGACCGGCCCTGCGGCCAGCCTGGCCGGTCTGTGGCCCGGTATGACCGGCCTCTGGGCCGGCTGGGCCACTTCCTCCCGCCTCTTCTTCCTCTTGTTTCCTTCTTCTTCTTCCTTCTTCCTTGCACCATGGGAGCTCCTTCTCCCTTGGTCCTTGTTGACGTCGTCACCTATAGATACCATGATGATAGGCATGAGGTAGCATACCATTCAAGTTGGTGTTGAGATCGACCATAGAGAGGAAGGAGTTCACCTTGACATATATGGCGGGGGTTGGTGTTGTTGGTCCACTTGGGGGACTCCTTGGCCATGGTATAGCGTCGACGATAGGCGGGGCTGCATCATCTCCCCCCCCCCCTGGGGAAGAGTCGTCCTCGACTCTTGCTCCTCCTCACCAATGAGGTAGACGTTGATCCTTGTAGCTTGGGGAAGGACTTGTATAGTTGCCCTTGTATCCTTATGGATGCTCGTCGTGGTGCGGGCGTCCTTGTTGTAGTCCATGACGGGTCTCCCATGTAGTGGTGGTGGGATAAAGTCGTGGTCGAAGAAGAACTTGGTGAAAAACAACTTGCGAATGGAAAGCTTGTGGATGCCAATTTTGTGATCGGCTAACAAGAGGCTCTCAATCAAATCCGAAGCATCAAGTCGTTTCTCGAAGAGGCGTGTGTCAAAAATGGGGACCACAAGAGTGTCGATGTATCCAAAATTTGGTGGGGCAAAAGTTTGTGCATGTAAAAGTTTGGTTTGTAAAGTGTCAAAACTGTGATGTGTAGAATTGTCCCACACAAATGGAACAATCAAAAGGCAAGTATCGGCGGCAAAATTTTGGGCAAAATTGTTATGTGCAATGGCAAAGAGATGGGAACTTCTAGCTTGGGAAAGTATGGTTGGCGTGAGCCAAGTATGGGTATCCTCAAGTGTCAAAGAATCCATTTCAGTTTCCAAAGATGAAATGAGAAATCCAAAGGAGAGCAACTTTTTGTGTGACATGTGGCACAAGATGCATAAGGTGTCTCTCACATGTATGACATGGTCCTTGAGATTCTCGGAGTGTATGATGATAACATCAAGACATACAACAACCATTGTGCTAACAAGATGTGTCAAGAGATGTTGCATAAGAGGCCAAAGAGGTGACGAGGAGTTGGACCAAACCGAAAGCTCGACAAACCAAGTCGGAAACCCACGAGGGCGAAGGCGTTTGGGAACATACTCTTTGGTGTGAATCCCATGGGTTGGATCATGTATCTCGTCCTTGTTGGGGTAGCTCTCAAGAGCCCGTTTCGTCAACTCATGATCCGTGGCGGTAGAAGTGGTCGTCCGTGTACCTACACATGGAATAAGCAATACAAAAGCGTGTGTGCATGGTATATGAACACATCATCCATCATGATGGTCCAAGTCTTGTGCACATCACCATTAGTGTCAAGCAAGAGAGTATGAAATGCATGGTGATAGTGCATACGGCAAGAAGGTGCATTCATGGCATGTGGTAACTCATGATCATCAAAAAGTGAGAAGGCTATGGGGGCCATCTCATGGACAACGAAGTAAGCATTCTTGCATACAAAGCATAAGAAAGAGCAATTGTTTACAATCTTGGATGCAAGGATCATGGAATAGTGCAAGCATTTTGGGCAAAGCATGTTTAACATTTTATCATTGTTGTCGACAACCCTATGGAAAGAGCAAGTGGTCATCAAGGGTGTCACAACACAAGCATGATCATAATCATTATCATTGTAAGCAATACATTGGAAAGAGCAATTGGTCGACATATTGCAAGCAATCGTAGCAAAATTGAAACTCTCATAGCATGGCATGGTCATGGTATCACAATCAATCAATTCCACATGATCAACCATGTTATCAAGCAAAGCATCACATGGGAATATGAAAGGAGCATGTGAGGTAGCAAATGTATCATCAAGGTCATGCATGCACTCATAAGTCATCATGTCCACTAGTGGGATCATGGCATCATCAACACCTATGTTGTTACCTTTGTAGGCCGACTCATTTGAGGTAGGTGTTGTGGAGGTAGGAGGATCCATGTGGTCGACATGTCCGTCTTGAAGCAAGCATGGTGAGATATCATCATCTTCATGCACCATGTACATCGTCTCCATGAGCGGGAACTCGTCCTCCATGGAACTTTGTGTATCACTCATGTCCTCCAAATGGAAGCACTCAAACTCACATATGGGGTGGGAGTCACTCAACTCACTATCACTCTCACACAAGTGGGCTAAGTGGCTCTCATGCTCACATGGGATTTGTACCAACTCGTCAAGCAAGCATAGGGGAGTAGGCTCGACTTTCTCATCTCCATGCGCCTCCTTGGTTGAAGGGAAATTCCCATGCTCAATCATCTCAACTCCATCGCCTCCCAAGTCGTCCTCTATCGGTGGCGCCATGGTGTTGTTGAGAGCTAGGCTCGGTTCAACATCACCCTTGAGTTCACCTTGGTGATCTTCATCTTGAAGTGTTGGCGTCGAAGTCTTCTTGGGGGCTTGGGCTTGTAGCTCGTCGAAGTAGAGCATGTCGGCGCATTGCATGACCCTTGGCCTTGCACACCTCACATAGGAGATTGGGACATTCCCGTGGAGGGTGGCCTTGTTGCTTGCACTTGTAGCATCGAAGTCCATAGGCATGTGACGAGGTAGGGGACATTGTGGTGGTGGCACAAGATGTGGGAGTCGCCTTATGAGGAAGGTCCTCTTGATGTTCCCTCTCCACCCTTGGCGTGGTGGACACCCTATGATGGTGTTTGTCGCCTTCATGTTGAGGCTCTCGTCTTCGTGCTTCATCACCATGTCTTGATGTGTGTCGTCGAAGATCCTTGGAGGATGTTGGTCGATGGCGATCATGAAGTGGCTTGTGGCGGTGAAGATCATGTGGTTACGTATGTCGATGTAGACCATGAGGTGGTAGTGGTTGACGACTATCATGAGATGGTGTGAGTCGATGACGGTCTTTGCCATGCCTAGATGATGGCTCATGCGACTTGGCATGTTGCTTGTGGTGCCTTGAGGAGCTCGGAGAGGAGTGTCGATGACGACCATGTTGGGGACGCTCTTGATGATCCACATGATGAACTTGATGTAGCCGAACATGTGCATAAGCACTCTCATGGTGGCTCCTTGTGGAGCTCGGAGACGTGTGACGATGACGATCATGTTGGGGACGCTCTTGATGATCCATATGATGGTGCCATTGTTGAGGTCCTCTATCTTCATATGTGGCTCCATTGGCCAAGTAGGGGTACGTGGGAGCATCGTCTTTGCTCCTTGTGGAGAGTAGGTGAGGCTCCGCCATGGTATCGATGTCGTACTCGTGGTGTTGCTCCACCATGTCGTCGGTGTCGTACTCGTGGCGTTGCTCCACCATGTCGTCCATGAGTGGTGAGCCATTGTCGATGTAGAGCTCGTGGATGTCGTCTTCAAGGTGGTGCTCCACCATGTCGTCCATGCTTGTTGAGCCATTGTCGAAGCAGAGCTCCTCGATGTCGAACATGTCGATGATGCTTGCGGAGCTAGAGTCGGTGTCGAGCTCCACATGTTCCTCCACATCAGTGGTGCTTGAGGAGGCATCCTCCTCGAAGTGCTCCATGTAGTCCTCCGTATCCTCTTCTTCGATATCCATGTTAGCATGACAAGATCTATATGGTGTATGTTAGTGGAAGAACACTACCTCGCAACCTTACCGTGGTATGACAAGATTGGGGTGATCCAACAAACCGAGAGTTAGAACAATTGTATCGGGCACTCACACAAAGACATACGCAAAAGCTAGCAAATATGGTGTTAGGTGAGTATGGTGGAAAGCCAAAAGACTAAATCCGAAATCAAGTGTATTGTCAAGAGTGGGTGAAATCCAAAAATAAAATGTCAAAGCGATGATCACTATAAACACGGAAAAGATATGGAACGCACACACGAGATGAACGGGGTTAGTGCGACCAAGGAAAGAGCGGAAAAGTGTAAGAAACCCTTAATCAAGGGTGCTCGGTGTCACACTAACACAAGAAGAGATCAAAGATTTGGTTGCAAACGAAGAGACAACAAGATTCACACGCGGCCTCTCTTCTCTTTTTCTCTCCTTTGCTTAAAAGCTTTTTCTATTTTGTATTTGGTGGCACTTGCACTCTTTTGTATCTATGGTGACACTTTGTACACTTTGGCTCTTTTTGTGTTTTGGCGGCTTTTTCTCGCACTATGTTAGCGTTAGCTCGCTTTTGCTATCTTGCCACACGAGTTTTGCTTAGAAGCTTGACTCCACACTACACACACACCTCACAATCGGGGCCACGTGCAATGTCTCGCAATACTTGAGAAGCAATGCTCGATAGGATAGATCGCAAAAGAAGAGGGGTTACAAGGGTGTGGGGACCCCGGACTAGCTGTCCGAAATTCCCTGTTATGCATTCAACTCACGATCCCATGATCAGTGCACCGTGAGCACATAACCGAACTGAATATCCAGAATTACATCATCCATTACAGTACCGAATAAATAAGTCTTACAATAGCGGGATCACATGTCCCGGTCTTACATAAATGCCACAACGGGCAAGTTCAAACACATAGCAGCGGATACACGTCAACGTCGTCGGGCCCAAGTCATGCCTTAGACCTACGGGCGTCGACTTGGAGGTCGTCCTAGGTCGCATAGTCGTCCTGGTATCCTCCGTCGTCTTCATAGTCCTCCTCATAGTCCGGCCAAGTTAATAGCCAGGGACAAAGCCGTGAGTACATTTGGAATTGTACTCGCAAACCATCAAAAGGGGTGCTACATAAGCTATCTAAAAGAGACAAGAGAGGGAGAACAGTTTCTCTTGTGGATATAGCATGCATCAACAACAAGTGTAGGCATAGCGCTCCGGCTTCTCAAGTAAAGGGAGCACTATTGGTGTCCTATGGCATCTCTATATCTTTATTGAAGAAGAGTTGCATTTCTCCATCTCAATTGATGGATATGCGAGGAAAGGTTCTATGACATCTCTATATCTTTATTGAAGAAGAGTTGCATTTCTCCATCTCAATTGATGGATATGCGAGGAAAGGTTCTATGACATCTCTATATCTTTATTGAAGAAGAGTTGCATTTCTCCATCTCAATTGATGGATATGCGAGGAAAGGTTCTATGACATCTCTATATCTTTATTGAAGAAGAGTTCCACTTCATGAAACACTAGGAGAAGTCCCCCACTTGGTCTTAGTTTTTCTACGACCATCTCCATATGGTCGACACACGCCCTTTTTCCGTACCTTTCCGGTACAACCAACACAACACATCTTTGCAAAACATTTGATAAAACAAAACTCAAGCCCCGGTAAAGGTAGACCTTTGCAACCCGTCCATGACCGCGGACGCGGCTATTCGAATAGATTTAACTCTGCAGAGTGTGCGCACTTTCCCCACAAGAACTGATAAATCCGCCGGGATCATCCCCGGAACGTCATACAAAAGTATGCGAGTCTCGGATAACCAGTCATAGTCTTTCACCCGTCTCCTTTGGCACAAGTCCTTCCCTGTGGGCTTACCCCTTCCCGGCACCCCGGCAGCATACCTCCTTTTGAGCGTATCTCCGGCGCCACGACGGAAGACCCTCGATAGTCGTCCGGCTATCGGTCTAGACAGTGTATTGCCTCCTCCAGAGCGCAACCCGGCGTCGGAGGTCATCTTGACCCTCCCTAGAGAGTTGTGAAGGGTGCTTATGCCAATCTCAACGAACTACGGACTAAGCCCGTGCCCATATTGGATAATGTGGTTGCGCGAATATAAGTTGGGCTGGTGTACACATATACGCAGTGCCACTTTTTAGAAAACATTTCTTCTTCCCACAACACCTTGGTGTTCCATGAACAGCCATAAACCACTTTCCCAACATCCTTATCAAGATCCTTTGTTTTTCTTAAACCATACACTTGGGCTAACACTCCCAAGGTTTTCATAAACATTTACAACAAGGTAAACCTTGAGGGGTTCCCATCCTAAAATTTCATGAGTAGGAACTACTAAAATAACATGGCCGAGATGTAGATCATCATCTCAAGAGGGCATAGGTAAGTGACATAAAACGGGGGTCTTACTTGCCTAAGGTAAGCATGTAAGATGATAACATAGGGGGTGGATCAAACTTTCAGATTTGTGGTGCTACTATTCTACTAGAGTGGGGTGGTTGTGATACCCAACCATTTTCAAGGGAGTACACGGCATACTTCTCTCAATTTGAGAAACACACCAAACATCATGACTTTGATACCTAATTACTTAACAAGGTAGGGGTGTGGTGCAATACTATAATTATGGATGGCAAATGCTCGGGTTGAGCACTTATGAAGACTCAAGGAAATGGCATGGCCGTGACACCATGCACCTCTCCCATGTGTGAACCAAGATGAAAAACCACCACAAGGAACTATTCCTATTACAACCATACATAGATCACATAAAGAGATCACCACATAAAGAGACAAGATGCTTAGGGATATCAACAAATGACATCCAACACCACATCATTCAGAGTTCAAAGATGGCTTGCCTTGGCTGGCTTGTCCACTGGTCCTCCTCAAATCCTTCTCCAAAGTCCTCCCCTTCAACCTCTCCCTCGTTCGTATCTAGCGTCGCCAAAGTAAACGATACAAACAATCAACATATATCCAATAACCAAGAGTAACAAATGAAAGAGAAAGTATGCAGGGGAGTGGTTTGGCAGAAAACAAACATGATTTGGCCATTTTGATAAACAATGCATCAAGGTTTAATTAAAAACATCAAACCCTAACCCTATCATTTCATGTGACACACATACATGCATTACCAGAGACTAAACATTACTAACAGAGGTTTCTGGTATTTTTCCTAGATGCACAGTAACAATACAAGATCAACACAATTGGAATCATTCAAAAATATTTATTTTTCAATTTTAGGAATTAGAAATACTAACCAGAATACAGTGATCATGTTTTATACTTTAAAAATCGTACAAAAATCCTAAAAATACAAGGCCAGTGGCATCTGAAAGGTATTTACATACTGGTTCTAATGCAGTTGGAATCATGTCAATCAGGGCTACCAAACAAATTTTATTAACGAAACAGTTCACAGGCAGATTTGTATTTTAAATATTTGTTTGGCAAATTTTCAAATAAAGGAAAGGGCGGGAACGCCCTGGGCCGTGCAGATGCTGTGCCGAATGGGCCGGCCCAGTGGGGCTCTCCGGTGGCCGGGAAAAAAAGAAAAAGAAAAAGGGGCCGGGGGCCCGTGGCGGGTCCGGCAGGCCGACGTGGCCATGCACGCCGTCGTGGCCGTGCATGCGCCATGCACCCGCCCGATCTGGATCCGACGGCCCAGATCTGGCGCGTGCGCGACGTCGGAGGCGCTCGCCGGCGCGGAGGAAGAAAGGGGCGGCCAGGGGGCTTACCGGCGGCTGGCGGTGGCGTGGATCGGTGCAGACGGGTCGGTGGCGTAGGCGTGCGTGGCGTGCGGGTGCGGGCGGTGTCCAGGGGCTGCTGCTCCTCCTCGCTCGGCGTCGTCTGCGTCACGGACGGCGTCGGGGCGTCGTGGGCGCCGTCGCTCCGCTGCAGATCTGCGAGGCAGGGGCAACGGAGAGGGGTTAGGAGAAGCAGGAGGTGGTGCTGGCGACGAGAGAGAGAAGAGGGAGGCGTCGACGGCGTCGTGGCGGTGACCACCTGCGCGTCACCCACGCGGTGACCACGGCGAGATGGCGTCGAGCAGCGGTGGCAGCGGCTCGAGCGGCAGCTCGAGCGGCCAGAGGTGGAGTGAGGCAGCCTAACGGCGCTGTGGAGGTGGGAGCTGAGGGAAGAGGGTGGCGTTTGGGTGGGTTTTATAGGCAGGCGGGGGCGCGGTAGTGGCGTGGGCGGTGGCGACGGCCAACGGGCGCGCGAGGGCTGGCGTCACGCGTGGGCCCTGCGGTGACGTCGGGCGTGGGCCGTCAGCAAGGGAGGGAGCCGAGGCGGTGCACGGCAGGCGAGGCGTGATGGCGGGCGAAGCGAGGCGTCGAGCCATCATGTCGCTTGACCACCGTGGCGCGCGCGTGCGTTTAGTGGATAGGGTTTTGGCGCGGGAGGGGGTGCTGGTGAGGTTTTGGGCCGAAAGAGAGGGGGTGGTGCAAGGTAGGGTTGGGCCAGGGTAGAGAGAGGGGAGTGGCGTCGGCCACGGTCCAAGGCAGAGAAGAAAAAGAGAGGGAAGAGAGAAAAAAAAGAGAGGGGACAGTTCCCCCTCTTGTCTCTCGGCCAAAAACTGAAAGAGAAAAGTGAGAGAAGAAAAAGAGCAGGGAAGAAAAAAGAAGGGTACATGTCATTGCATGTGCCATGATGTGTCCCAAGAGCAATTTCATAAGATGAAAGAAAAGATGGGAGGAGTATAAATAAAATGGGGTGGTGTTGGTGTAACCCTAGGGAATACTATACCATTTTCCCAATAAGGGAGGGAGGTGTTTCCCCCTTATTAGGATGGTGATGGTCATCAGCAAAAAGCTAGGGTTTTTAGTAAAAGGAAAAAGAAATGGTGGTGAAGGTCATAGTAAATCACAAAATGGTTCAAACCCTACTGATCTTAAAAAGGGTTCTAATATTAACCAAGGTAACTCCCCAATTTGAATAAACCTAAGGAAATTTTTAAGACCAGAACACTCATGAACTCAATCAAAAACTCATGCAATCATAAAATGAAAAGTTTTTGTTGGCCCTAAATTTAAAACAGTAGGAAAAATGCAGTTTCTGGAAAATGGGGTGTTACAGACCTTCCCCCCTTAGAAGAATCTCGTCCCGAGATTCCACGGCTAGGTGATTGAACATATGGGGAAACTCTTGTCTCAGATAGTCCTCTCTTTCCCAGGTGGCTTCATCTTCAGAGTGATTACTCCATTGGACCTTGAAGAACTTAATCTTCCTTCGGCGAGTAACCCTCATGGCTTCTTCCAAGATACGGATGGGATTTTCTCGGTAGGTTAAATCGTGGTTGAGGTCTATTACCCGATAGTCGATATCCTTGAAGACTTCCGTTTTGTTGGGTGCTTGGAGACATTTCCGAAGTTGAGAGATGTGGAAGACATCATGGAATTCTGACAATTCAGGGGGTAGCTCAAGTTGGTAGGACACTTCTCCTCTTCGGCCTAGCACCTTGAAAGGACCAATATACCTAGGCGCAAGCTTGCCCTTGACATGAAAACGTTTCATTCCTTTGAGAGGGGTTACCCGTAGATAGGCGAAATCTCCGGTGCCGAAAGTTAACTCCCGCCGCTTGCTGTCGGCGTAACTCTTCTGGCGGGACTGTGCAGCCTTTAGACGGTCACGGATAAGCTGAACTTGTTCTTCCGCTTCTCGAAGTATGTCTGGACCGAACACTTGGCTTTCTCCGGTTTCGGTCCAGTTGAGAGGGGTTCGGCATTTCCTCCCATAGAGGGCTTCAAAAGGGGCCATCCGAAGACTGGCTTGATAGCTGTTATTATAAGAGAACTCGGCGAAAGGCAGGCAATCTTCCCATTTGGTTCCATAAGCAAGCACACATGCTCGGAGCATGTCTTCCAGAATCTGGTTTACCCTTTCGGTCTGTCCTCCGGTCTGAGGATGATAGGCTGTACTGAAAGATAGTTTGGTGCCCATGGCTTCGTGGAGCTGTTTCCAGAAGTGAGAGGTAAATTGGGTCCCTCGATCAGATACGATGACTTTGGGAACTCCATGAAGACTGACTATCCTAGAGATATACAAATCAGCTAACGCTCTCCCACGATCGGTGGTTTTGACAGGCAGGAAATGAGCTACTTTGGTGAGACGATCGACTATTACCCGGATGGAGTCATGTCCACGGCTAGACACTGGGAAGTCCGGTGATAAAGTCCATCCCCACTTCTTCCCATTTCCATAACGGTATCTTCAAGGGTTGCGGTAATCCGGCGGGGCGTTGGTGCTCAGCTTTAACTTTCGGCAAACGTCACATCGAGCGATGAAGAAGGCAATATCCCGCTTCATCCCATGCCACCAAAAGGTGTCCTTCAAATCTTGATACATTTTAGATCCTCCGGGGTGAATAGAATAAGGAGTATTATGGGCTTCCTCCATTATCAGATTTTTCAATTCCAGGAATGTTCGGTACGCAGAGACGTCCGTTGTACCACAGTACTCCATTTGGATCTATTGAAAATCCTTCTACTTTTTCCTTGCCCATGCGACGTTTGATCCCTTCAATACTTTTGTGTCCCACTTGGGCTTCCTTGATTTGATCCCGCAGAGTTGGTTTGGCTTCCATGGCAGCAAGAAATCCATGGCTAACTAATTCTAATCCAAAATCTTCAAATTCTTGGTAAAGCAGGGGTTGCTCGACTTTCAATCGGTAGTTAAGGGAACAGGGTTCTCTGCTGAGGGCGTCGGCAACTACATTGGCTTTACCCGGGTGATAATGGATACTAAGATCATAGTCCTTGATGAGCTCAATCCATCTCCTTTGTCGCATGTTCAACTCTCTTTGGGTAAAAATATACTTGAGGCTTTTATGATCAGTGTATATATCACACCTGTTTCCTATAAGATAATGGCGCCAAGTCTTGAGAGCGTGAACTACGGCGGCTAACTCCAGATCATGGGTGGGGTAATTAGCCTCGTGAGGTTTAAGCTGTCGGGAGAGGTAAGAGATCACCTTCCCTTCTTGCATCAGAACACTTCCAAGACCAAGTTTGGAAGCATCACAATAGATCACGAAGTCCTTAGTGACGTCGGGCATGGTTAGGATGGGGGCTGAAACAAGTCGTCTTTTAAGCTCTTGAAAGCTTTCTTCGCACTTTTCTGTCCATTCAAACTTCTTACCCTTTTTAAGCAGGAGGGTCATAGGCTTGGCGATACTCGAGAATCCTTCAACGAACTTGCGGTAATATCCCGCCAATCCGAGGAAAGATCTCACTTCGGTAACATTCTTAGGGGGTTGTCGGTCCACAATGGACTTGATCAAAGAGGGGTCAACAGAGAGTCCTTCGGCTGACAATACGTGACCAAGAAATCCAACTTCTTTGAGCCAAAATTGGCATTTACTGAACTTAGCATACAGTCGATGTTGCCTAAGGGTGCCCAAAACGAGTCGTAGATGTTCTTCATGCTCTTCCTCAGTTTTGGAATAAACCAATATGTCATCAATAAACACTACCACAAACTTGTCTAGGTATTCCATGAAAACCTTGTTCATGAGATTCATGAAGTAGGCGGGGGCATTAGTGAGTCCAAAAGACATTACGGTGTACTCATACAATCCGTAACGGGTGGTGAAGGCAGTCTTGGGAATGTCGGTTTCTCTAACCTTGAGTTGGTGATATCCAGTGCGAAGGTCTATCTTGGAGAAAACTTTAGCCCCATTCATCTGATCGAACAAATCATCGATCTTGGGCAGAGGGTACTTATTCTTAATGGTGACTTCGTTGAGTCTCCGGTAATCCACACATAAGCGAATGGTTCCGTCTCTTTTGTCCACGAAGATCACAGGCGATCCCCATGGCGAAGCACTAGGTCGGATCAGTCCTTTGGCCAACATGTCATCCAATTGTCTCTTTAACTCGATCAGTTCTTGGGGGTTCATACGGTAAGGTCTCTGGGCTATGGGTGCGGTACCCGGAATCAGTTCTATGATGAACTCGATGTCACGGTCTGGGGGCATACCGGGCAATTCCTCCGGAAAGACATCAGGGTATTCACAGACAATAGGAACTTGTTCGAGATGGGGTCCAGAGATGCTTTTCCTACAAAAGGCTTTGGATGAATGTACGGTAGCGGTGTATTTTACTAGCAGACCTTGATCATTGGTGAGGGTAATGGATTTTTCGACGCAGTCAATGCGTCCCTTATACTTGGTCATCCAATCCATTCCTAGAATTACCTCTAAACCTTGGGCTCCTAAGATTATGAGGTCTGCCTGGAAAGGTACTTGGTGTATAACAATAGGAATTTGTTTGCAAGATAAGCGGGTTTTAGCGGTGGATCCAGGAATTTGGACTAGCATGAGACGTTTCATTATGGTTGGTTTTAGCCCACTCTTCTTAACAAAGGGTTCGGTAACGAAGGAATGAGATGCTCCGGAATCAAAAAGGACTCGGGCAGGAGTAGAGTTGACTAGGAACGTACCCATCACGATGTCCGGAGCTTCCTCTGCTTCTTCAGCACTAGCATGATTCAGATGGCCATGAGCAGCATTTGCCTGCTTCTTGACAACCGGTTTCTTCCCTGACGCAGTCCTAGCTTGAGCTTGATTGGGTCTGGGGGCGTTGGCACGCTGAGGTGTCCTCATCTTGGTAGGGCAATCACGAGAGAAATGCCCCGGCTTCCCACAAGCAAAACATCCATCTCCTTGAGGACGAGCTGGCTGATTGGGGCGAGGGTTGTTATTATACCCTCCTCCTCCGGAACGGTGCTGTGGAGCTGAACGGTTGGGGGTGTAGTTGTTGGAGCGATAAGTTGGAGCTGGGGTTGAGTTCCTCAGAGGTGGGTTGGCAGGCCTTGATGAGGGCGGACTGCGGTACTTGGGGTTGTTGGGTCCACTCTGCTGCTGTTGCATCTTGCGCTTCCTAGTTTCATAAGCAGCCTTGCGCTTAGACTCCACCATAATAGCGGCATCCACAAGCGCTTCCAAGTCGGGGTAAGGTACAGCCACTAGGATACTCTGAATCTCCTCATGCAGACCATTCATGAAACGGTCGCGCTTCTTCTCATCGGTGTCCACATCTTGTGGGGCGTACCTGGCCAGAGTATTGAACTTCTCAAGATAATCCACCACGTTGGAGTTGTTCTGCTTCAGGTTGAAAAATTCATCACGCTTCATCTTGATCAGACCCGTGGGAATGTGAGCTTTACGGAACTTGGCGGTGAATTCTTCCCAGTTGATGACATGATCAGGAGCCTGCATGGCTTTGACATTCTCCCACCAAGCCCGAGCGGGTCCCGAGAGAAAGTGAGTGGCGAGAAGAACCTTCTCGTGATCTCCTACCGCGGCGACTTCAAGGTTGTTTTCAATGGTGCGGAGCCAGTCATCCGCATCGAGGGGAGCGACGCATTTGGAGAATACGGGCGGGTTGGTATTCTGAAAGTCTCTAAGACGGGATCTTGGTGCTTCCTCGCCGTGTCCTTCTCCTTCTTCGTTGTTGCGGTTTCCCGCGGCAGCTTGGGCAATCTGCCTAAGTGCGGCTATGTTTGCCTCACTCTCCGCGCGAGCGCGTTGGCGGTCTTCCATCAAGAGGCGCAAGATTTGTGTCATGTCAGGATCCGGGGGTGGTGGTGGATTGTCGGAAGTGTTACCCCCACGGCGGGTCTCAACCATCTGGAAAGGTGAAGATGATAGACATGGAAATGAGATGATGAAAAAGTTCGGAAGTTTTAAGCGCCGTGCTTCAAGGGGAAAGGTATGTGCATGCATGAGAAGAAAAACTCCAAATAAGGGAAACCAAAAGCGAACACAAATACTAACATTCAACCATAAACATTGGTTCCACCAAAAGCATCAAGTTCACAACCAACAAGGTCACATAAGGACCAACAAGTTCATCGCATCATACGGGACATCCTAACATAGACCAAGTCTCGAAGGTGCACATCTAGAAATCATCAAGTGGTGCGGAAGGACCATCGAACGGGGGCTCCTCGGGATCCTCCTCGTCATCCGGAGTAGCCTCCACGGTGTGGAGTGGTGCGGGTTCCTCGGGCGCGTCGTTGATGAAGGCGCGGTCCTCGTCATCTTCATCATCTAGTCCATCAAGTCCTTCCTCCTCCATGAAATCCTCATCATCACTAACAAGTGCGGTGTTCTCCTTGCGGATGTCCTCACCATCATCCGGGGCGTCCTCGAGCTTGTCCTCGGCGTCGCGGAGGGCGGCCTTGAGATGCATAACCTTGACCTTGAGCATGTAGTTGGACTCGCGGATACGGAGGGCCTTCTTTTGTTGGCGGCGATTCTTGAGCTTGGCCAACTTCAGATCCATCTTGAGTCCTTCAAGCTCATGCTTCAACACCTCGTTCTCCATCCGGTTGGAGTCAAGGCTAAGTTGAGTCTTGAACAACAAATTCTCCATCTGGCTCACTTGGCGGCCAAGGGGGCAAAAGTAGGGGATCATAGTGGGAATCCCCTCCTCATTGCGGCGTCCCAAGAGAGCGTGAGGAAGACCCATGGCCTCCAACTCGACACGGTGGTGGAAGACAAGGCGAGAGAGGGCTGCTTGAAGCACCCTCACAAGTCCATCTTCCCAAGTGCGGTCAAAGACCTGGACCTCAATCTCCTCAAGCTGCTTCACATGAGAGCCACGGAGTGTGCAAACCACCATCCAGGACATCTCGCCGTCCTTGGTGCTCTCCATCTGTCCTCCCTTCACTTCGGGTGCCAGGCGTCCAACGGCCTGTGACACCTCGACGAGGGCGGTCTCAAACAGGTAGGGAGGCTTCTTAAAGCCAAGCTGGATGCTCTCGGTGAACATCGGTGGATCCATCTACACAAAAGTTTTAAGTTCTTAATTAGTAAGATGATCCAAGTGTGCCAAATTTTAAGTGCATATAGTAAAAACATTAATAACAAATTCAAGTAAAGTTAATTATCTAAGAGAAAGTAGGGGAGAGACTAGGCTTTATTTCAGCATATAGTCATCTCGTTTCTATTTTAGAAAATAGTTTTTGTACTATCTTAGCGTCCATGCTAACTAGGGCCTCCTAGGGTCAGGATGGCTACGATACCGGCTACTGTGGGGACCCCGGACTAGCTGTCCGAAATTCCCTGTTATGCATTCAACTCACGATCCCATGATCAGTGCACCGTGAGCACATAACCGAACTGAATATCCAGAATTACATCATCCATTACAGTACCGAATAAATAAGTCTTACAATAGCGGGATCACATGTCCCAGTCTTACATAAATGCCACAACGGGCAAGTTCAAACACATAGCAGCGGATACACGTCAACGTCGTCGGGCCCAAGTCATGCCTTAGACCTACAGGCGTCTGACTTGGAGGTCGTCCTAGGTCGCATAGTCGTCCTGGTATCCTCCGTCGTCTTCATAGTCCTCCTCATAGTCTGGCCAAGTTAATAGCCAGGGACAAAGCCGTGAGTACATTTGGAATTGTACTCGCAAACCATCAAAAGGGGTGCTACATAAGCTATCTAAAAGAGACAAGAGAGGGAGAACAGTTTCTCTTGTGGATATAGCATGCATCAACAACAAGTGTAGGCATAGCGCTCCGGCTTCTCAAGTAAAGGGAGCACTATTGGTGTCCTATGGCATCTCTATATCTTTATTGAAGAAGAGTTGCATTTCTCCATCTCAATTGATGGATATGCGAGGAAAGGTTCTATGACATCTCTATATCTTTATTGAAGAAGAGTTGCATTTCTCCATCTCAATTGATGGATATGCGAGGAAAGGTTCTATGACATCTCTATATCTTTATTGAAGAAGAGTTGCATTTCTCCATCTCAATTGATGGATATGCGAGGAAAGGTTCTATGACATCTCTATATCTTTATTGAAGAAGAGTTCCACTTACATGAAACACTAGGAGAAGTCCCCCACTTGGTCTTAGTTTTTCCACGACCATCTCCATATGGTCGACACACGCCCTTTTCCGTACCTTTCCGGTACAACCAACACAACACATCTTTGCAAAGCATTTGATAAAACAAAACTCAAGCCCCGGTAAAGGTAGACCTTTGCAACCCGTCCATGACCGCGGACGCGGCTATTCGAATAGATTTAACTCTGCGAGTGTGCGCACTTTCCCCACAAGAACTGATAAATCCGCCGGGATCATCCCCGGAACGTCATACAAAAGTATGCGAGTCTCGGATAACCAGTCATAGTCTTTCACCCGTCTCCTTTGGCACAAGTCCTTCCCTGTGGGCTTACCCCTTCCCGGCACCCCGGCAGCATACCTCCTTTTGAGCGTATCTCCGGCGCCACGACGGAAGACCCTCAGTAATCGTCCGGCTATCGGTCTAGACAGTGTATTGCCTCCTCCAGAGCGCAACCCGGCGTCGGAGGTCATCTTGACCCTCCCTAGAGAGTTGTGAAGGGTGCTTATGCCAATCTCAACGAACTACGGACTAAGCCCGTGCCCATATTGGATAATGTGGTTGCGCGAATAAAAGTTGGGCTGGTGTACACATATACGCAGTGCCACTTTTTAGAAAACATTTCTTCTTCCCACAACACCTTGGTGTTCCATGAACAGCCATAAACCACTTTCCCAACATCCTTATCAAGATCCTTTGTTTTTCTTAAACCATACACTTGGGCTAACACACCCAAGGTTTTCATAAACATTTACAACAAGGTAAACCTTGAGGGGTTCCCATCCTAAAATTTCATGAGTAGGAACTACTAAAATAACATGGCCGAGATGTAGATCATCATCTCAAGAGGGCATAGGTGAGTGACATAAAAAGGGGTTCTTACTTGCTTAAGGTAAGCATGTAAGATGATAACATAGGGGGTGGATCAAACTTTCAGATTTGTGGTGCTACTATTCTACTAGAGTGGGGTGGTTGTGATACCCAACCATTTTCAAGGGAGTACACGGCATACTTCTCTCAATTTGAGAAACACACCAAACATCATGACTTTGATACCTAATTACTTAACAAGGTAGGGGTGTGGTGCAATACTATAATTATGGATGGTATATGCTCGGGTTGAGCACTTATGAAGACTCCAGGAAATGGCATGGCCGTGACACCATGCACCTCTCCCATGTGTGAACCAAGATGAAAAACCACCACAAGGAACTATTCCTATTACAACCATACATAGATCACATAAAGAGATCACCACATAAAGAGACAAGATGCTTAGGGATATCAACAAATGACATCCAACACCACATCATTCAGAGTTCAAAGATGGCTTGCCTTGGCTGGCTTGTCCCTGGTCCTCCTCAAATCCTTCTCCAAAGTCCTCCCCTTCAACCTCTCCCTCGTTCGTATCTAGCGTCGCCAAAGTAAACGATACAAACAATCAACATATATCCAATAACCAAGAGTAACAAATGAAAGAGAAAGTATGCAGGGGAGTGGTTTGGCAGAAAACAAACATGATTTGGCCATTTTGATAAACAATGCATCAAGGTTTAATTAAAAACATCAAACCCTAACCCTATCATTTCATGTGACACACATACATTCATTACCAGAGACTAAACATTACTAACAGAGGTTTCTGGTATTTTTCCTAGATGCACAGTAACAATACAAGATCAACACAATTGGAATCATTCAAAAATATTTATTTTTCAATTTTAGGAATTAGAAATACTAACCAGAATACAGTGATCATGTTTTATACTTTAAAAATCGTACAAAAATCCTAAAAATACAAGGCCAGTGGCATCTGAAAGGTATTTACATACTGGTTCTAATGCAGTTGGAATCATGTCAATCAGAGCTACCAAACAAATTTTATTAACGAAACAGTTCACAGGCAGATTTGTATTTTAAATATTTGTTTGGCAAATTTTCAAATAAAGGAAAGGGCGGGAACGCCCTGGGCCGTGCAGATGCTGTGCCGAATGGGCCGGCCCAGTGGGGCTCTCCGGTGGCCGGGAAAAAAAGAAAAAGAAAAAGGGGCCGGGGGCCCGTGGCGGGTCCGGCAGGCCGACGTGGCCATGCACGCCGTCGTGGCCGTGCATGCGCCATGCACCCGCCCGATGCTGGATCCGACGGCCCAGATCTGGCGCGTGCGCGACGTCGGAGGCGCTCGCCGGCGCGGAGGAAGAAAGGGGCGGCCAGGGGGCTTACCGGCGGCTGGCGGTGGCGTGGATCGGTGCAGACGGGTCGGTGGCGTAGGCGTGCGTGGCGTGCGGGTGCGGGCGGTGTCCAGGGGCTGCTGCTCCTCCTCGCTCGGCGTCGTCTGCGTCACGGACGGCGTCGGGGCGTCGTGGGCGCCGTCGCTCCGCTGCAGATCTGCGAGGCAGGGGCAACGGAGAGGGGTTAGGAGAAGCAGGAGGTGGTGCTGGCGACGAGAGAGAGAAGAGGGAGGCGTCGACGGCGTCGTGGCGGTGACCACCTGCGCGTCACCCACGCGGTGACCACGGCGAGATGGCGTCGAGCAGCGGTGGCAGCGGCTCGAGCGGCAGCTCGAGCGGCCAGAGGTGGAGTGAGGCAGCCTAACGGCGCTGTGGAGGTGGGAGCTGAGGGAAGAGGGTGGCGTTTGGGTGGGTTTTATAGGCAGGCGGGGGCGCGGTAGTGGCGTGGGCGGTGGCGACGGCCAACGGGCGCGCGAGGGCTGGCGTCACGCGTGGGCCCTGCGGTGACGTCGGGCGTGGGCCGTCAGCAAGGGAGGGAGTCGAGGCGGTGCACGGCAGGCGAGGCGTGATGGCGGGCGAAGCGAGGCGTCGAGCCATCATGTCGCTTGACCACCGTGGCGCGCGCGTGCGTTTAGTGGATAGGGTTTTGGCGCGGGAGGGGGTGCTGGTGAGGTTTTGGGCCGAAAGAGAGGGGGTGGTGCAAGGTAGGGTTGGGCCAGGGTAGAGAGAGGGGAGTGGCGTCGGCCACGGTCCAAGGCAGAGAAGAAAAAGAGAGGGAAGAGAGAAAGAAAAGAGAGGGGACAGTTCCCCCTCTTGTCTCTCGGCCAAAAACTAAAAGAGAAAAGTGAGAGAAGAAAAAGAGCAGGGAAGAAAAAAGAAGGGTACATGTCATTGCATGTGCCATGATGTGTCCCAAGAGCAATTTCATAAGATGAAAGAAAAGATGGGAGGAGTATAAATAAAATGGGGTGGTGTTGGTGTAATCCTAGGGAATACTATACCATTTTCCCAATAAGGGAGGGAGGTGTTTCCCCCTTATTAGGATGGTGATGGTCATCAGCAAAAAGCTAGGGTTTTTAGTAAAAGGAAAAAGAAATGGTGGTGAAGGTCATAGTCAATCACAAAATGGTTCAAAACCTACTGATCTTAAAAAGGGTTCTAATATTAACCAAGGTAACTCCCCAATTTGAATAAACCTAAGGAAATTTTTAAGACCAGAACACTCATGAACTCAATCAAAAACTCATGCAATCATAAAATGAAAAGTTTTTGTTGGCCCTAAATTTAAAACAGTAGGAAAAATGCAGTTTCTGGAAAATGGGGTGTTACAAAGGGAATGCAAGTTATACCTAAGATGTTAGGCGGTGATGAACACACAACTTGCGATGATGGCGGTGATGTCAAGAGTACGGTTGCAAGCTCGGGGTGCCTCGGATGTCGTCGCTTGCGTCGGAGCTGCGGGTTAGTGTCACAAACAAGGCACTCAAACCGGAACAAGCAAACACAAGTTAGCGGAAGAAAAGGGTCAAAGTAGCTTGGCGGTGGTGGCGGTGGTATGCCGGTGGTGGGTTGTGTCGATGCTCTTGCGGTTGCGGCGGTGTTTATGGGGCCGCGGTGGTGTTTACCGATGGTCTGCGGGGGTGACGGAGCTTGCCGGCGGATGAGAGGGGTGGTGGTGGTCGGCGGTGGTGGTGGAAGTGGTGGCGCCCGGTCTGGGTCCCGGTTGACCGGTTCCTGGACCGGCCTGCCCGGTTGGCGCCCGGTTGACCGGGTTCTGGGCCGGCCTAGCCGGTCTGCCGCCCGGTCGACCGGATTTCTCAACCGGCCTGTCGTGTTCTTGAGCCAAACTCGTCCAAATCGACCCAAATCGAAGGGAAACGATGGAATTGGGGGCTAAAAGTTGGGGAAATAGTAGATCAAGCACCATAACATCGAATCCATGGACCAAAACCACTCAAAACGCAACGAAATCGCAGATCCGTCAAAAGGCAATTTAGGGCTATTTTTGGGGATTTTTGGGGAAAAATTTTCAGAGATGAAATTGGGTGGGTGGGGGGTCAAATCCGCGGAAACCAAAGGCTGATGATACCATATTATGAGGTCTAAGACCCCGTGTGTGGCCCGATCTCGCGATTGACCCGAAATCCAAAGGGGAAAGAGAGGGAGAGCGCGAAGAACACGATGAACACGAAGAACACGAGGAACTCACGCACACACACCTACCCTGATGCGGGGTGGCCTTTGGACACCTACGCCTCAAGACCAACAAGTGCAGCCTCGCCTATCATCGATGCTACACCAAGGCCAAGGAGTCCCCCAAGTGGACCAACAACACAAACCCCCGCCATATATGTCAAGGTGAACTCCTTCCTCTCGACACTCGACTTCGTCAATACCTTGGATGGAATGCTACCTCATGTCGGTGTGTTACATGTCATTAGGTACAAGAGTCATCGAGGAACCGGAGAGAAGGAACTCCCATGGTGCAAGGAAGAGAGAAGAAGAAGAATTAAGGAAGAAGGAAGGAAGAGGAAGAAGAGGCGGGAGGAGGAAGGCCGGCCGGTCCCAGGGCCGGTCAACCGGCCCACCCGGTCCCAGGCCCGGTCTGACCGGCCTCCTGACCGGCCCGGCCGGTTTTCGACCGGAATTTCGACCTGCGCCATCCGGAAGACATCCCGGGGTTCCCTAAGCCCCGCCCGGTCACCGTCCAGCCCAGAATCCGGTTTGGACCGGATGGGCCGGTCCCAGACCCGGTTCAACCGGCCCTGTGACCGGATTTCACGGGTTTGACCACACCAACTTGTACCCGTTCGACCCGAGCTGCCTTGTATGCCTATATAAGCACCCCGATCGCCCCCTTACCTCTTTAGACAAGATTTAGGCTTAAACATGAATTTGAGCTTTGTCTCCCTAGGGTTTCATCCCCTTTGTATCAAGGCAACCCTTGTTGGATGATTGGATTTGGTGTGTGAGATTGTAGTGCTACCACTCTCTCTCCCACTCCTAGATTCATCTCCCTCACCGATCTCTCACCTCGGAATTCTACCGCGCGTCTCTTCCGGGTTGATTCTATTGGCGTGGTCCATCGAGCCACGAGGGTAAGTATCGATTGTATCGGGTTGGCGTGCGTGCGTGAGTTCCTCGTGTTCTTCGTGTTCTTCGTGTTCTTCGCGCTCTCCCTCTCTTTCCCCTTTGGATTTCGGGTCAATCGCGAGATCGGGCCACACACGGGGTCTTAGACCTCATCGTATGGTATCAGCAGCTCTTGGTTACCGCGATTTTGACCCTCCACCCACCCGATTTCGTTTCTAGAAAATTTTCCAAAAAATAACCCCAAATTGCCTTTGGACGGATCTGCGATTTTGTTGCGTTTTGAGTGGTTTTGGTCCGTGGATTCGGTGTTGTTGTGCTTGATCTACTATTTCCCCTACCTTTTAGCATCCAATCCCTTCGTTTCCCTTCGATTTGGTCGTTTGGTCTTGGTTTGGAGGAAGAACAGGAGAGAGAAACGTGCGATCCGGTTGAGCACCGGTCGACCGGCCCCACAACCGGACCGGCCAGCTCAGAAACCGGTTGACCGGCCCCCAGACCGGACCGGCCGGCCCAGGACCCGATCCAACCGGCCTGCCGACCGGACGCCACTCCGACACCGCCCGACTTCGTTTTTCGACGACGACCACCACCACCATCATCGCAGGTATAACTTGCAGCTTTCCCTTGTAGCTCTCTTCCTTTTGCGATCTATCCTATCGAGCATTGCTTGCTTAGTGTTGCGAGACATTGCACGTGGCCCCGATTGTGAGGTGTGTGTGTACTGTGGAGTAAAGCTTCCAAGCAAACACTCGTGTGGCAAGATAGCAAAAGCGAGCTAACGCTAACATAGTGCGAGAAAAAGCCGCCAAAACACAAAAAGAGCCAAAGTGTACAAAGTGCCACCATAGATACAAAAGAGTGCAAGTGCCACCAAATACAAAAGAGAAAAAGCTTTTAAGCAAAAGAGAGACAAAGAGAAGAGAGGCCGCATGTGAATCTTGTTGTCTCTTCATTTGCAACCAAAGCTTTGATCTCTTCTTGTGTTAGTGTGACACCGAGCACCCTTGAGTAAGGGTTTCTTACACTTTTCCGCTCATTCCTTGGTCGCACTAACCCCGTTCATGTCGTGTGTGCGTTCCATATCTTTTCCGTGTTTATAGTGATCATCGCTTTGACATTTGATTTTTGGATTTCAACCACTCTTGACAATACACTTGATTTCGGATTTCATCTTTTGGTTTTCCACCACACTCACCTACCACCATATTTGCTAGCTTTTGCGTGTGTCTTTATGTGAGTGCCCGATACAATTGTTCTAACTCTCGGTTTGTTGGATCACCCCAATCTTGTCATACCACGGTAAGGTTGTGAGGTAGTGTTCTTCCACTAACATACACCATATAGATATTGTCTTGCTAACATGTATAGCGACGAAGAAGATACGGAGGAGTACACGGAGCACTTCGAGGAGGATACCTCTTCAAGCACCGCGGATGTGGAGTAACATGTGGAGCCCTACTCCGACTATGGCTCCGCAAGCATCATCGGCATGTCCGACATCGAGGAGCTCGACAACAACCATGGCTACCCAAGCATCACCGACATGACCGACATCGATGATCTCTACTTCGACAATGGCTCAACAAGCACGGACGACATGGTGGAGCAATATTTCGGTAGATCAACTGTGGAAGGAAATTATACCAAAAATCCTATTTTTCCAGATGACGGAGAAAGCCAGAAGGGGGAGCCGAGAAGACCCAAGGTGGGGCCAGACCACAGGCCGGCGCGGCCCATGGCCTGGCCGCGCCACCTTGTGGTGTGAGGGCCCCACAGACCCTTTCGCCTCCTTTTCTTCGCGTACGCCTTCGTCCCGAAAACCTAAGCTCCAGAGGGTACGTCGCGAAGAGTCACAGCCGCCTCTGCGGGGCGGAGAACACCAAAGAGAAAAGAGCTCTCCGGCGGGCAGGAATCCGCCGGGGAAATTCCCTCCCGGAGGGGGAAATCGACGCCATCGTCATCGTCATCGAGCTGTACATCATCTCCATCACCACCGTCATCATCATCATCATCATCATCGTCATCTCCACCGCTGCACCTCGTCACCGCTGTAACAATTTGGGTTTGATCTTGTTTGTTTGATAGGGGAAACTCTCCCGTTGTTGATTTCTACTTGTTATTGATGCTATTGAGTGAAACCGTTGAACCAAGGTTTATGTTCAGATTGTTATTCATCATCATATCACCTCTGATCATGTTCCATATGATGTCTCGTGAGTAGTTCGTTTAGTTCTTGAGGACATGGGTGAAGTCTAAATGTTAGTAGTGAATTATGGTTGAGTAATATTCAATGTTATGATATTTAAGTTGTGGTGTTATCCTTCTAGTGGTGTCGTGTGAACGTCGACTACACGATACTTCACCATTTATGGGCCTAGGGGAATACATCTTGTACTCGTTTGCCAATTGCGGGGTTGCCGGAGTGACAGAAACCTGAGCCCCCGTTGGTATATCGATGCAAGAGGGATTGCAGGATCTTAGAGTTTAAGGTCAGTGGTTAGATTTATCTTAATTACTTTCTTGTAGTTGCGGATGCTTGCAAGGGGTATAATCACAAGTATGTATTAGTCCTAGGAAGGGCGGTGCATTAGCATAGGTTCACCCACATAACACTTATCAAAACAATGAAGATTATTTAGCTACATGAAGCGAAAGCACTAGACTAAATTCCCGTGTGTCCTCAAGAACGTTTGGTCATTATAAGTAAACAAACTGGCTTGTCCTTTGTGCTAAAAAGGATTGGGCCACTCGCTGCAATTATTTCTCTCGCATTTTACTTACTTGTACTTTATTCATCTGTTACATCAAAACCCCCTGAATACTTGTCTGTGAGCATTTACAGTGAATCCTTCATCGAAACCGCTTGTCAACACCTTCTGCTCCTCGTTGGGTTCGACACTCTTATTTATCGAAAGTACTACGATACACCCCCTATACTTGTGGGTCATCAAGACTATTTTCCGGCGCCGTTGCCGGGGAGTGAAGCGCTATTGGTAAGTGGAATTGGTAAGGAAAACCTTTACTTGTTTGTGCTGATTTTATTTCTGCACTGTCTGCTATAAGTCGTTATGGAGAGATCTTCTCTTCAATTTCTATTTGGGAAATCTACTACTACTGCAACGGTAGTGGATGAGGCGCCAGGTGAGGAAGTAATACCATATAAAATACCTATGAAAATTATTGAACGTGTTATGGATAACCGCTATGAAGGGGATGGAACTCGTCCATCCCGGTGATCATTTACTCGTTTTTACATGAATTATGCGGGTTATTCAAATGTGCGGGTATTGCTATGAATGAAGTTAGAAAGAAACTATTCTCTATATCGTTGTCCGGTAAAGCGGCGCATTGGTATAAATTGCTCGAAGAATGGTGATTCTCTTGATTGGGAGGACATTGTGCCTTTATTTTATTCCAAATTCTATCCTCCAAGTGAAATTCACAAAGATCGTAACCGCATATATAATTTACGGCCTCATGATGGAGAAAGTATTGCCCAAGCTTGGGGAGATTGAAGTCTTCAATGCTCAAATGCCCTATTCATGAGCTTCCTGGTAATGTTATTATTGATAATTTCTATGCAAGACTTTCTTTTCAAGACAAGACCTTGTCTGGATACTTCTTGTTCGGATCATTTACACTCAACAAGGAAGAGTTTAAAAGGGACCTTCTTAATCGGATCCAAGAAAATACTGAAGGTTGGGAGAACGACAAGGATAGGGAATCAGGTATAATTTATGATTATAAATGCATTGAAGCTTTTATGGATACTGATAAATTTCGTAATATGAGTGCTACTTATGGTCTTGATTCTCAAGTTGCTGCAAATCTTTATAAAGCTTTTGCTTCTCATTATGAATTGCCTAAGAAGAACTTTGATAAGTATCATGAACCGTATAAAGATAAAATTGATTCATCTATGAATAAATGTGTTGTAGTTGAAACTGCTGATCATGTTATTCCTGAAGCTTATATTGAAAAAACTCATTTCCCTGCTAAAATGAAGGAGTACTCTGTTATAAATAGTGCGGTTCATAAAAGTGAAAAGAAACCTATAGAACCTGAAGAACAAATAAAAGTTGAACCTGCTGTTGCAATAGTTAAAGATCTTGTGACCAAAAATGTGGAAGATGGTCATATTATTTTCTGTGAAGATGCTTCTAATATTGTTTCACATCCTAATAAGTCTAGAAAAACTAGTGTTCCTATGCTATCTGTTAGAATTGGTGATCATTGTTATTATGGTTTATGTGACATTGGTGCAAGTATTAGCGCTATTACTTATGAGCTTTACACGGAGATTATGCACGAAATTGGTTCTTGTGAACTTGAAGATATTGATGTGGTTATTCGGCTAGCTAATAGAGAAACTATCTCTCCAATTGGTATTGTTCGAGATGTGGAAGTTTTATGTGGTAAGATTAAATATCCTGCTGATTTTCTGGTACTTGGTTCTGCTGCTAGTAAGTATTGTCCTATTATTTTTGGTAGACCATTCCTAAATACTTGTGGAGCTGTTATAGATTGCAAGAAGGAAAAGATTGTTACTAAATTTGGTGGTGAATCTTATGAGTTTAATTTCTCTAAATTTGCCAAAACTCCTTATAAAGCTGATTTGCCTAATAATGATTTTAGAGTTGAACAGTGTGCGTCTATTGATCTTGCTCCTAATAATCCTTTGCAGCAACATCTGGAGAATAGTGATAGTGAAGTCTTTAGGGAAGAAAGAAATGAGCTTGATGAAATTTTCCTTCGTCAACCTATCCTTAAACATGACTTATCGATTGAAGATTTAGGTACAACACCACCACCAAAGGAAGATCCTGTTTTCGATTTAAAACCATTGCCTGATAATCTTAAGTATGCTCATATTGATGATAAGAAAATATATCCTGTTATTATTAGTTCTAAGCTTTCAGAGATTGAGGAAGAAAGGTTATTGGAAATATTGAAGAAACACCGAGGAGCTATTGGCTACACTCTTGATGATTTTAAGGGGATTTCTTCTTCTATTTGCCAACATGCTATTAATATGGAAGATGATGCAAAGCCTATTGTTGAACATCAGCGTCGTCTAATTCCGAAGATGAAGGAGGTGGTAAGGAATGAGGTATTAAAACTTCTTGAAGCTGGTATTATATATCCTATTGCCGATAGTAGATGGGTTAGTCCTGTGCATTGCGTTCCTAAGAAAGGAGGAATGACTGTTGTGCCTAATGATAATGATGAGCTCATCCCTCAAAGAGTAGTTGTAGGGTATAGAATGTGCATTGATTTTCGAAAAGTTAATAAAGTTACTAAGAAAGATCATTACCCTTTACCATTTATTGATCAAATGCTAGAAAGGTTGTTTAAAAATACTCATTTTTGCTTTCTTGATGGTTATTCTGGGTTTTCACAAATTGCTGTTAAAACTAAAGATCAAGAGAAAACCACTTTCACTTGTCCCTATGGAACTTATGCTTATAGGCGTATGCCTTTTGGTTTATGTAATGCTCCTGCTACTTTTCAAAGATGCATGTCTGCTATTTTTCATGGCTTTTGCGAGAGTATTGTAGAGGTGTTCATGGATGATTTTTCTGTCTATGGGAATTCTTTTGATAATTGCTTGCGAAACCTCGATAAAGTTTTGCGAGAGATGTGAAGAAACTAACCTTGTTCTTAATTGGGAGAAATGTCACTTTATGGTTAATGAAGGAATTGTATTGGGACATAAAATTTCCGAGAGAGGTATTGAAGTTGATAGAGCTAAAGTTGAAGCAATTGAGAAGATGCCCTATCCTAGGGATATTAAAGGTATTCGTAGTGTTCTTGGTCATGCTGGGTTTTATAGGAGATTTATTAAAGACTTCTCCAAGATTTCAAAGCCTCTTACTAATCTTCTTCAAAAAGATGTACCTTTTGTTTTTGATGATGATTGTAAAGAAGCTTTTGAAACTCTAAAGAAAGCCTTAACAACTGCCCCTATAGTTGAGCCTCCTGATTGGAACTTACCATTTGAAATTATGTGTGATGCTAGTGATTTTGTTGTAGGCACTGTTCTTGGACAGCGAGTAGATAAAAAACTGAATGTTATTCATTATGCTAGTAAAACTCTTGATGCTGCTCAAAGAAATTATGCTACAACTGAAAAAGAACTGTTATCTGTAGTCTTTGCTTGTGATAAGTTTAGATCTTATATTATTGATTCAAAAGTTACAATTCATACTGATCATGCTGCAATTAGATATCTTATGACAAAGAAAGATGCTAAGCCAAGGCTTATTAGATGGGTACTTCTTTTGCTGATAATCCTGTTGCTGATAATTTGTCTAGATTGGAAAATATTGCTTATGATCCTGTTCCTGTTAATGATAGTTTTCCAAATGAACAATTGGCTGTAATAAAGGTGAGCTCGCGAGACAGTCCTTGGTATGCTCGATTATGCTAACTTTATTGTTTCCAAGTACTTGCCTCCAACCTTTTCAGCTCAGCAAAGGAGGAAATTATTTTATGACTTGAGGCATTATTTTTGGGATGACCCACACTTATATAAAGAAGGAGTGGATGGTATTCTGCGAAGCTGTGTTCCCGAATATGAACAACAAGAGATATTGAGTAAATGTCATGGTAGTGCTTATGGAGGACATCACGCCGGAGATAGAACCGCGCAAAAGGTTCTACAATCAGGTTTTTATTGGCCAACTCTCTTCAAAGATGCAAGGAAGTTTATTTTATCTTGTGATGAATGTCAAAGGGTTGGTAATATCTCCGAACGCAATGAAATGCCTATGAATTATACTCTTGTTATTGAACCGTTTGATTGTTGGGGATTTGACTTCATGGGACCTTTTCCCTCTTCAGAAGGTAACACTCATATACTTGTTGCTGTTGATTATGTTACTAAATGGGTGGAAGCCATACCGACAAAAAGTGCTGATGGTGAGACCTCTTTAAGAATGCTTTTAGATATTATTTTTCCTAGATTTGGAGTTCCTAGATATATTATGACAGATGGAGGTTCTCATTTTATTCATGGTGGTTTTAGAAAGACTCTTGCTAAATATGGTATTAATCATAGAATTGCTTCCGCTTATCATCCTCAAACTAGTGGGCAAGTAGAACTATCAAATAGAGAAATTAAATCTATCTTGCAAAAGACTCGTTAATAAAACTAGAAAGAATTGGGCTAGTAAATTGAAGGAAGCATTATGGGCTTATAGAACTGCTTATAAAAACCCCATGGGAATGTCACCTTATAAAATGGTTTATGGAAAAGCTTGTCATTTACCTTTAGAACTAGAGCACAAAGCTTATTGAGCTGTTAGAGAACTAAATAAAGATCCTAAACTAGCCGGTAATAAGAGGTTGCTGCAATTAAGTTCTCTAGATGAATGGAGAAGTGAAGCTTATGAAAATCCTAATCTCTTTAAAGAGAAAGTTAAGAAATGGCATGATAGAAGGATTATCAAAAGAGAGTTTAATATTGAGGATAAAGTCCTATTGTCTCGGTCTCGTCTCAGATTCTTTGCAGGGAAATTACTCTCGAAATGGGAAGGACCATATGTTGTTGAGGAGGTGTATCGTTCAGGAGCAATTAAAATTAGTTCTCTCCAAGGCAATGCCACGCAAGTGGTGAATGGACAAAGACTCAAGCATTATATCTCATGTGATTCTTATAATGTAGATGTTGATGTTATTCGAGTGGAAACACCAGAGGCTTTCATCAAAGGTCAAATTGACAGTCCTGCAGAGTTCGACTTTGAATAGGTAACAGTACTGGTAATAAAAAGTCCGCGTTTTACTTTCCGAACAATGTTTTTGCTGTTTTTGGAAAATATGAAAAATTACGAGATCGAAACGGAGTGGAGGAGACACACGAGGGCGTGCCCCCATAGGCCGGCGCGGGCCCCAGCCTGGCCGCGCCGCCCTGTGAGTTGGGCCCCTCGTCGCCCCTTTCCGACTCTGGTTCGACCTGGTACTTTCCGTTTGTTGTGAAATTTTTTGCTATATAATCCCCCTGACCCCTGGAGGTCCGTATATCGTTTTCTCGACGTGTTTTGTTTCGAGCTATTTCTGCCAGGATTTGTCTTTGATCTAGAAGCACCATGGTCTCCCACAACAAGTACAAGGAGCCTTCGGAGGAAGGTATTCAAGACCACGAATTGAAGGAAGAAGTCAAGGAGGATGAAGAGGAAGTCGAAGAAGTTCCGCAAGTACGCCCGCGCACCACCATTGCAAGCATCGGAGTGGTGTCCAACCCGTTCAACGCCAAGAAGAGCGCACGGATTAGCACCGGAGGAGGAGTTCCACGTAATTACCTAGCTCCAAAGACATCTTCTTCAGGCACTTACCATCCCTTCCGCAATCTAATCTACAATAATCAAATTGAAAGGACTCCAAAGGCAGCATTGCCTAGCAATTGGGATATAGATCGTTCTAACACTACAGGAAGGACGAAGCCCGAAGTCGAAGGATGGGGAAATAACTCCAAGAATTGGGACTCGCCGTTTGATATACTTCTTAATCGCGTCGAGCATAATTCAGAGATGATCCGCAACCTGATGTACAAGATTGATGAGCTTCAGGAGCTTGTGGAGAATCTTGTCGGGAATTCATCACCACCATCGCCAAAGGAGTAATTCATCATCGGTATTGGCATCCCCTTGGTTTGTTCCAAGCTTGGGGGAGTGCCGCGGTATCACATCATCACTACGTTTTACTTTTTACTGTCAAGTAGTGTCATATCATGAGTAGGGAAGTTATCATATAAGATGGGTTGCAGTTTGGAAGTATCTCTCCTTTAGTTGGTTGTCTATGTATCCCTTGGTGTGAGTTATCGTTATGGAATATTAATGAGAAGCCTTATCATTTACATATGGCACATCTTATTTTAGTTTGCAATCTCTATTATATGATTTACCTTGTTGTTAGTATTGGTATCACTTTGGGAGCATTGAATAAATATATTTGGTTTTGGCAAACTTAGCATTGGTCAATAGCAACAACACTTTGAGGTTTAAGTAGAAAAGAGAAATACATGTAGTTGTTTCATTGTCTTTCTTTCATGTTAGCTCATAGCTTATTATTCTGAAGTTAAAATTGTTTGTTCTTACAAGGAAGATGCATGATTGTTTCTATCACATGTATATTTGTTTGTTTCCTTCAACTCTTATGCTTGCTATTTAGCCTTGCTAGCCAAAGACCTGTACTGAGAGGGAATACTTCTCGTGCATCCAAACCTGAACCCAAACCTATGTCATTTGTGTCCACCATACCTACCTACTACATGGTATTTTATGCCATTCCAAGTAAATATTTCGTGTGCTACCTTTAAACAATTCAAAATTTACTATCCCTTATTTGTGTCAATGTTTTATAGCTCATGAGGAAGTATGTGGTGTTTTATCTTTCAATCTTGTTGGGCAACTTTCACCAATGGACTAGTGGCTTCATCCACTTATCCAATAATTTTGCAAAAAGAGTTGGCAATGGGATTCCCAGTCCCAAACTAATTAAACTAATTAGACACTCCTCCATGGTATGTGATTGATGGACGCGCACCCGAAGGATTCGGTTAGCCATGGCTTGTGTAAGCAAAGGTTGGGGGAGTGTCATCATCATAATAAAACTAAAATAAAAAGGCACTCCTTCATGGTATGAGATTGTTGGCGTGCACCCGAGGATTCGGTTAGCCATGGTTTGTGAAAGAAAGGTTGGAAGGAGTGCCACACAAAATGAAAATAAAATGGGAGCCGCTCTTTGAAGGTTTGTCTGGCAAGGGGGTTAGAGTCCCCGCTACCAGTCGTTGACAACAACAAACACCTCTCAAAATATTACTTTTATTCTCTTTATATGATTTCAAAACTGAAAAAGCTCTAGCGCATGATTTAATCCCTGCTTCCCTCTGCGAAGGCCCTGTCTTTTACTTTATGTTGAGTCAGTAAACCTGTTTCCCTCCATCTCAAGCAAGCATTTGAGTAGTTGTGATCAAACTACTATATTGTGATTTACTTCATCATGTCTTTTAATTTTCCTTGTTTAGTACAAGTTTTATCTGAATGAATATAGCTTTGCAAGTTATCAATGATTATGAGGAGGCTAATATGATTGAGTATGCAAGTTGCGCATTATAGATTTTAACATAAGAGCATTGCTCGATAAATAAGTATAACCTGTTAATTGTTCTCTGACCAAGAACGAAGTTTGCCATCACCAACTATGATTTCTTATGCACCTTTATTTGTGATTACCTTATACTTGTTTCAAGTTAAGTTATATGAGGAAGTTGTTTACTAGAATGTCTTGTGTGAATGAATATGATGCTTCTTGTCCGTATTTTATTTATCGACTCTTCACTCCATAAACATGTGGTCCTGTTTACCGAGTTCAGTTTCGCTTGGGGATAAGCGAAGTCTAAGCTTGGGGGGAGTTGGTACGTCCAATTTGCATCACTATTTTGTGTCATAATTTTCTGTTATTCATTGATATATTTCATGTTTGGACACAATACTTATGTTATTTCATCTATTTTGCATGTTTCATCATTATTGGAGGATCAAGCACCGGAGCCAGGATTCTGCTGGAAAAAGCACCGTCGGAACGCAATATTTCGGAAGATCAACTGTGGAAGGAAATTATACCAAAAATCCTATTTTTCCAGATGACGGAGAAAGCCAGAAGGGGGAGCCGAGGAGACCCAAGGTGGGGCCAGACCACAGGCCGGCGCGGCCCATGGCCTGACCGCGCCACCTTGTGGTGTGGGGGCCCCACAGCCCCTTTCGCCTCCTTTTCTTCGCGTACGCCTTCATCCCGAAAACCTAAGCTCCAGAGGGTACGTCGCGAAGAGTCACAGCCGCCTCTGCGGGGCGGAGAACACCAGAGAGAAAAGAGCTCTCCGGCGGGCAGGAATCCGCCGAGGAAATTCCCTCCCGGAGGGGGAAATCGACGCCATCGTCATCGTCATCGAGCTGGACATCATCTCCATCACCACTGTCATCATCATCATCATCATCATCGTCATCTCCACCGCTGCACCTCGTCACCGCTGTAACAATTTGGGTTTGATCTTGTTTGTTTGATAGGGGAAACTCTCCCGGTGTTGATTTCTACTTGTTATTGATGCTATTGAGTGAAACCGTTGAACCAAGGTTTATGTTCAGATTGTTATTCATCATCATATCACCTCTGATCATGTTCCATATGATGTCTCGTGAGTAGTTCGTTTAGTTCTTGAGGACATGGGTGAAGTTTAAATGTTAGTAGTGAATTATGGTTGAGTAATATTCAATGTTATGATATTTAAGTTGTGGTGTTATTCTTCTAGTGGTGTCGTGTGAACGTCGACTACACGATACTTCACCATTTATGGGCCTAGGGGAATACATCTTGTACTCGTTTGCCAATTGCGGGGTTGCCGGAGTGACGAAACCCGAGCCCCCGTTGGTATATCGATGCGAGGAGGGATTGCAGGATCTTAGAGTTTAAGGCTGTGGTTAGATTTATCTTAATTACTTTCTTGTAGTTGCGGATGCTTGCAAGGGGTATAATCACAAGTATGTATTAGTCCTAGGAAGGGCGGTGCATTAGCATAGGTTCACCCACATAACACTTATCAAAACAATGAAGATTATTTAGCTACATGAAGCGAAAGCACTAGACTAAATTCCCGTGTGTCCTCAAGAACGTTTGGTCATTATAAGTAAACAAACCGGCTTGTCCTTTGTGCTAAAAAGGATTGGTCCACTCGCTGCAATTATTTCTCTCGCATTTTACTTACTTGTACTTTATTCATCTGTTACATCAAAACCCCCCTGAATACTTGTCTGTGAGCATTTACAGTGAATCCTTCATCGAAACTGCTTGTCAACACCTTCTGCTCCTCGTTGGGTTCGACACTCTTATTTATCGAAAGTACTACGATACACCCCCTATACTTGTGGGTCATCAAACGCCACGAGTACGACACCGACGACATGGTGGAGCAACACCACGAGTACGACATCGATACCATGGCGGAGCCTCACCTACTCTCCACAAGGAGCAAAGACGATGCTCCCACGTACCCCTATGATGTCTACGTGTGCTTCTATTCTTGTAGACAGTGTTGGGGCTCCAAGAGCAGAGGTTTGTAGAACAGCAGCAAGTTTCCCTTAAGTGGATCACCCAAGGTTTATCGAACTCAGGGAGGAAGAGGTCAAAGATATCCCTCTCATGCAACCCCGCAACCACAAAGCAAGAAGTCTCTTGTGTCCCCAACACACCTAATAGGTGCACTAGTTCGGCGAAGAGATAGTGAAATACAAGTGGTATGAATGAATATGAGCAGTAGTACGGCGCCGTAAAAGTGCTTGTCAGCGTGCGGTTGATGGTAGTAATATTGCAGGAAGTAAAGATGCGATAAAACAAGAAACAAGCAAGCGATAGCGATATTTAGGAACAAGGCCTAGGTATCATACTTTCACTAGTGGACACTCTCAACATTGATCAAATAACATAGATGCTAGACTCTACACCCTCTTGTTGGATGATGAACACCACTAACTGTGTAGGATTACACGAACCCTCAATGCCGAAGTTAACAAGCCCCACAATATTCAATGTTCATATTTAAATAACCTTAGAGTGCACAGATCAACATAACGAAACCAAGTACTAACATAGCATGCACACTGTCACCTTCACACTACGAAAGGAGGAATAGATCACATCAATACTATCATAGCAATAGTTAACTTCATAATCTACAAGAGATCACAATCATAGCCTACGCCAAGTACTACACGATGCACACAATGTCACCATTACACCGTGCAGGAGGAATAAACTACTTTAATAACATCACTAGAGTAGCACACAGATAAATTGTGATACAAAACACATTGCAATCATAAAGGGATATAAATAAGCACTTCACTATGCCATTCATAACAGTGAATAAGTATTCTGTGAAATATAGCCTAAGAGACCCACACGGTGCACACATTGTCACCTTTACACACGTGGGACAAGGAGTCTCCGGAGATCACATAAGTAAAATCCACTTGACTAGCATAATGACATCTAGATTACAAGCATCATCATATGAATCTCAATCATGTAGGGCAGCTCATGAGATTATTGTATTGAAGCACATAGGAGAGAGATTAACCACATAGCTACCGGTACAGCCCCGAGCCTCGATGGAGAACTACTCCCTCCTCATGGGAGACAAGCAGCGTTGATGAAGATGGCGGTGGTGTCGATGGAGAAGCCTTCCGGGGCACTTCCCCATCCCGGCGGCGTGCCGAACAGAGACTCCCGTCCCCGGATCTTGGCTTCGCGATGGCGGCGGCTCGGGAAGGTTTCTCGTACCGTGGCTTTTCCGTATCGTGTTTTAGGTCGGGGACCTTTATATAGGCGAAGAGGCGGAGTCGGAGGGCCGACGGGGTGGTGACACACAGGGGGCGCGGCCTAGGCCCTGGCCGCGCCGCCCTATCATCTGGGCCCACCAGGGCTCCCCTCTGGTGGCTCTCGGGTTTTCTGGAAGCTTCGTGGAAAAATAGGATGCTGGGCATTGATTTCGTCCGATTCCGAGAATATTTCCTTACTAGGATTTCTGAAACCAAAAACAGCAGAGAACAGGAACTGGCCCTTCGGCATCTCGTCAATAGGTTAGTTCCGGAAAATCCATAATAATGACATATAATGTGTATAAAACATGTAGGTATTGTCATAAAACAAGCATGGAACATAAGAAATTATAGATACGTTTGAGACGTATCAAGCATCCCCAAGCTTAGTTCCTACTCGCCCTCGAGTAGGTAAACGATAACAAAGATAATTTCTTAAGTGACATGCTATCATAATCTTGATCATACTATTGTAAGCATATGAGATGAATGCAGCGATTCGAAGCAATGATAAAGACAATGAGTAAACAACTGAACCATATAACAAAGACTTTTCATGAATAGTACTTTCAAGACAAGCATCAATAAGTCTTGCATAAGAGTTAACTCATAAAGCAATAAATCAAAGTAAAGGTATTGAAGCAACACAAAGGAAGATTGAGTTTCAGCGGTTGCTTTCAACTTATAACATGTATATCTCATGGATATTGTCAATGTAAAGTAATATAACAAGTGCAATATGCAAGTATGTAGGAATCAATGCACAGTTCACACAAGTGTTTGCTTCTTGAGGTGGAGAGAAATAGGTGAACTGACTCAACATAAAAGTAAAAGAAAGGTCCTTCAAAGAGGAAAGCATCGATTGTTATATTTGTGCTAGAGCTTTTATTTTGAAAACATGAAACAATTTTGTCAACGGTAGTAATAAAGCATATGTATCATGTAAATTATATCTTACAAGTTGCAAGCCTCATGCATAGTGTACTAATAGTGCCCGCACCTTGTCCTAATTAGCTTGGATTACCGGGATTATCATCGCAATACACATGTTTTAACCAAGTGTCACAAAGGGGTACCTCTATACCGCCTGTACAAAGGTCTAAGGAGAAAGCTCGCATTTGGATTTCTCGCTTTTGATTATTCTCAACTTAGACATCCATACCGGGACAACATAGACAACAGATAATGGACTCCTCTTTAATGCATAAGCATGTAGCAACAATTAATGTTCTCATATGAGATTGAGGATATATGTCCAAAACTGAAACTTCCACCATGATTCATGGCTTTAGTTAGCGGCCCAATGTTCTTCTCTAACAGTATGCATGCTCTAATCATTAAATTAGTGGTAAATCTCCCTTACTTCAGACAAGACGGACATGCATAGCAACTCACATGATATTCAACAAAGAGTAGTTGATGGCGTCCCCAGGAACATGGTTATCGCACAACAAACAACTTAATAAGAGATAAAGTGCATAAGTACATATTCAATACCACAATAGTTTTTAAGCTATTTGTCCCATGAGCTATATATTGCAAAGGTAAAGAATGGAAATTTTAAAGGTAGCACTCAAGCAATTTACTTTGGAATGGCGGAGAAATACCATGTAGTAGGTAGGTATGGTGGACACAAATGGCATAGTGGTTGGCTCAAGGATTTTGGATGCATGAGAAGTATTCCCTCTCGATACAAGGTTTAGGCTAGCAAAGTTATTTGAAACAAACACAAGGATGAACCGGTGCAGCAAAACTTACATAAAAGACATATTGTAAACATTATAAGACTCTACACCGTCTTCCTTGTTGTTCAAAACTCAATACTATAAATTATCTAGACTTTAGAGAGACCAATTATGCAAACCAAATTTTAGCAAGCTCTATGTATTTCTTCATTAATAGGTGCAAAGTATATGATGCAAGAGCTTAAACATGAGCACAACAATTGCCAAGTATCAAATTATCCAAGACATTTTATCAATTACTACATGTAGCATTTCCCGTTTCCAACCATATAACAATTAACGAAGCAGTTTCAACCTTCGCCATGAACATTAAAAGCTAAGAACACATGTGTTCATATGAACAAGCGGAGCGTGTCTCTCTCCCACGCAAGCATTTATTCAAACAAAAACAAAAACAAAAACAAACAGACGCTCCAAGTAAAGTACATAAGATGTGACCGAATAAAAATATAGTTTCAAGAGAAGAAACCTGATAAGTTGTCGATGAAGAAGGGGATGCCTTGGGCATCCCCAAGCTTAGACGCTCGAGTCTTCTTGAAATATGTAGGGATGAACCACCGGGGCATCCCCAAGCTTAGACTCTTCACTCTTCTTGATCATAGTATATCATCCTCCTCTCTTGACCCTTGAAAACTTCCTCCACACCAAACTCGAAACAAACTCATTAGAGGGTTAGTGCATAATCAAAATTTCACATGTTCAGAGGTGACACAATCATTCTTAACACTTCTGGACATTGCTCAAAGCTACTGGAAGGTAATGGAACAAAGAAATCCATCAAACATAGCAAAACAGGCAATGCAAAATAAAAGGCAAAATCTGTCAAAATAGAACAGTCCGTAAAGACGAATTTTAAAGTGGCACCAGACTTGCTCAGATGAAAAATGCCCAAATTGAATTAAAGTTGCGTACATATCTGAGGATCACTCACGTAAATTGGCATAATTTTCCGAGTTACCTACAGAGAATTAGGCCCAGATTCGTGACAGCAAAGAAATATGTTTCTGCGCAGTAATCCAAATCTAGTATGAACCTTGCTATCAAAGACTTTACTTGGCACAACAATGCATAAAATAAGATAAGGAGAGGTTGCTACAGTAGTAAACAACTTCCAAGACACAACAAAACAGTAGCAAAATAAACACATGGGTTATCTCCCAAAAAGTTCTTTCTTTATAGCCATTAAGATGGGCTCAGCAGTTTTAATGATGCACTCGCAAGAAATAAGAGTTGAAGCAAAAGAGAGCATCAAGAAGCAAATTCAAAACAAATTTAAGCCTAACATGCTTCCTATGAAAAGGAATCTTGTAAATAAACAAATTCATGAAGCATGATGCAACAAGCATAGAAAAATAAAACAAGTGTAACTTCAAAAATTTCAGCACCTAGAGAGGTGTTTTAGTAACATGAAAATTTCTACAACCATATTTTCCTCTCTCATAATAACTGTCAGTAGCAACATGAGCAAACTCAACAATATAACTATCACATAAAGCATTCTTGTCATGAGTCTCATGCATAATATTATTACTCTCCACATAGGCATAATCAATTTTATTAGTTGTAGTGGGAGCAAATTCAACAAAGTAGCTACCATTATTATTCTCATCATCAAATATAGGAGGCATATTGTAATCATAATCAAATTTATCCTCCATAACAGGCGGTACTAAAAGACCAATATCATTATAATCATCATATATGGGAGGCATATCATAATCAACATAAACATTCTCCTCAATACCCGGAGGGCTAAAGAAATCATTTTCATCATAACCGACCTCCCCAAGCTTAAATTCTTCCATAGCATTAGCAACAATGGTGTTCAAAGCATTCATACTAATAACATTCCCATTAGCATGCATAAGTTCCATGGGTTTTTTAATTTTCTCTTCAAACACATCATGTCCTAATTCAAGATAAAGTTCATAAAGATCTCTCATTTTGTTGTTGTCTTCCATTAAGCCTTACTAGTGTAAAACAAGAGACAAAAAGATGCAATTGCAGGATCTAAAGGAAATAGCTTCGAGCACTCACACACCGGCAACAGTGCTAGGAAATAGCTTAGTAGTCGGAGGATGTGAATACCTTTTACCTTTCCTCCCCGGCAACGGCGCCAGAAAAGTGCTTGATGTCTACGTGTGCTTCTATTCTTGTAGACAGTGTTGGGCCTCCAAGAGCAGAGGTTGGCAGAACAGCAGCAAGTTTCCCTTAAGTGGATCACCCAAGGTTTATCGAACTCAGGGAGGAAGAGGTCAAAGATATCCCTCTCATGCAACCCTGCAACCACAAAGCAAGAAATCTCTTGTGTCCCCAACACACCTAATAGGTGCACTAGTTCGGCGAAGAGATAGTGCAATACAAGTGGTATGAATGAATATGAGCAGTAGTACGGCACCGTAAAAGTGCTTGTCGGCGTGCAGTTGATGGTAGTAATATTGCAGGAAGTAAAGATGCAGTAAAACAGTAAACAAGCAGCGATAGCAGTATTTAGGAACAAGGCCTAGGGATCATACTTTCACTAGTGGACACTCTCAACATTGATCAAATAACATAGATGCTAGACTCTACACCCTCTTGTTGGATGATGAACACCACTAACTGTGTAGGATTACACGAACCCTCAATGCCGGAGTTAACAAGCTCCACAATATTCAATGTTCATATTTAAATAACCTTAGAGTGCATAACAGATCAACATAACCAAACCAAGTACTAACATAGCATGCACACCGTCACCTTCACACTACGAAAGGAGGAATAGATCACATCAATACTATCATAGCAATAGTTAACTTCATAATCTACAAGAGATCACAATCATAGCCTACGCCAAGTACTACACGATGCACACACCGTCACCATTACACCGTGCAGGGAGGAATAAACTACTTTAATAACATCACTAGAGTAGCACATAGATAAATTGTGATACAAAACACATTGCAATCATAAAGGGATATAAATAAGCACTTCACTATGCCATTCATAACAGTGAATAAGTATTCTCGTGAAATATAGCCTAAGAGACCCACACGGTGCACACACTGTCACCTTTACACACGTGGGACAAGGAGTCTCCGGAGATCACATAAGTAAAATCCACTTGACTAGCATAATGACATCTAGATTACAAGTATCATCATATGAATCTCAATCATGTAGGGCAGCTCATGAGATTATTGTATTGAAGCACATAGGAGAGAGATTAACCACATAGCTACCGGTACAGCCCCGAGCCTCGATGGAGAACTACTCCCTCCTCATGGGAGACGAGCAGCGTTGATGAAGATGGCGGTGGTGTCGATGGAGAAGCCTTCCGGGGGCACTTCCCCGTCCCGGCGGTGTGCCGGAACGGAGACTCTCGTCCCCCAGATCTTGGCTTCGCGATGGCGGCGGCTCTGGAAGGTTTCTCGTACCGTGGCTTTTCCGTATCGTGTTTTAGGTCAGGGACCTTTATATAGGCGAAGAGGCGGAGTCGGAGGACTGACGGGGTGGTGACACAGTAGGGGGGCGCGGCCCAGGCCCTGGCCGCGCCGCCCTATCATCTGGGCCCACCAGGGCTCCCCTCTGGTGGCTCTCGGGTGTTCTGGAAGTTTCGTGGAAAAATAGGATGCTGGGCATTGATTTCGTCCGATTCCGAGAATATTTCCTTACTAGGATTTCGAAACCAAAAACAGCGAGAAAACGAGAACCGGCCCTTCGGCATCTCGTCAATAGGTTAGTTCCGGAAAATGCATAATAATGACATATAATGTGTATAAAACATGTAGGTATTGTCATAAAACAAGCATGGAACATAAGAAATTATAGATACGTTTGAGACGTATCACCCTACTTGGCCAATGGAGCTAGATATGAAGATAGAGGAACTCCACGATGGCACCATCATATGGATCATCAAGAGCATCCCCATCATGATCGTCATCGACACACGTCTCCGAGCTCCACAAGGCGCCACCATGAGAGTGCTTATGCACATGATCGTCTACATCAAGTTCATCATGTGGATCATCAAGAGCGTCCCCAACATGGTCGTCATCGACACTCCTCTCCGAGCTCCTCAAGGCACCGCAAGCAACATGCAAGTCGCATGAGCCATCATCTAGGCATGGCAAGGACCGTCATCGACTCACACCATCTCATGATAGTCGTCAACCACTACCACCTCATGGTCTACATCGACATACGTCACCGCGTGATCTTCCCCGACACAAATCACCCCATGAGCGCCATCGACAAACATCTTCCACGGATCTTCGACGACACCCATCAAGACATGCTGATGAAGCACGAAGACGAGAGCCTCAACATGAAGGCGACAAACACCATCATAGGGTGTCCACCACGCCAAGGATGGAGAGGGCACATCAAGAGGACTTTCCTCATAAGGCGACTCCTACATCTTGTGCCACCACCACGATGGCCCCTACCTCGTCACATGCCTATGGACTCCGATGCTACAAGTGCAAGCAACAAGGCCACCCTCCACGGGAATGTCCCAATCTCCTATGTGAGGTATGCAAGGCCAAGGGTCACATGGCATGGCAATGCACATCGACGAGCACCGACATGCTCCACTTCGACGAGCTACAAGCCCAAGCCACCAAGAAGCCTACGGCACCCACACTTCAAGATGAAGACCTCCAAGGCCAACGCAAGGATGATGTGGATCCGAGCCTAGCTCTCCACGACACTACGGCGCCACCGATGGAGGACGACTTGGGAGGCGATGGAGTTGAGATGGTTGAGCATGGGAACTTCCCTTCAACCAAGGAGGCGCATGGAGATGAGAAAGTAGAGCCTACTGCTACATGCTTCATTGATGAGTTGGTACCAATCCCATGTGAGCATGAGAGCCACTTAGCCCACTTGAGTGAGAGTGATAGTGAGTTGAGTGACTTCCACCCCATATGTGAGTTTGAGTGCTTCCGTTTGGAGGACATGAGTGATACACCAAGCGAGTTGAGAGAGGTAGATGATAGGTCCTTGGAGGACATCGCATTTGCTAACACATTAACCTCTCCCTCTATGGTGTCTTCTTATGTTGCACTAGGTTTCACGGAGGATGAGTTCCCGATCATGGAGACGATGTACATGGTGCATGAAGATGATGATATCTCACCATGCTTGCTCCAAGATGGACATGTCGACCACATGGATCCTCCTACTTCCACAACACCTACTTCAAATGAGTCGGCCTCCAAAGGTAACAACATAGGTGTTGATGATGCCATGATCCCACTAGTGGACATGATGCCTTATGAGTGCATGCATGATCTTGATGATACATAATGAGGACATCCCTACTACACTACTACCTCCGTCATTGATAAATGAAGATGAACCTGCTGTGAAGCTCAAGTCCAATGAAGTTCGGATTGGACCAATTACAAGGGCTCGTGCGAAGCTACTTAAACAACAGGTGAACTTGTTTCTAAACGATACTTTGATTGATGAGAACTTTATACTTCCTAAGTCCTATTACTTATGTATCATCAGGTATCAAGAGGAGACGAGCATCGCACGAGGAGAGGGAGCAGCTGGACATGAAGACGGACGTCAAGATGGACGTGAAGCTGGACATGGAGCTGGACATGAAGATATCTCATGGACGCGCGAGGGAGGAGCAGGAGGCATGCGCGAGAGGAGAAGTCGACGTCCAGGCCGGTCCAGCGCCCGGTTAGACCGGCCTCCAGACCGGCCAGCCCGGTTGACCGGTCGGCAACCGGAACGGATTCATCGTACCGGGGCCAAACCGGATTTTTGCGAACTTTCCGGTTGGCGATCGGTTGACCGGATTCCACGACGGCCTGCCCGGTCCCTGGCCCAGTTGACCGGATTCTAGACCGGATTAGTCCGAGTCTGTCTCGACCAGATCTATTCTGGGTCAATTTTACTTGTATTTTTCGACCAGAACTCGTCCCGGACGCCTATATAAGTGCCTTGGACGACCCCCTAGCTGCTTTAGACCAAGTTTAAGATAAACCCTAGTTCATAGTTGTTTGCTAAGCAAAACTATTGTTCCCCAACTCTCCAATTCGTTGCGATCCGGAGTTTTATGCTACTGAAAGTTTGTGTGATCTCGTTGTTCCATTTGGGATTAGAAGATTGCAATCTACCGCTTCGTGGTCGGCGGCTACGTGCGCAAGTGTGTGGAGTTGCGAATATCTTGCAGGGTTGAGAGCTGTTGCATTGGCATCAGGAATCAATCGAGAGACTTCGTCGGCGTCATATAAGTTATCCTCCTCATATCATCGATTCCATCCGCTGCTACCATCGCGTGTTCATCACCACCCGTCGCTTACTGAGAAGATCGGGCAACCCCTTATCATCTTGGTATCAGATTTCCAGTTTCCTCGGTAAGCCATCCACAATTCACCCCATAGTTTAGTTGTGAGTGTTTCCTATCCAGAAAAAGCCATAAAAAGTTAGGGTTAGTGTTTGCCATAGCCTTAGATTGCACTAATTTCGAGTTTTAGTTGATTTTCGTAGTTGTTTTTGCGTATCTTTTCTTCCATCTAGTATTTTAGGGTTTGAGTTTACTCTATCATCTTGTGTTTACTTTGTCGTCTAGTGTCAGTTTTTGTTACTCCGAGTCCACATAGCGTACAGTGTGCTTGTTCCCAACCATAGACACAGCCTATCGATATAAAGTGACTAGGAACTTCTCCAGAAAAGACTAGTTTTACCGCTCGACAGGCTGCTCGTTAGGTTATCGGTGCTTTGCATATTTCTGTTGGCCGTGTTCTCAAGGAGTTGTGTCATATATCAAAAAAAGAGAAAATTGAAAAGAAGCAAAAAGAGCTACGTAGCTGCGTGTGTTATACAAAAAAGAAAAATCCAAAAAGAAAAGTGAGGTACTAGTTGAATCAAGTGAAGGCCTAAGTTTACTTTACTGCACCCGTAGTTGAGCAATCTTGTGCCTGTCTCGTTGAGCTTTGCTAGCGTCTCTCTAGTGCAGTGCAACCTTTCCCACATATAGTTGCATTGCCCCATTATATCGCCTTGTGTGAGTATCATTGGTTGTCTACGGTCAGCGCTAGAGCTTGTTATTGGTGCAAATAGGTAGCCTACCTACAGCCCCACATATATCCTGTTTTGTCGTGTGATTGTTCTTATACCCTTGATATTCGCTTCGCTACATCCATGCACTAGTCCGTCAATCCAAGTTGGTAAGCAAAACTAATTCACTTTGGAGCGGTAAGATTTACCTTTCTTATCAGTTTTGAGTGAGTTGTGAGAGTACCACCAAAGATTTTTGTTTAGTGCACTAACCTACTAATCATGTCTTCTACCGAGAATGTTGATGTGATGCAGAAAAAGGATCCAACTACTACCGTCACTTGGCTGGACTATGAGGCACTTCGTGATCATATGCAACGTGAAATCCGTGTTGCTAGTGACGTGTTGGATAAGGAAATTCAGGGTGTTCACTTGAAGGTCGATGAGGCTACTACAACGGTTAATACCGTTCAGACATCGGTGACGACTCTTCAAGCGTCCATACAAGCTTTGACAAACACCGTTGGAGAAATACGTACAATGGTGCAACAACAACAACCACCACCTGATGAAGATGGCAGTGTGCAAGGTGACAATGCTGACGCTACTAATGCTCAAGGGCATGGTGTTGGTCGTGGTCTTGGACGTGGCGTTGGTGATGTGTTCCGTGGTCGTGGTTTTGTCCCCGTCGGAGCCCAACGTGTTCTACAACAACAAGACGATGGTTTGGGTAAACCCAAGTTCTCAATTCCCAGATTTGAAGGCGGTACTGATGTTGAAGAATATCTTACATGGGAGCTGAAGATTGAGAGATTATGGCGTTTACATCCTGACTATACTGAAGATAGGAAGATCAAGCTTGCTTCCTCTGAATTTGATGGCTATGCATTGCGTTGGTGGGATGGACTTGTGAGTGCTCGAGAAGAAGATGGTGAGCTGCCTATTATCACATGGCGTGCTATGAAGGCGGCAATGAGAGCTTGTTTTGTGCTTACCAATTACTTGCGTTCCGTCTTTGACAAGTTGACCCAATTGAAGCAAGGTGTGTTGACGGTTGATGCTTACTACATGGAGATGGAGATGCTTAAGCAGCGTGCCCGTGTCCGTGAGTCTCTTGAGATGACACTACGGCGTTTTACGAATGGTCTCGCGGTTTAATATCAAGGGCATTGTGCGTCATCACGGCTACGCTACTATGAATGAGCTACTACATCATGCAAGAGAAGCTGAGTCACAGTTGGCTGAAGAACTGCAAATGAAGGGCCGTGCTACAGGCGCTGGGCGCTACACACCCCGCGAGCCGCCCTCCATGGCGCCATCATCGCGCCCTGTGGATGTCCCTACTTCGTCTAGCAAGCCGGTCTCCAATGTGTCAAACACAAAGAAGCCCGTCCCTGCAGCAAGTGGAACTAATTCTCATATGTCAACAGCGCGCAACCGTGATATGCTTTGTCATACATGTAGTGGCAAGGGTCACTTCAAGCGAGATTTTCCTAACCGCAAAGTTATGATCATTAATGAGGACAATGAGTATGAAACTGGAGATGATGTTGATCCAAATGCTCCAGATGAGGATCATTATGACAGTGATGGTTATGATGCTTTTCTGATAGGGCAAAGGTGGCCGATCTTTCGATGAGATGAGGATAATTCGATTTGTTGGTGGAGTTCGTGCTTGACGATCCGACTACACGTGCAAAGCTCGTGCGCCAATGCAATCGCTAGGACAATCTCCGGGAGTTACTGATCTTGCGGGAGCACGATCAGCCTGACCAGCGAGGGACTTAATTCTACCTGAAATCGAGAACAAGTAAGAACTAATGATGCAATCAGAATATTGCGGATATAGATGAAAGCTTTATTGAATAAGGTGGGATTCCGAATAGTCGGTCTTGTTCTGGGCGTTGGCCTCAAAAGTACACGAGAGTTGCAGCAATGGCTAACTTTTAATCTAATCAAAATCCGAGTCTAAACGTGACGGCTATGGGGTATTTAAAGGAGGAAAAGGTGGGGTTTCGGCCAGCCATACATGTGGTGGCCGAACCAAACCCTAGAAGGCCTTTTCCCCTTCAATACGGACTCTAAAAAGTGGCTGACTTAATTCCGACTGAAAATGACATGGGCCTGGCCCAAAACTAAAGGTGACGCAGCACCATATTATGCTATGGACAAAATTATGAAGTGGAGAACTCTATATTTCGTCCATGTCTTCATCTCTTCTTATGGTGGCTTCAAAGTTCTGAAATCTCCACTTGTGGCGTCATCTTCTATCCTCAAGTGCTTGCTGCCATCTCCTCCATGTGTGATCATGCTCCAATGCTTGTCCTCCTCATCAATGCTAGGTCTATCATTCCTAAGAGTAACAAACATATCTGATTTAGGCAGCATCATATTCTCATGTATATGAGGAATAGTTCCAAGAAACGAAAGTACCTGATAGTTAAGTTGTTTGGCACGAGCTCGAGTGATTGGTCCTTGTATTTGTGTTGCTGTAGGTACAGCGGTTGTATCAATAGATGGGATGTCCTCATCATTCCCCCCTTCTTGAATTGAAGTCGTCCTCGACGCAAGCTCATCTTCTTCACCAAAGTAAGGCTTCAAATCTACAATGTTAAATGTAGGACTTACCGGACCCAATTCTGCAGGAAGCTCAAGTTTTTATGCATTATCATTTATTTTCTCTAACACCTTAAAAGGACCAGCGGCACGGGGCATTAACTTAGACTTGCGCAATGCGAGAAAACGATCTTTGCGCAAATGCAACCAAACAAGATCACCAACATCAAACACAACATGCTTTCTTCCTCTATCCCCAGCAATTTTATACTTAGCATTCATGTGTTCTATGTTGTCTTTAGTAGTCTCATGCAATTTTAATATCAATTCAGCACGTTGTGTAGCATCCAAATTATTTTGCACCGAAGATGGTAAAGGAAATAAATCAATAGGTGCACGTGGAACAAAACCATACACAATCTCAAAAGGGCACATCTTAGTGGTAGAATGCAGCGAACGATTGTAAGAAAATTCAATATGAGGCAAACACTCTTCCCACAATTTTAAGTTCTTCTTCAAAACAGCCCGCATCATAGTAGACAAAGTTCTATTTACTACTTCAGTTTGTCCATCAGTTTGGGGATGACATGTAGTACTAAACAGCAATTTAGTCCCCAACTTAGCCCATAAACATCTCCAAAAGTGGCTAAGAAATTTAGTATCACGATCAGAAATAATAGTATTTGGCACACCATGTAAACGCACAATTTCGCGAAAGAACAAATCAGCAACATGTGTAGCATCATCAGTTTTGTGACATGGAATAAAGTGTGCCATCTTAGAAAACCTATCCACAACAACAAAGATACTATCCCTCCCCTTTTGTGTACGAGGCAAACCCAAAACGAAATCCATAGAAATATCCTCCAAAGGTACACTAGGAACAGGAAGAGGCATATATAAACCATGTGGATTAAGTCGAGACTTAGCTTTTTGACATGTAGTGCAGCGTGCCACAAATCTCTCAACGTCTCGACGCATACGTGGCCAAAAGAAGTGTGCAGCAAGTACATCCTCCGTCTTTTTCACACCAAAGTGACCCATCAATCCTCCTCCATGCGCCTCCTGCAACAACAAAAGACCAACGGAACTATCTGGGATGCATAGCTTGTTAGCACGGAACACAAATCCATCATTGAGGACGAATTTGTTCCATGTTCTACCATCTTTACAATTCAGCAACACATCTTTAAAATCAGCATCATGCAAGTATTGTTCCTTTATGGTTTCTAATCCAAAAATCTTGAAGTCAAGTTGAGATAGCATAGTATAACGGCGCGACAAAGCATCAGCAATAACATTATCTTTACCCTTTTTGTGTTTGATAACATAAGGAAAAGACTCAATAAACTCAACCCACTTTGCATGGCGGCGATTCAACTTAGCTTGACTACGAATATGCTTCAAAGATTCATGATCGGAATGTATAACAAATTCTTTAGGCCATAAATAATGTTGCCAAGTTTCTAATGTCCGAACCAGCGCATATAATTCTTTATCATAAGTAGAATAGTTCAGACTAGGCCCACTCAATTTTTCACTAAAATATGAAACAGGTTTGCCCTCTTGTAATAACACACCTCCCAAACCAATTCCACTAGCATCACATTCAAGCTCAAAAGTCTTATTGAAATCAGGAAGTTGGAGTAATGGAGCATGTGTTAACTTATCTTTCAGAATCATGAAGGCTTCTTGTTGTGTGTCGCCCCACACAAAGGGCACATCTTTCTTTGTAAGCTCATTCAACGGCGCAGCAATGGATCCAAAATCTTTCACAAAGCGCCTATAGAAACCAGCGAGGCCAAGAAAACTCCTCACTTGTGTGACCGTCTTTGGCTGCGGCCAACTCCCAATTGCCTCAATCTTGGCTGGATCAACTTCAATACCCTATGCAGTAACAACATAGCCAAGAAATGCAACTCGATTGGTGCAAAAGGTGCACTTCTCAAGATTACCATACAAACGCGCATCACGTAAAGCATTGAAAACAGCACGTAAATGATCCAAATGTTCCTCCAAAGACTTGCTATAAATCAGAATATCATCAAAGTATATTGATGACCCACAAGTATAGGGGGTGTATCGTAGTACTTTCGATAAATAAGAGTGTCGAACCCAACGAGGAGCAGAAGGTGTTGACAAGCAGTTTCGATGAAGGATTCACCTGTAAATGCTCACGAGACAAGTATTCGGGGGTTTTGATGTAACGGATGAATAAAGTACAAGTAAGTAAAATGCGAGAGAAATAATTGCAGCGAGTGGCCCAATCCTTTTTAGCACAAAGGACAAGCCGGTTTGTTTACTTATAATGACCAAACGTTCTCGAGGACACACGGGATTTTAGTCTAGTGCTTTCGCTACATACGAGCTGATTAATCTTCATTGTTTTGATAAGTGTTGTGTGGGTGAACCTATGCTAATGTACTGCCCTTCCTAGGACTAATACATACTTGTGATTATACCCCTTGCAAGCATCCGCAACTACAAGAAAGTAATTAAGATAAATCTAACCACGGCCTTAAACTACGAGATCCTGCGATCCCTCCTGCATCGATATACCAACGGGGGTTTAGGTTTCGTCACTCCGGCAACCCCACAATTGGCAAACGAGTACAAGATGCATTCCCCTAGGCCCATAAATGGTGAAGTGTCATGTAGTCGACGTTCACACGACACCACTAGAAGAATAACACCACAACTTAAATATCATAACATTGAATATTACTCAACCATAATTCACTACTAACATTTAGACTTCACCCATGTCCTCAAGAACTAAACGAACTACTCACGAGGTGATATGATGATGAATAACAATCTGAACATAAACCTTGGTTCAATGGTTTCACTCAATAGCATCAATAACAAGTAGAAATCAATACCGGGAGAGTTTCCCCTATCAAACAATCAAGATCAAACCCAAATTGCTACAGCGGTGACGAGGTCCAGCGGTGGAGATGGCGGTGATGATGGTGGAGATGATGATGATGGTGATGGAGATGATGTCCAGCTCGATGGCGGTGACGATGGCGTCGATTTCCCCCTCCGGGAGGGAATTTCCCCGGTGGATTCCTGCCCGCCGGAGAGCTCTTTTCTCTCTGGTGTTCTCCGCCCCGCAGAGGCGGCTGTAACCCTTCGTGAGGATTCCTCTCTGGCTTAGGTCTTCGGGATGAAGGGTTCCGCGAAGAAAAGGAGGCGAAAGGGGCTGTGGGGGCCCCACACCACATGGTGGCGCGGCCAGGCCATGGGCCGCGCCGCCCTATGGTGTGGGCCCACCTTGGGTCCAGCTGGCTCCCCCTTCTGGCTTCCTTCGTCATCTGGAAAAATAGGATTTTTGGTAAAATTTCCTTCCTCAGTTGATCTTCCGAAATATTGCATCCTGACGGTGCTTTTTCCAGCAGAATCCTGGCTCCGGTGCGCGATCTCCAAATAATCATGAAACATGCAAAATAGATGAAATAACATAAGTATTGTGTCCCAATATGAAATATATCAATGAATAACGACAAATTATGATATAAAATAGTGATGCAAATTGGACGTATCAACTCCTCCCAAGCTTAGACTTCGCTTGTCCCCAAGCGAAGCCGAACTCGGTAAACGGGACCACATGTTTATGGAGTGAAGAGTCGATAAATAAAATACGGACAAGAAGCATCATATTCATTCACACAAGACATTATAATAAACAACTTCCTCATATAACTCAACTTGAAACAAGTATAAGGTAATCACAAATAAAGGTGCATAAGAAATCATAATTGGTGATGGCAAACTTTGTTCTTGGTCAGAGAACATTTAACAGATTATACTTATCTATTGAGCAGACGCTCTCATAATAAAGCTTATGGTAAACTTGCATACTCAATCATATTAATCATTGATGACTTTCAAAGCTATATTCATTCGGGTAAAACTTGTACTAAACAAGAAAGAGTAAAGACATGATGAAGCAAATCACAATATAATAGTTTGATCACAACAACTCAAATGCTTGCTTGAGATGGAGGGAAATAGGTTTACCGACTCAACATAAAGTAAAAGACGAGGCCCTTCGCAGAGGGAAGCGAGGGATTAAATCATGTGCTAGAGCTTTTTCAGTTTTGAAATCATATAAAGAGAATAAAAGTAAAGTTTTGAGAGGTGTTTGTCGTTGTCAACGACCGGTAGCGGGTACTCTAACCCCCTTGCCAAACGAGACCTCCAAAGAGCGGCTCCCATGAAGGACGTTATCTCTACCGAGCAAGGTAGATCATCCCTCTTATCTTTTGTTTACACATGTACTTTAGTTTATTTAAGGATGACACTCCCCCCAACCTTTGCTTACACAAGCCATGGCTAACCGAATCCTCGGGTGCCTTCCATCAATCTCATACCATGGAGGAGTGTCTATTGCAAAATTAAGTTGCTTACTGATGAATCAGGGCAAAACATGTGAAGAGAATTATTAATGAAAGTTGATTAATTGGGGCTGGGAACCCCGTTGCCGGCTCTTATTGCAAAATTATAGGATAAGTGGATGAAGCCACTAGTCCATTAGTGGAGGCTGCCTAACAAGACTGAAAGATAAAACACCACATACTTCCTCATGAGCTATAAAACATTGACACAAATAAGAAGTAATAAATTTCGAATTGTTTAAAGGTAGCACATGAAGTATTTACTTGGAATGGCGTAAAATACCATGCGGTAGGTAGATATGGTGGACACAAATGACATAGGTTTGGGCTAAGGTTTGGATGCACGAGAAGTATTCCCTCTCGAGTACTGAGTCTTTGGCTAGCAAGGTTAAATAGCAAGCATAGGAGTTGAGGGAAACAAACAAATATACATGTGATAGAAACAATCATGCATCTTACTTGTAAGCACAAACAATTTTAACTTTAGAATACTAAGCTAAGAACTGATAAGAAAGATAATAACATCTTCTACATGTATTTCCTCTATTCTTCTTGAACTCAAAGTGTTGTTACTATTGACCATTGCTAAGTTTGCCAAAACCAAATAGATTTACTTAATGCTCCCAAAGTGGTACCAATACTAAAATCAAGATCAATCATATAGTAGAAATTGCAAACTAAAATAAGGTGTGCAATATGTAAATGATAAGACTTCTCATTAATATTCCATAACGATAACTCACACCAAGGGATACATAGACAAACTAAAGGAGAGATACTTCTACACTGCAACCCATCTTATACGATAACTTCCCTACTCATGATATGACACTACTTGATAGTAAAAAGTAAAAGGTAGTGATAATGTGATACCGCGGCACTCCCCCAAGCTTGGAACAAACCAAGGGGATGCCAATACCGATGATGGATTACTCCTTTGGCGATGGTGGTGATGAATTCCTCACAAGCTTCTCCACAAGCTCCTGAAGCTCGTCAATCTTGTACATGAGGTTGCGGATCATCTCCGAATTTTGCTCGACGCGATTAAGAAGTATGTCCGACGGCGAGTCCCAATTCTTGGAGTTATTTCCCCAACCTTCGGCTTCGAGCTTCGTCCTTCTGCATTGTTAGAACGATCTATATCCCAATTGCTAGGCAATGCTGCCTTGGGAGTCCTTTCAATTTGATTATTGTAGATTAGATTGCGGAAGGGATGATGAATGCTTGAAGAAGATGTCCTTGGAGCTAGGTAATGACGGGGAAGTCCTCCTCCGGTCCTAATCCGTGCGCTCTTCTTGGCGTTGAACGAGTTTGACACCACTCCGATGCTTACAATGGTGGTGCGCGGGCGCTCTTGCGGAACTTCTTCGACTTCCTCTTCATCCTCCTTTACTTCTTCCTTGACGCTCTTGTCCTCTTCTTTCCACTCACGATCTTGATTATATTCATCCGGAAGCTCCTTGCCCTTGTTCTTGGAGACCATGGTGCTTCTAAACTGAAAAAAGATCCTGGCAGAAACAGCTCGAAACAAAACACGTCGAGAAAACGATATACGGACCTCCAGGGGTCCGGGGGATTTTATAATAAAAATTTTCAGAACAAACGGAAAGTACCAGGTCGAACTAGAGTCGGAAAGGGGCGACGAGGCGGTGCCCTCATAGGTCGGCGCGGGCCCAGGCCAGGCCGCGCCGGCCTATGGTGGCACGCCCTCATGCGTCCTTTCCACTCCGTTTCGATCTCGTAATTTTTCATATTTTCCAAAAACAGCAAAAATATTGTTCGGAAAGTAAATTGCGAACTTTTCATTACCGATCATCGTTACCTATTCAAAGTCGAGTTACGGCGGACTGTCAATTTGTCCTTTGATGAAAGCCTCCGGTGTTTCCACCTGAATAATATCAACATCAACATTATAAGAATCACCCGAGATATAATGCTTGAGTCTTTGTCCATTCACCACTTGCGTAGCATTGCCTTGGAGAGAGCTAATTTTAATTGCTCCTGAACGATACACCTCCTCAACAACATATGGTCCTTCCCATTTCGAGAGTAATTTCCTGCAAAGAGTCTGAGACGAGACCGATACAATAGGACTTTATCCCCAATATTAAACTCTCTTTTGATGATCCTTCTATCATGCCATTTCTTAACTTTCTCTTTAAAGAGTTTAGCATTTTCATAAGCTTCACTTCTCCATTCATCTAGAGAACTTAATTGTAGCAACCTCTTATTACCGGCAAGTTTAGGATCTTTATTTAATTCTCTAACAGCCCAATAAGCTTTGTGTTCTAGTTCTAAAGGTAAATGACAAGCTTTTCCGTAAACCATTTTATAAGGTGACATTCCCATGGGGTTTTTATAAGCGGTTCTATAAGCCCATAGTGCGTCCTTCAGTTTACTAGCCCAATTCTTTCTAGATTTATTAACGGTCTTTCCCAAAATAGATTTAATCTCTCTATTCGATAATTCTACTTGACCACTACTGATGAGGTCTAAGACCCCGTGTGTGGCCCGATCTCGCGGATTGACTTCGAAACCAAAGGGGAGAGATGGGAGAACGCGAGGAACACGAAGAACACGACGGGCACGAGGAACTCCGAGACTCACGCACGCACACCAACCCGATACACCCGATGCTTACCTCCGTGGCTCGATGGACCACGCCAATAGAATCTCCTAGGAAGAGGCACGGGGCTGAATTCCCGGAGAGAGATTGGGGTTGGAGAGGAAGAGCTTGGTGAGTGAGAGAGAGTAACAAGTACTAGAATCTCAATCAACAAGATCAAAGTCAACAACCAAGGTGCCTTGATTACAGAGGGATGATACCCAAGGGAGACTAAGCTCAAAGGTAGGTTTGAGTTCAAAACAAGTCTAAAGAGCTAAGGAGGGGTTCCAGCTACTTATATAGTCACACATGGCCGGCAAGGGCGAACAGTGTACGCGAAGGGATAAGTTAAGGCGGTTGGTGGGGCATTCCCGTCGGATCCGGTTTGGGGTCCGGTCCGGCCGGGCATGTGACCGGGCTGTCCGGTCAAGGGTCCGGTCTGACCGGGCACTGTGACCGGCTGTCCTGGTCGAGGGTCCGGTCGACCGGTCGGAAACCGGAAACTGCGAGGTTTCCGGTCCTGCGTCCGGTCGTCGTCCGGTACGAGGGAGCTGGCCCGGTTTGCGCCCGGTTGACCGGGCCTGTGACCCGGGCGCCCGGCTGAGGGTCCGGTCTGACCGGGTCCTGGACCGGCCAGCGTCCGTCTATTCCTTGGAGCGCTTCGAGCGACGTCGGCTTCGGCTTCATGATCATCTCCATGTCCAGCTGCTTCTCTCCTTCCCTTGGCCTTGGCTTGTCCTCCTCTCCGTGGTCTTGAAGCTTCTTGTACCTAATGAGACATAGCACGTCGGCATGAGGTAGCAATCCATCCAAAGGGGTACCAAGATCAAGGGTGGTGAGGAGCGAGTTCACCTCATCATGTAGAGCCTTGACGCGGGCTCGTGTCATCGGTCCACATGGGGGACTAGTTGGTCTTGATGTAGTGTCGTCGGTGAGCGGGGCTACATCAACTACTTTGAGGGTGATAAGCGGAAGCAATTCTATGATTAATACCATACCTAGCAAGAGTTTTTCTAAAACCTCCATGGATAAAATGAGAACCTCCATCAGTCATAATATATCTAGGTACTCCAAATCTAGGAAAAATAATATCTAAAAGCATTTTTAAAGAGGTCTCACCGTCAGCACTTTTTGTAGGTATGGCTTCCACCCATTTAGTAACATAATCAACAGCAACAAGTATATGAGTGTTACCTTCCGAAGAGGGAAAAGGTCCCATGAAGTCAAATCCCCAACAATCAAACGGTTCAATAACAAGAGTATAATTCATAGGCATTTCATTGCGTCTGGAAATATTACCAACCCTTTGACATTCATCACAAGATAGAATAAACTTCCTTGCATCTTTGAAGAGAGTTGGCCAATAAAAACCTGATTGTAGAACCTTTTGCGCGGTTCTATCTCCGGCGTGATGTCCTCCATAAGCACTACCATGACATTTACTCAATATCTCTTGTTGTTCATATTCGGGAACACACCTTCGCGAGAATACCATCCACTCCTTCTTTATATAAGTGTGGGTCATCCCGGAAATAATGCCTCAAGTCATAAAAGAATTTCCTTCTCTGCTGAGTCTGAAAAGGTTGGAGGCAAGTACTTGGAAACAATAAAGTTAGCGAGAATCGACATACCAAGGACTGTCTCGCGAGCTCACCTTTATTACAGCCAATTGTTCATTTGGAAAACTATCATTAACAGGAACAAGATCATAAGCAATATTTTCCAATCTAGACAAATTATCAGCAACAGGATTATCAGCACCTTTCCTATCTACAATATGTAAATCAAATTCTTGCAAAAGAAGTACCCATCTAATAAGCCTCGGCTTAGCATCTTTCTTTGTCATAAGGTATCTAATTGCAGCATGATCAGTATGAATCGTAACTTTTGAATCAACAATATAAGATCTAAATTTATCACAAGCAAAGACTAGAGCTAACAATTCTTTTTCAGTAGTAGCATAATTTCTTTGAGCAGCATCAAGAGTTTTACTAGCATAATGAATAACATTTAATTTTTTATCTACTCGTTGTCCAAGAACAGCGCCTACAACAAAATCACTAGCATCACACATAATTTCAAAAGGTAAATTCCAATCGGGAGGTTCAACTATAGGAGCAGTTGTTAAGGCTTTCTTTAGAGTTTCAAAAGCTTCCTTACAATCATCATCAAAAACAAAAGGTACATCTTTTTAAAGAAGATTAGTAAGAGGCTTTGAAATCTTGGAGAAATCTTTAATAAATCTCCTATAAAACCCAACATGACCAAGAACACTACGAATACCTTTAACATCCCTTGGGTAGGGCATCTTCTCAATGGCTTCAACTTTAGCTCTATCAACTTCAATACCTCTCTCGGAAATTTTATGTCCCAATACAATTCCTTCATTAACCATAAAGTGGCATTTCTCCCAATTAAGAACAAGGTTAGTTTCTTCACATCTCTGCAAAACTTTATCAAGGTTTCGCAAGCAACTATCAAAAGAATTCCCGTAGACGGAAAAATCATCCATGAATACTTCCACAATACTCTCACAAAAGCCATGAAAAATAGCAGACATGCATCTTTGAAAAGTAGCAGGAGCATTACATAAACCAAAAGGCATACGCCTATAAGCATAAGTTCCATAGGGACAAGTAAAAGTGGTTTTCTCTTGATCTTTGGTTTTAACAGCAATTTGCGAAAACCCAGAATAACCATCAAGAAAGCAAAAATGAGTATTTTTAGACAATCTTTCTAGCATTTGATCAATAAATGGTAAAGGGTAATGATCTTTTTTAGTAACCTTATTAACTTTTCGATAATCAATGCACATTCTATACCCTACAACTACTCTTTGAGGTATGAGCTCATCATTATCATTAGGCACAACAGTCATCCCTCCTTTCTTAGGAACGCAATGCACATGACTAACCCATCTACTATCAGCAATATGATATATAATACCAGCTTCAAGAAGTCGTAATACCTCATTTCTTACCACATCCTTCATCTTGGGAATTAGACGACGCTGAGGTTCAACAACAAGCTTCGCATCATCTTCCATATTAATGGCGTGTTGGCAAATAGAGGGAGAAATCCCCTTCAAGTCATCAAGAGTATAGCCAATAGCACCTCGGTGTTTCTTCAATATTTGCAATAATCTTTCTTCTTCAAATTCCGTAAGCTTAGAACTAATAATAACAGGATATATTTTCTTATCATCAATATGAGCATATTTAAGATTATCAAGCAAAGGCTTTAAATCAAAAACAGGATCTTCCTTTGGTGGCGGTGTTGTACCCAAATCTTCCACCGGTAAATCATGCTTGAGAATAGGTTGGCGAAGAAAAATCTCCTCAAGCTCATCTCTTTCTTTCCTAAAAACTTCACTCTCGCTATTCTCCAAATGTTGCTGCAAAGGATTATTAGGAACAAGAACAATAGATGCACACTGCTCCATTTTAAAATCATTACTAGGCAAATCAGCTTTATAAGGAGTTTTGGTAAATTTGGAGAAGTTAAACTCATAAGATTCACCAGCAAATTTAGTCAAAATTTTCTCTTTCTTGCAATCTATAATAGCTCCACAAGTATTTAGAAAAGGTCTACCAAAAATGATAGGACAATAATCACTAGCAGCAGAACCAAGTACCAAAAAGTCAGCAGGATATTTAATCTTACCACATAGAACTTCCACATCTCGAACAATACCAATTGGAGAAATAGTTTCTCTATTAGCCAGCTGAATAACCACATCAATATCTTCAAGTTCACAAGAATCAATTTCGTGCATAATCTCCGTGTAAAGCTCATAAGGTATAGCACTAACACTTGCACCAATATCACATAAACCATAATAGCAATGATCACCAATTCTAACGGATAGCATAGGAACACTAGCTTGTTTGGGTTTATTAGGATGTGAAACAATATTAGAAGCATCTTCACGGAAAATAATATGACCATCCTCCACATTTTCCAGTCACAAGATCTTTAACTATTGCAACAGCGGGTTCAACTTTTATTTGTTCTTCGGGTTCTATAGGTTTCTTTTCACTTTTATGAACCGCACTATTTATAACAGAGTACTCCTTCATTTTAGCAGGGAAAGGAGTTTTTTCAATATAAGCTTCAGGAATAACATGATCAGCAGTTTCAAGTACAACACATTTATTAATAGATGAATCAATTTTATCTTTATACGGTTCATGATACTTGTCAAAATTCTTCTTAGGCAATTCATAATGAGAGGCAAAAGCTTTATAAAGATTTGCAGCAACTTGAGAATCAAGACCATATGTAGCACTCATATTACGAAATTTATCAGTATCCATAAAAGCTTCAATGCATTTATAATCATAAATTATACCTAATTCTCTATCCTTGTCGTTCTCCCAACCTTCAGTATTTTCTTGGATCCGACCAAGAAGGTCCCTTTTAAACTCTTCTTTGTTGCGTGTAAATGATCCAGAACAAGAAGTATCCAGCAAGGTCTTGTCTTGAAAAGAAAGTCTTGCATAGAAATTATCAATAATAACATTACCAGGAAGCTCATGAATGGGGCATTTGAGCATTAAAGACTTCAATGTCCCCAGTGCTTGGGCAATACTCTCTCCATCATGAGGCCAGAAATTATATATGCGGTTCCGATCTTTGTGAATTTCACTTGGAGGATAAAATTTGGAATAAAATAAAGGCACAATGTCCTCCCAATCAAGAGAATCACCATTCTTCAGACAATTTATACCAATGCGCCGCTTTACCGGACAGCGATATAGAGAATAGTTTCTTTTTAACTTCATTCATAGCAATACCTGCACATTTGAATAACCCGCATAATTCATGCAAAAACGAGTAAATGATCACCAGGATGGACAGTTCCATCCCCTTCATAGCGGTTATCCATAACATGTTCAATAATTTTCATAGGTATTTTATATGGTATTACTTCCTCACCCGGCGCCTCATCCACTACCGTTGCGATAGTAGTAGATTTCCCAAATAGAAATTGAAGAGAAGATCTCTCCATAATGACTTATAGCGAGCAGGCGAAATAAAATCAGCACAAACGAGTAAAGGTTTTCCTTACCAATTCCACTTACCAATAGCGCTTCACTCCCCGGCAACGGCGCCGGAAAATAGTCTTGATGACCCACAAGTATAGGGGGTGTATTGTAGTACTTTCGATAAATAAGAGTGTCGAACCCAACGAGGAGCGGAAGGTGTTGACAAGCGGTTTCGATGAAGGATTCACTGTAAATGCTCACGAGACAAGTATTCGGGGGTTTTGATGTAACAGATGAATAAAGTACAAGTAAGTAAAATGCGAGAGAAATAATTGAAGCGAGTGGCCCAATCCTTTTAGCACAAAGGACAAGCCGGTTTGTTTACTTATAATGACCAAACGTTCTCGAGGACACACGGGATTTTAGTCTAGTGCTTTCGCTACATACAAGTCGATTAATCTTCATTGTTTTGATAAGTGTTGTGTGGGTGAACCTATGCTAATGTACCGCCCTTCCTAGGACTAATACATACTTGTGATTATACCCCTTGCAAGCATCCGCAACTACAAGAAAGTAATTAAGATAAATCTAACCACAGCCTTAAACTCACGAGATCCTCGCGATCCCTCCTGCATCGATATACCAAGGGGGTTTAGGTTTCTGTCACTCCGGCAACCCCGCAATTGGCAAACGAGTACAAGATGCATTCCCCTAGGCCCATAAATGGTGAAGTGTCATGTAGTCGATGTTCACACGACACCACTAGAAGAATAACACCACAACTTATATATCATAACATTGAATATTACTCAACCATAATTCACTACTAACATTTAGACTTCACCCATGTCCTCAAGAACTAAACGAACTACTCACGAGACATCATATGGAACATGATCAGAGGTGATATGATGATGAATAACAATCTGAACATAAACCTTGGTTCAATGGTTTCACTCAATAGCATCAATAACAAGTAGAAAACAATACCGGGAGAGTTTCCCCTATCAAACAATCAAGATCAAACCCAAATTGCTACAACGGTGACGAGGTCCAGCGGTGGAGATGGCGGTGATGATGGTGGAGATGATGATGATGGTGATGGAGATGATGTCCAGCTCGATGGCGGTGACGATGGCGTCGATTTCCCCTCCGGGAGGGAATTTCCCGGCGGATTCCTCGCCCGCCGGAGAGCTCTTTTCTCTCTGGTGTTCTCCGCCCGCGAGGCGGCTGTAACCCTTCGTGAGGATTCCTCTCGGCTTAGGTCTTCGGGACGAAGGGTTTCGCGAAGAAAAGGAGGCGAAAGAGGCTGTGGGGGCCCCACACCACATGGTGGCGCGGCCGGAGCCATGGGCCGCGCCGCCCTATGGTGTGGGCCCACCTTGGGTCCAAGCTGGCTCCCCCTTCGGCTTCCTTCGTCATCCGGAAAAATAGGATTTTTGGTAAAATTTCCTTCCTCGCGTTGATCTTCCGAAATATTGCATCCTGATGGTGCTTTTTCCATCGGAATCCCGGCTCCGGTGCGCGATCTCCAAATAATCATGAAACATGCAAAATAGATGAAATAACATAAGTATTGTGTCCCAATATGAAATATATCAATGAATAACAGCAAATTATGATATAAAATAGTGATGCAAATTGGACGTATCATATACCACCACAAAACGTCCAATAAAAGCACGTAAAAATTCGTTCATCAGTCTCATGAAAGTACTAGGTGCATTAGTTAAACCAAAAGGCATTACTAACCACTCATATAAACCGAACTTAGTTTTAAACGCTGTTTTCCATTCATCTCCTAATTGCATACGAATCTGGTGGTAACCACTACGCAAATCAACTTTAGAGAACATAATAGAACCACTCAACTCATCAAGCATATCATCCAAACGTGGTATAGGGTGACGGTATCGAATGGTAATATTATTAATAGCTCTACAATCGGTACACATGCGCGAAGAACCATCTTTCTTAGGTACCAAAATAATAGGAACAAGCACATGGACTAAGAGACTCACGAATGTAACCTTTATCTTGGAGAACCTGAATTTGTCGCTGAATCTCTTTCGTCTCTTCGAGATTGGTACGATATGGCGCACGGTTGGGTAGCGAAGCACTCGGAATCAAGTCAATCCGGTGTTCTATCCCACAGATAGGTAGTAGTCCAAGTGGTACATCTTGTGGAAACACATCAATGAATTCCTGCAAAAGGTTAGCAACCGCAGGTGGCAAAGAAGGAGGCATATCCTCAAATGAAAACAGAACTTCTTTGCAAATAATAGCATAGCATTGAGTAGTGTTTACATCAAGTTCAGCAATATCTGATTTGCTAGCAAGCAAACAAGGATTTTTCAAACGAATTTCAGTAGCATGGTTTGAATAAGATTTAGTATTAGTCTTATGTGGCACAAAATCTGCAAAGCAACAATCCGATTCTCACTTTTATGTTTCTCCTCGTTTTTTACTCTACTAGCTCTAGCAAGATCATCTTTTACTATTTGTTCGAGAGTCATAGGTTTGAGACCAATTTTCTTTCCATCATGCATAAGAGAATACTCGATTAGTTCTACCATTATGAACAGATTCTCTATCAAATTGCCAAGGTCTACCAAGTAACAAAGAACAAGCTTGCATAGGTACAACATCACAATCAACAAAATCAGAATATGTACCAATAGTAAAATGCACACGTGTAGTTCTTGTTACCTTGAGCTTCCGAGAGCTCTCAAACCATTGAATGTAGTATGAATGTGTGCGCTGTCTTGTAGGGAGAGAAAGCTTCTCCACCATGTCAACGCTAGCCAGATTATTGCAGCTCCATCCATATATGATGATCCGAATAGCTCGCTCTTTTACAACGCCTCTTGTTTGGAACAGATTGTGGCGTTGATCATGCTCAGCTTTGCTCAATTGCACGCTCAACACACGCTGTGCAACTAAGCTCCTGTACTCGATCGAGCGGTGTCGACTTCCATTACCTCCATCCTCTCTCAGAATCAGAATTGGCACCATCACGTGCAGCAATAAGGGCCAATGTATCTTCATCAAAGTCACATGCAGAATCATATTCTCCATCTTCACGAACCAACATCACACGCTTGGTTCTGCATTCTCTCTCTATGTGACCAAATCCCAAGCATTTGCGACATTGAATGTCGCGCGTCTTCCCCGTGGAGACCATGGAAGATGAACTATGAGGAGGACCAGTAGATGGTGGTGGAGCAGCAGCAGATGGTGCTCGTGATGCAGGCGCGGTGTACTTGGAGGTAGTAGGTGCTGGTGCAATCCCACGAGATGGTGGCGCTGATTGTCGCGGAGACCACGACGATGTACGACCTGCAGAAACATTAGCTTTTCTACATGGTGGTTGACGATCCTGCACTTCACGTTCAGCTTTGCAAGCAAGATGAAACAAGCGAGTAATAGTGTTGTACTCCTTATAATCTAAAATATGCTTGAATCTCTTTATTCAAACCACCAAAGAAACGAGCAAGCATAGCCTCATTATCCTCTACAATACCACAACGAATCATGACAGTTTGCAATTCTTGATAATAGTCTTCTACAGAATTTTTCCCTTGTTCTAAGCGAGACAATTTTTTCAGCAAATCACGTTGATAATGTGGAGGAACAAAACGAGTACGCATAGCAAGTTTTAAACCAATCCAGGTAGTGGGAATATTAGCATGATGTACTCTACAATGCTCAGACCACCAAATAGATGCAAAATCTGTGAACTCACAAGTAGCAGCACTAACACGCAAGTGATCAGGGTATTTTGAACATGCAAAGCGTTGTTCTACTTCCAATTCCCATGTAAGATATGCATCAGGATTATATCTACCCTCAAATGGCGGGATATTCAGTTTCAGTTTAGCAACATGATCATCATCATTACGTACCGGCCGTGGATGTGGTCGAGCGTGGCGGTTCAGCTGCCGTGGACGACCAGGTGCAGGTTGTTGGACCTCCTCATCATCCAGCGCGTTCTCATCTACTTGCTTATCCTCGTTCCCTCCATAATCCTCGTATCCTTCATCGGAAGGCGCGTCATGTGCGGCTGCTGCAGCGGAGAGCGGTACCGCAGGAATGTCCGCACGAGGAACGCGGCGTGCGCGGCGTTGCACGGTGGCGCGAGGCGGCGGTAACCGAGTCAACAACTCCTGGAACTTGGCGTCGAGCTTGGAGTTGAAAGCTGCCTCGAGGCCATCCAGCTTGTCCAGCGCGTCGGTGAGTTTTGCATCCACGTCACCAATGCGCGCCTCGGTGTCACGTGCATGCCCGCCCAAAAGGTGGGTAAAGTGAGCATGCAACTCCTCACTCGTCATCTTGGTCGGGTCAACAGCGGCCGGTGTAGGTCCTGACATGGTTAGTACTCAAAAAGCACAAATGTATATGCCTAGAAACTACGGAATATGGTGGTTCGCTCGCAATTCGTCAAGCAAAATACAAAGCTCTTACAAGTTCTTACCAAACAGGAGGAAGGTGATACGTAGGGTGTCAAGGTGGGATCCTGGTGGGATGTCATTTTGTACTATGTAGTTCAAATTTTGATGTCAAAATTTGTACTAGAAAAGTCAAATTATACTACAAGTGGGATAAAAGTGGGATCCCACTTGACACCCTTAGTGATACGGCAACCAACAAGGATCAGCGTGTCCAAAGATTGCCAAAGCGATTACCTAGGGTCGACACAGTGCATGTGGAGACAATATGTGGAGCTGTAGGAAGGCTAATATGGTAGCAAACAGCAATTGTCAAAACAGCAATGCAATATTGAAAATATGCTCAACAACGGTACTGTGCTGGTCCTAGGCTAGACCGTACTAGAGACGCGAGCCTAGAACACTAACAATGATAAGGCAAAGGTGTCCGATCTTTCGATGAGATGGGGATAATTCGATTTGTTGGTGGAGTTCGTGCTTGACGATCCGACTACACGTGCAAAGCTCGTGCGCCAATGCAATCGCTAGGACAATCTCCGGGAGTTACTGATCTTGCGGGAGCACGATCGGCTCGACCAGCAAGGGTCTTAATTCCTACCGAAATCGAGAACAAGTAAGAACTAATGATGCAATCAGAATATTGCGAATAGAGATGAAAGCTTGATTGATAATGGTGGGATTCCGAAAAGTCGGTCTTGTTACGGGCGTTGGCCTCAAAAGAAGAACACGTAGTTGCAGCAATTGGCTAACTTTTAATCTAATCAAAATCCAAGTTCTAATGACGGCTACGGAGGGATATATATGGGGGAAGTCAAGGGATTTTCGTCCAACCAGCTAGGGTTGGCCAAAAACACCCCTAAATGGGCCTTCCTCCACTTATATGGCCTCTTAAAATCCCCTAAAATACCTAATCCGAAAATACATGGGCCTGGCCCATTAAATAAGGTGACGCAGACACCAATAATAACTCTTTGGACGAATTTTATGATGGAGTAACTTGTATAATTCATCCAAGCATCATTGCTTCACTATGGTGGCTTCAATGTTACGAAATCCTCGCTTGCAACGCCATCCAGAATCCTTACAGGTCTGCTGCCATCTCCATGCACGTTCCTAATCCAATGCTTGGCGTCCATGCTAGATCCATTCCTAAATAATATAAATACATTTGATTTAGGCAGCATCATATTCTCATATATATCAGGAAGGATTCCTAGTAACGAATGTACCTGAGATGTGGTTGTAGGAGTATTGGTTGTATCTATCATAGAGATGTCCTCATCAAACAAGGTCACGGCGCGGCACACAAGCAACTAGCAGTGATGATGTGGCGATGATGTGGCGACGAGAGGTGCGAAAAATCACTATGATGGCAAGTGTCTCAAACTGATCCCCAAGGTCTAAAAACAGTATAGCCTCAGAAAAAAAAAATTGTCGAAATTTCTGGAAAGTGCTCCGAAAAGCGCGCAGGCGCCAAAAAAATGTCGCTATAACGGCCAGTGGCGAAAAGTGATCGCCAAGTTGAAAAACCAATGTAGCCAGAAATATTTTTTTTTGCTCTCCTTCCAATTACTTACTGGCGGCCGAAACTTATCTCACAGAATTTTTTCTACAGCACAGACGGAATTAGAAGGCACCAGCGAAGGAGGAAAAACAATAAAACCTAATTCTACTCGGACTCTGTCACGGCAGAGAAACAACACGAATCTGTGTCGCGGTAGGAAACGGGTATATGGTGGATACGGATGTATGTGGCAGGGTGTATATGGCGGTGGCGGAAGTATATGGCGGGGGGTATATGGTGGTGGCGAAAGTATATGGCAGGGTGTATATGGCAGTGGCGGAAGTATATGGTGGTGGTGGTGGCGGTGATCTGCGTATGGTGCGAGTGGCGGCGGCGTGACTAATATGACCAGAACTCGAAACTCTAAAGGAACTAGACGCTAAGACCAGCAACTCGACACGAAGATGCAGACACAAATTCAACTATGCAAAACTGAAAAGACAATGCAAGGCGTGGCAGGGGTTTATGGGACTATGATCTAAAAACCCTAACAGTATTTTTGGCTTTTTCGTGGTTTATGGGTATGATGGCAGATGCAATCTACACTACGCAAACTGTAAAATCTCACCGAGCAACCTGAAATCTGATACCACTTGATAGGGCAAAGGTGGCAGATCTTTCGATGAGATGAGGATAATTTGATTTGTTGGTGGAGTTCGTGCTTGACGATCCGACTACACGTGCAAAGCTCGTGCGCCAATGCAATCGCTAGGACAATCTCCGGGAGTTACTGATCTTGCGGGAGCACGATCGACCGACCAGACGAGGGTCTTAATTCCTACCCGAAATCGAGAACAAGTAAGAACTAATGATGCAATCAGAATATTGCGGATATAGATGAAAGCTTTATTGAATAAGGTGGGATTCCGAATAGTCGGTCTTGTTCTGGGCGTTGGCCTCAAAAGAAGTACACGAGAGTTGCAGCAATGGCTAACTTTCAATCTAATCAAAATCCGAGTCTAAACGTGACGGCTATGGGGTATTTAAAGGAGGAAAAGGTGGGGTTTCGGCCAGCCATACATGTGGTGGCCGAACAAAACCCTAGAAGGCCTTTTCCCCTTCAATACGGACTCTAAAAAGTGGCTGACTTAATTCCGGCTGAAAATGACATGGGCCTGGCCCAAAACTAAAGGTGACGCAGCACCATATTATGCTATAGACGAAATTATGAAGTGGAGAACTCTATATTTCGTCCATGTCTTCATCTCTTCTTATGGTGGCTTCAAAGTTCTGAAATCTCCACTTGTGGCGTCATCTTCTATCCTCAAGTGCTTGCTGCCATCTCCTCCATGTGCGATCATGCTCCAATGCTTGTCCTCCTCATCTATGCTAGGTCCATCATTCCTAAGAGTAACAAACATATCTGATTTAGGCAGCATCATATTCTCATGTATATGAGGAATAGTTCCAAGAAACGAAAGTACCTGATAGTTAAGTTGTTTGGCACGAGCTCGGGCGATTGGTCCTTGTATTTGTGTGGCTGTAGGTACAGCGGTTGTATCAATAGATGGGATGTCCTCATCATTTTCCTTCTGAAGCTCAAACTATTGTTGTCTCGCAGCGTGTTCTTAATGTGCAGTCAAGTGCATCTACACAACGCTGTAATTTGTTCCAAACAAAGGCACTAGTTGGTCCTGATAAAGCTTGCAAGGTTATTATTGATGGCGGAAGTTGTCGCAATTTAGCAAGCAAAGAGTTATGTGCCAAGCTGAAACTGAAATATCTACCGCACCCGCATGCATATTATATTCAGTGGTTGAGCAATAATGGTGACATGAAGGTGAGCCACATGGTGCGAGTTGATTTTGAGATTGGACCGTATAAGGATTCCATTGATTTTGATGTGGTTCCTATGACGGTTTGTCACCTACTGTTGGGCCGGCCATGGCTCTATGACCGTTCTGTGCAACACAATGGTCGCGCCAATACATATCACTTAGAGTTCAAGGGCAAGAAAATTAACTTACAGCCTATGTCACCGCAGCAATTTGTCAATGAGTCTCGTCAGAAGATTGAAGTAAACTTGGAGGATGCATCCATAGATAGGCGAGAGAATTGTAATGCCGTGAGTGATATAACGAAAAGTGAGAGAGTGAATTCCTTAGTCTCATTAGCCACCAAACAAGACATGAGAGAATTTTGTGAGGATCCTACAGCCATGCCTATTGTGCTCATGTACAAGGGTACGGTTTTGGTTTCTAACGACATGACCCCTCTTCCTCTTGGTGCTTCTAATGTTTTGCAGGAATTCAGCGACGTGTTTCTGGACGAGGTACCCGCAGGACTTCCACCATTGCGAGGTATTGTGCATCAAATTGACTTGATCCCCGGAGCATCGCTGCCCAATAGGGAGCCATATAGAACGAATCCCGAAGAGACGAAGGAGATACAGAAGCAAGTACAAACGCTACTCGACAAAGGTTATATCCGCATAAGCTTTAGTCCTTGTGCTGTTCCTGTTATTCTTATTCCTAAGAAAGATGGTACATGGCGTATGTGCGTAGATTGTAGAGCGATAAACAACATTACTATTCGATATCGTCATCCTATTCCCCGTTTAGAGGATATGCTAGATGAATTGAGTGGTGCTGCTTGTTTTCACTAAAATTGATTTGCGTAGTGGTTATTATCAAATTAGGATGAAAGAAGGGGATGAGTGGAAAACCGCCTTTAAAACAAAATTTGGTTTATATGAGTGGTTAGTAATGCCTTTTGGTTTGACTAATGCACCTAGCACTTTCATGAGACTGATGAACCATGTTTTGCGTGATTTTATTGGCAAGTTTGTGGTTGTGTATTTTGATGACATATTAATCTACAGCCGCAATGAATCTAATCATACTATACATATTATACATGTTTTGCAAGTGTTCCGTGATAGTAAACTCTATGGTAATCTTGAGAAGTGCACATTTTGCAAAGATAAGGTCATATTTCTGGGTTATGTTGTCTCTAAGCATGGAGTAGAAGTAGATGTGTCTAAAATTGAAGCTATTCAAAATTGGCCTACTCTCATGAATGTGAGTCAAGTTAGAAGTTTTCATGGTCTAGCTGGGTTTTATCGCCGTTTTGTGCCCAATTTTTCTACTATTGCTGCACCTTTGAATGAATTGACTAAAAAGGGTGTTTGCATTTGAGTGGGGCGTTGCCCAAGATCATGCTTTTGATGAACTGAAACGATTGTTAACTTCTGCACCGTTGCTTGCACTTCCTGATTTCAATAAGCAAGTTGAGATTGAATGTGATGCTAGTGGTATTGGAATTGGTGGTGTGTTGATGCAAGAGGGTCGCCCAATTGCATATTTTTCTGAGAAACTTTCTGGTGCTAAGTTGAATTATCCTATTTATGATAAAGAATTGTATGCTTTAATTAGAGTTCTTGAGGTTTGGCAACATTATTTGTGGCCAAAAGAATTTATCATACATTCTGATCATGAAGCTTTGAAATATCTGAAAGCCCAATCTACTTTGCATAGGCGTCTTGCTAAGTGGGTTGAGTTCATTGAGTCTTTTCCGTACATTATTAAGCATAAGAAGGGAAAAGATAATATTGTTGTTGATGCTCTATCTAGGAAGACTATGCTGTTAACTCATCTTGATGTTAAAATTCCTGGATTAGAGGTGTTATGTGATTTATATGCGACTGATCATGATTTTGCTGAACCATACCGCTTGTGTGTTATTGGTAAAGCATGGGAAAAATATCACATACACGATGGGTTCTTGTTTCGAGCTAACAAACTATGTGTTCCAGAATCGTCTGTGCGTTTGCTCTTATTGCGGGAATCTCATGCTGGAGGTTTGATGGGTCACTTTGGGCGTGAGAAGACGCTACTCATGCTCGCTGATCACTTTTATTGGCCAAAGATGAGGCGGGACGTGGACAGGTATATGAAGAGGTGCATTACTTGCAACAAGTCCAAGTCCAAGCTGAAGCCTCACGGTTTGTATACTCCGTTACCGACACCTACTACACCTTGGGAAGATATTAGTATGGATTTTGTGTTGGGTTTGCCGCGTACTAAAAGAGGCCATGATTCTATATTTGTGGTAGTGGACAGATTTTCTAAAATGTCACACTTTATTGCCTGCCACAAAAGCGACGATGCGTCGCATATTGCTAACTTGTTTTTCGGGGAGATTGTTCGACTACATGGAGTCCCGAAAACTATTGTTTCGATCGTGATGTGAAGTTCATGAGCTACTTCGGAAGACACTTTGGGGAAAGGCTGGGGACAAAGCTACTGTTCGGTACTACTTGTCATCCCCAAGCCGATGGTCAAAGCGAGGTGGTGAATCGAACCTTGTCACAACTGTTGAGATCCATGATCAAGAAGAACCTGAAGGAGTGGGAAGAGTGTTTGCCGCATGTGGAATTTGCTTACAACAGGGGGGTACACTCTACCACGGAGCTGTGTCCTTTTGAGGTGGTGTATGGGTTCAAACCCATTACTCCACTTGACTTGTTGCCTTTGTCCGAGTTACGTCTCGACCAGATCTATTCTGGGTCTGTTTTACTTGTATTTTTCGACCAGAACTCGTCTCGGAAGCCTATATAAGTGCCTTGGACGACCCCCTAGCTGCTTTAGACCAAGTTTAAGATAAACCCTAGTTCATAGTTGTTTGCTAAGCAAAACTATTGTTCCCCAACTCTCCAATTCGTCGCGATCTGGAGTTTTATGCTACTGAAAGTTTGTGTGATCTGTCTGTTCCATTGGGGATTAGAAGATTGCAATCTACCGCTTCGTGGTCGGCGGCTACGTGCGCAAGTGTGTGGAGTTGCGAATATCTTGCAGGGTTGAGAGCTGTTGCATTGGCATCAGGAATCAATCGAGAGACTTCGTCGGCGTCATACAAGTTATCCTCCTCATATCATCGATTCCATCCGTTGCTACCATCGCGTGTTCATCACCACCCGTCGCTTACTGAGAAGATCGGGCAACCCCTTATCAATACATTTGCCACATCACATGCTACTTTCATATTCCCATGTGATACTTTGCTTGATAACATGGTTGATCATGTGGAATTGATTGATTGTGATACAATGACCATGCCATGCTATGAGAGCTTCAATTTTGCTACGATTGCTTCCAATATGTCGACCAATTGCTCTTTCCAATATATTGCTTGCAATGATAATGAATATGATAATGCTTGTGTTGTGACACCCTTGATGAACACTTGCTCTTCCCATAGGGTTGTCGACAACAATGATAAAATGTTGAAAATGCTTTGCCCAAAATGTTTACACTCTTCCATGATCCTTGCATCCAAGATTGTGAACAATTTCTCTTTGTTATGCTTGGTATGCACGAATGCTTATTTCATTGTCCACGAGATGGCCCCCATAGCCTTCTCACTTTTTGATAATCATGAGTTACCACATGCCACGAATGCACCTTCATGCCATTTGCAATATCGCCATGCATTTCATACTATCTTGCTTGACACTCATGGTGATGTGCACGAGCCATGGAACATCATGATGGATGATGTGTTCCTCTACCATGCACACACGCTTTTTGTTCTCTCTATTGTGTGTATAGGTACCCGCACGACAACTTCCACCGCCACGGAGCATGAGCTCACGAAACGCGCAATTGAGAGCTACCCCAACAAGGACCTAACACGCGGGAGTCACACCAAAGGGTATGTTCCCACAAGCCTTCGCCCTCGTGTGTTTCCGATTTGCCTTGTCGAGTTTCCGGTTTGGTCCAACTCCTCATCACCTCTTTTGCCTCTTATGCAACATATCTTGAAACATCTTGTTGGCACAATGGTTGTTGTATGTCTTGATGCTTTCATCATACACTCCGACAATCTCAAGGACCATGTCATACATGAGAGAGACACCTTATGCATCTTGTGCCACATGTCACACAAAAAGTTGCTCTTCTTTGGATTTCTAATTTCATTTATGGCATTTGCATTGAATTTTTGACACTTGAGGATAACCATACTCGGCTCACGCCAACCACACTTTCCAAAGCAAGAAGTCTCCATCGCTTGGCCATTGCACATAACAATTTTGCCACCGTTACTTGCCTTTTGATTGTTCCATTTGTGTGGGACGATGCTACACATCACATTTTTGACACTTTACAAAACATACTTTTACATGCACAAATTTTTGTCCCACCACATTTGGGATACATCGACACTCTTTTGGTTCCCATTTTTGCCAAATGCCTCTTGGAGAAACGACTTGATGCTTCGTATTTGATTGAGAGCCTCTTGTTCGCCGATCACCAAATTGGCATCCACAAGCTTTCCCTTCGCAAGTTGTTTTTCCCCAAGTTCTTCTTCGACCGCGACTTTGTCCTTCCCACCCTACATGGGAGAACCGTCATGGACTACATCATCGATGAGGAGGAACAAGAGTCGAGGACGACTCTTCCCCAAGGGGGGGGGGAGATGATGCGGGGTGGCCGTTGGACACCTACGCCTCAAGACCAACAAGTGCAGCCTCGCCTATCATCGGCGCTACACCATGGCCAAGGAGTCCCCCAAGTGGACCAACAACACAAACCCCCGCCATATATGTCAAGGTGAACTCCTTCCTCTCGACACTCGACCTCGTCAATACCTTGGATGGAATGCTACCTCATGTCGGTGTGTTGCATGTCATTAGGTACAAGAGTCATCGAGGAACCGGAGAGAAGGAACTCCCATGGTGCAAGGAAGAGAGAAGAAGAAGAATGAAGGAAGAATGAAGGAAGAAGGAAGGAAGAGGAAGAAGAGGCGGGAGGAGGAAGGCCGGCCGGTCCCAGGGCCGGTCAACCGGCCCTATGACCGGCCCACCCGGTCCCAGGCCCGGTCTGACCGGCCTCCTGACCGGCCGGCCGGTTTTCAACCGGAATTTCGACCTGTGCCATCCGGAAGACATCCCGGGGTTCCCGAAGCCCCGCCCGGTCACCGTCCGGCCCAGAATCCGGTTTGGACCGGATGGGCCGGTCCCAGACCCGATCCAACCGGCCCTGTGACCGGATTTCACAGGTTTGACCCCACCAACTTGTACCCGTTCGACCCGAGCTGCCTTGTATGCCTATATAAGCACCCCGGTCGCCCCCTTACCTCTTTAGACAAGATTTAGGCTTAAACATGGATTTTAGCTTTGTCTCCCTAGGGTTTCATCCCCTTTGTATCAAGGCAACCCTTGTTGGATGATTGGATTTGGTGTGTGAGATTCTAGTGCTACCACTCTCTCTCCCACTCCTAGATTCATCTCCCTCACCGATCTCTCACCTCGGAATTCTACCGCGCGTCTCTTCCAGGTTGATTCTATTGGTGTGGTCCATCGAGCCACGAGGGTAAGTATCGATTGTATCGGGTTGGCGTGCGTGCGTGAGTTCCTCGTGTTCTTCGTGTTCTTCGCGCTCTCCCTCTCTTTCCCCTTTGGATTTCGGGTCAATCGCGAGATCGGGCCACACACGGGGTCTTAGACCTCATCATACCCGATGCAATCGATACTTACCCTCGTGGCTCGATGGACCACGCCAATAGAATCAACCCGGAAGAGACACGCGATAGAATTCCGAGATGAGAGATCGGTGAGGGAGATGAATCTAGGAGCGGGAGAGAGAGTGGTAGCACTAGAATCTCACACACCAAATCCAATCATCCAACAAGGGTAGCCTTGATACAAAGGGGATGAAACCCTAGGGAGACAAAGCTCAAATTCATGCTTAAGCCTAAATCTTGTATAAGGAGTAAAGGGGATGACCTAGGGGCTTATATAGAGGTAGAAGGCGACTTGGGTCGAATAGGTACGCGGTGGACCGACTCGGGCAGTTTCCGGTCGAGTCGAACCCGCGAAATCCGGTCAACCGGGCGCCAATCGGGCCTGGGACCGGATGGTCCGGTCCAAACCGGACCAGGGACCGGGCGGCAACCGGGAAGTTCGCAAAAGTCCCTCTGGTTGGCGTCGGTACGACGCCCGGTTGTCGCCGGGGTGGATCCGGTCTGGGGTCCGGTCTGACTGGCCCTGGGGCCGGCCTGGCCGGTCTGTGGCCCGGTCTGACCGGCCTCTGGGCCGGCTGGGCCTCTTCCTCCCGCCTCTTCTTCCTCTTCTTTCCTTCTTCTTCTTCCTTCTTCCTTGCACCATGGGAGTTCCTTCTCCCTTGGTCCTTGTCGATGTCGGCACCTATAGATACCATGATGATAGGCATGAGGTAGCATACCATTCAAGTTGGTGTTGAGATTGACCATAGAGAGGAAGGAGTTCACCTTGACATATATGGCGGTGGTTGGCGTTGTTGGTCCACTTGGGGGACTCCTTGGCCATGGTGTAGCGTCGACGATAGGCGGGGCTGCATCATGCATCTTGCGTCATGAGAAGCTTTATGCCAATCTTCCCAAATGCACTTTTTCCCAAAACAAATTGGTTTTCCTTGGTTTTGTGATTTCCGCCAATGGCATTGAAGTAGACTCTTCGAAGGTTGACGCCATACATAATTGGCCCACGCTGACCACCGTTGGTCAAGTTCGAAGTTTCCATGGACTCGCCGGTTTCTACCGCCGCTTTGTGAAAGATTTTAGCACCATTGCTTGCCCTTTGAATGAACTTACCAAAAAGAATGTTCCGTTTGTGTGGGGCAAGGCCCAACAAAATGCTTTTGATGAGTTGAAGAAACGCCTTACCGAAGCTCCCCTTCTCGTCCTTCCGAATTTTGCAAAAACTTTTGAGATTGAGTGTGATGCGAGTGGACTTGGTATTGGTGGAGTTCTTATGCAAGATGGTAAACCCGTGGCATATTATAGTGAGAAGTTGGATGGCGCACGCCTCAACTATCCTATATATGACAAGGAACTTTATGCTTTGGTTCGTGTTCTTGAGGTTTGGCAACACTATCTTTGGCCGAAAGAGTTTATCATTCATTCCGACCATGAGTCTTTGAAGTATTTGAGAAGCCAACACAATTTGAACAAAAGACACGCAAAATGGGTTGAATTCATTGAGTCCTTTCCATATGTAATCAAATACAAGAAGGGCAAGGACAATGTAGTGGCGGATGCTCTTTCCCGCAAGCTCACCCTTTTACTCACTCGTTTGGATTTCCATGTGTTGGGTCTTAATGAAATCAAAGAACTATATGCCTCCGATGTTTTCTTTGGCTCAATTTTTGCAAAGTATTCTAGTGAAAAGGGCATCGATGATTTCTATTTGCACCAAGGATTCTTGTTCAAGGGCAACAAACTTTGTATCCCTATGTCGTCGCTTCGCCTTTTGCTCTTACAAGAATCGCATGGTGGTGGTCTTATGGGACATTTCGGAAGAGAGAAGACATATGCCATGCTCTCAACCCACTACTATTGGCCAAGAATGTACCGCGACGTGGAACGCCTTTGCCGAAGGTGTACAACATGCTTACAAGCTAAGTCCACTTCCAACCCTTATGGTCTTTATACACCGTTGCATATTCCTTATGGTCCTTGGTCCGATATAAGCATGGACTTTGTACTAGGCTTACCACGAACAAAACATGGGCATGATTCGATCTTTGTGGTAGTGGATAGGTTCTCTAAAATGACTCATTTCATACCTTGCCATAAGACCGATGATGCTTCACACATTGGTTCATTGTTTTTCAGGGAAGTGGTTCGCCTACACGGAGTACCGGCAAGCATTGTGTCGGATCGTGACGTCAAGTTTATGAGTTATCTATGGAAGTTGCTCATGGCAAAGTTTGGAGTGAAGCTCTTATTCTCATCGTCCTCGCACCCTCAAACCGATGGACAAACGGAAGTGGTCAGTCGAAGCCTCTGTACTCTCCTACGAACACTAGTGAAGAAAAATTTGAAGTCATGGGAAGAGTGTCTACCCCATGCGAAGTTCGCCTACAATCGAGCCAAGCACTCCACAACATCACGGAGTCCGTTCATGGTCGTATATGGCTTCGAACCACACACGGCGCTCGACCTTCTTCCACTACCTCTTCATGAAAGAACGAACATGGACTTCGACAAGCGCACCACCGCCATGAAGAAACTACATGAAGACACAAGAGAAACCATACAAGAGCATGTACTTCGCCAAGCTACTCGCCTCAACGCCAAGAAGAAGGAACGAGTGTTTGAAGAAAGAGACCTCGTTTGGATTCACCTTCGGAAAGAAAGGTTCCCTCATGAACGCAACTCCAAGCTCAAGTGATGGGGCCTAAGGCCACGTGGGTTGCCCGATCTCACGAATTGACCGAGGGAAAGGCGGGGGAGAGGAAGAACACGAAGAACACGGCGATGAACACGAGGAACGCACGCAAACGCACACCAACCCGATATAATTCGGTTTACTCCCGATAGCCCGAACCACTATCCCGATAGAATCTCTCAAGAGAAAGACACGCGGTAGAATCCCCGAGAGGAAGATCGGTATACGATCGGTAGAATCACACGAGCGAGAGACCGGTGGTAGAATCACAAGTGTGAGAGACTAATCATATAAGGAGTGCCTTGTACAATAGATTTGGGTAATCTAAGGAGGGGGTTTCCCTAATCCCAAAGGGATGGTGGAGGCATGAGACAAATTCTAGTTCATCAACTCTTACCTAATGAAGGGGAAGGTGGGAGCCTATATATAGGGAGCCACTAAGGAGGGGTAGTTTAGGCATACAAGGGGATACATGGGCCTTGGCCCGAATTGACTTGTGGCAATCGCCTTCTCTCCTAGGCGATCAGACGCTCTTCTTCCTTCTTCTCTTCCATGCCTCCGTGACCTCGGCCTTGAGTGTGGTTCTTGTCGTTGAAGCACATGATGAAGCGAAGACCGTAGGTCGGGCTACATCATCTCCCCCACTTGAAAAAGAGTCGTCCTCGACGATGAGTCTTCATGAATGTGTAGAGGAGGTAGATGACACCAACGCTTGAATGTCCCTTCACTTGTCATGAGCCCTATCAATAGCAGAAGAAAATCAAAGGAGCAATCAAAGCGTAGCCAAAGTTCAATGGATTTAGGAAGAGGGCGCAAGTAGAAGGAGGTCACCTTATCAAAGTGTCGGTGTGCTCTCATTGAGAGATCTTGTGTAGTTGAAGTGTGCGGGCAAAACCACTCATTGGAGCTCACTTGTATCATGCTCTCAAGAGCTCTTTTTGTCAACTCGTGCTCAATCGAGGTTGACATTGGAGTTTGGGTACCTACACACATGCTAGACAACAAGAACAACGTGTGTGCGTGGTATATGAACACATCATCCATCATGATGGTCCATCTCTTTTGCACATCACCATTAGCGTTAAGCAAAGCATCATAATAGATATGGTGAATATGCGGAGTAAACATGGGAACATGCTCAACATGGATATATGCAAAGTCTCCAAAATTTGAGAGAGCTATGGGGGCAATCTCATTTACAAGCATATTAACACTATTGCAAGCCAAGCATTGGAAAGAGAAATTGTTCATCATTTTGGTTGCATTAATGGGAGAATATTGCAAGCATGTAGCACAAAACATGTTCAATATTTCATCATTGTTGTCGACAAACCTAGGGAAAGAGCAATTCTTCGGCAAGGTTGTCACAACACAAGCATCATTATCAACATTGCAAGCAATACATGGGAAAGAGAAATTGTTCGACATATTGCAAGCAATAGGATAGAAATCGAAACATTCATAGCATGGCATGGTCCAAGTGTCACAAGCAACTACTTCCACATGATCAACAATGGCACAAGTATCACAAGGGATAGTGAAAGAAGCATATGACATAGCAATAGGATCATCCAACTCATGCAAGCACTCACAAATCATCATGTCCACTAGTGGGATCATGGCATCATCAACACCCATATAGGTACCTTTGTAGTCCCACTCATATGAGGTAGGTGTTGTGGAAGAGGTAGGCTCGATGTGGCCTCCATGTTCATCTTTAATCAAGCATGGTGTGATAGCATCATCTTCATGCACCATGTACATCTTCTCCATGATCGGCGTCTCGTCATCCATGGGACCTAATAAGACACAAGGAAACACACTAGAGGTAGAGGGTAAGTTGTTAGAATTCGAAATGGCCTCACATGAGCTATCAACTACCACTCTCATCTCACTCGGTGTATCACTCATGCCCTCCAAGTGGTGGCTCTCAATATCACATATAGTGGATGCACTCATCTCACATATAGTGGAGTCGCTCATCTCACATATAGTGGAGTCCCTCATCTCCATGGCAATGGCGTCGTCGATGTCCGAGAAACCTAGCAAAGAGGAAGACAACACAAGAGGAGTAGAGGTTAAGTTGTTAGAAATCGAAACATCCTCACTCAACTCATGGTGTGTATCACTCTTGCTCTCAAGGTGTTTGAAGTAGGATTTGCACTCGGCTTTGTCTTGGAGGGTCATTTTGGCCTCTCGAGCATCTAGCTCGGCGAAGTACGCTCTCATCTCGGCTTGCTCTAGTGGGGTCATCATGTGTATCTCTCACTAGGATCGGTGTGTATGTATGGTGGAAGGAAAACTACACAAGTATCTCACCTATCAAGAAAGTATTGAGACAAATGGGTCAAGTCAAGAGCAAAGCCAAAATGTATCGGGGTTACTCACACACACACTCAAACTACACACAAAAGGCTAAGAACTCTATATGTGGTGGGTAAGGGTGGATAGCAAACGAAAAAGATCAACGGAAAAGTCTATTGTCAAATGTGGGTAAGATCCAAAGTCAAATGTCAAAAGTGGTGATCTATGTCAAGGAAACACGGAAACACACACAAAGGAGAACAATGGTGTTAGCGCGACCAAGGAAGTGAGCAAGTGACAGAGATGGTCCTAACGAAGACTATATGCTCGATGTCACGCCAACACAAGAGAGACCGTAGCTTGGTTGCACAAGAAAGAAGCAACAAGATTTGCACAAATGCCACTCTTCTCTTTTCTCTCTTAGTGCTCACAATCTTTGCACTTCTCGGTATCGGTGGACACACACTCTTTTCTATTTCTTTTTCTTTTCTATTTTTTTTTCACTTTTTTTCTATGCTTAGAAGCTTTCTTTTTCTCTGATGAGGTCTAAGACCCCGTGTGTGGCCCGATCTCGCGGATTGACTTCGAAACCAAGGGGGAAGATGGGAAAACGCGATGAACACGAAGAACACGACGGGCACGAGGAACTCCGAGACTCACGCACGCACACCAACCCGATACACCCGATGCTTACCTCCGTGGCTCGATGGACCACGCCAATAGAATCTCCGAGGAAGAGACATGCGGTAGAATTCCCGGAGAGAGATTGGGATTGGAGAGGAAGAGCTTGGTGAGGGAGAGAGAGTAACAAGTACTAGAATCTCACTCAACAAGTTCAAAGTCAACAACCAAGGTGCCTTGATTACAGAGGGATGATACCCAAGGGAGACTAAGCTCAAAGGTAGGTTTGAGTTCAAAACAAGTCTAAAGAGGTCTAGGGGCGTCCTGGGGGGCTTATATAGTCTTACAAGGCGTCATGGGCCGAAAAGGTACAAGTGAAACGGTTCGGGCCGAAATAGGTGACTTAAGTCGTGCAGGCCGGTCAGGAGGCCGGTCAGACCGGGCCTGGGACCGGGCGACAACCGGACGAGGCTCCGAGTCCCCTGGATGGTGCCCGGATGGCACGAGCGCAAATCCCGGTTTGGACCGGGCGGCCCGGTCAGGAGGCCGGTCAGACCGGGCTATGGACCGGGCGACCCGGTCAGGAGGCCGGTCAGACCGGGTTCTGGACCGGCCGTCCATCTTCTCTTCCTTGCGCCCTTCGGGCGACTTCCGGTCCAGCTCCATGTCCATCTTCGCGTCCAGTTGCTCCTCTCCTCCTCTTGACCATGGTTTGTCCTCCTCTTCGTGCTCTTGATGCTCCTTGTACCTAATGACACATAACACGTCGGCATGAGGTAGCAATCCATCCAAAGGGGTACCAAGATCAAGGGTGGTGAGGAGCGAGTTCACCTCATCATGGAGAGCCTTGACTCGGGCTCGTGTCATCGGTCCACTTGGGGGACTTGTTGGTCTTGGTGTGGAGGTGACCGAAGGCCACCCCGCATCATCTCCCCCCCCTTGGGAAAGAGTCGTCCTCGACTCTTGTTCCTCCTCATCTTCATGATATGGCGACAAGTCCGACACGTTGAACGTGTTGCTCACCAAGTACTTGGAGGTGGGGATGTCGATGACGTAAGCGTTGTTGTTGATTCGTTTGAGGACCTTGAAGGGGCCATCTCCTCTTGGCTTGAGCTTTGAGTTGCGTTCACGAGGGAATCTTTCCTTCCGGAGGTGGATCCAAACGAGGTCGCCTTCCTCAAAGATGCGTTCCTTCTTCTTGGCGTTGAGTCTTGTAGCTTGACGAAGCACATGTTCTTGAATTGTTGCTCTTGTCTCTTCATGTAGTTTCTTCATGGCGGCGGTGCGCTTGTCGAAGTCCATGTTCGTTCTCTCATGGAGTGGAAGTGGTAGTATGTCGAGTGCCGTGGGGGGTTCGAAACCGTAGACGACCATGAAGGGGCTCTTTAATGTTGTAGAGTGCTTGGCGCGGTTGTAGGCAAACTCCGCGTGTGGAAGGCACTCTTCCCATGACTTCAAGTTTTTCTTCACGAGGATGCGGAGTAGAGTGGAGAGGCTTCTATTGACCACCTCCGTTTGTCCATCGGTTTGAGGGTGTGAAGACGATGAGAATAAGAGCTTCACTCCAAACTTTGCCATGAGTGACTTCCATAGATAGCTCATGAACTTGACGTCTCGGTCCGACACAATGCTTGCCGGTACTCCGTGTAGGCGGACAATTTCCCTGAAAAACAATGAAGCAATGTGTGAAGCATCATCGCTCTTATGGCAAGGTATGAAATGTGCCATCTTAGAGAACCTATCCACTACCACAAAGATTGAATCATGTCCATTTTTGGTGCGAGGCAACCCTAGTACAAAATCCATGCTAATATCCGTCCATGGTGCATGAGGTATATGTAATGGTGTATAAAGACCACAGGGGTTAGAGGTAGACTTAGCTTGTAAGCAAGTGGTGCACCGGCGGCAAAGGCGTTCCACGTCGCGGTACATTCTTGGCCAATAGTAGTGTGTCGAGAGCATGGCGTAAGTCTTCTCTCGTCCGAAGTGACCCATGAGACCACCTCCATGCGATTCTTGTAAGAGCAAAAGGCGAAGCGAGGACATAGGGATACAAAGTTTGTTCCCTTTGAACAAGAATCCTTGGTGCAAATAGAAATCATCGAGTCCTCGGTCAATGGAACACTTCTCAAAAATCGGTGCAAAGAAAGAATCGGAAGTATAGAGTTCTTTGATCTCTTCGAGTCCCAAAACGTGAAAATCCAAGCGAGTAAGCAAAAGGGTGTTTTTGCGGGAAAGAGCATCCGCCACTACATTGTCCTTGCCCTTCTTGTATTTGATTACATACGGGAAGGACTCAATGAACTCAACCCATTTTTCATGACGTTTGTTTAAATTGTGTTGGCTTTTCAAGTATTTCAAAGACTCATGGTCGGAATGAATGATAAACTCTTTTGGCCAAAGATAGTGTTGCCAAACTTCAAGAACACGAACTAAAGCGTAGAGCTCCTTGTCATATATAGGATAGTTGAGGCGTGCTCCATCTAACTTTTCACTATAGTACGCCACGGGTTTGCCCTCTTGCATAAGAACACCACCAATACCAAGCCCACTTGCATCACACTCAATCTCAAAAGTTTTGGCAAAATTTGGAAGAACAAGAAGGGGAGCTTCGGTAAGGCGTTTCTTCAACTCATCAAAAGCATTTTGTTGGGCCTTGCCCCAAACAAACGGAATATTCTTCTTGGTAAGCTCATTCAACGGGCAAGCAATGGTGCTAAAGTCTTTCACAAAGCGGCGGTAAAACCCGGCAAGTCCATGGAAGCTTCGGACTTGACCAACATTTGTAGGAGTAGGCCAATTATGGATGGCCTCTACCTTGGAAGAATCAACGTCAATCCCATTAGCGGAAACCACAAAGCCAAGGAAAACCAATTTCTTTTGAGCAAAGGTGCATTTGGGGAGGTTAGCATAAAGCTTTTCATGACGCAAGATGCACAAGACCTCTCTCACATGTTGCACATGGTCCTCGAGATTTTTGCTATAAATGAGAATGTCATCGAAATAGACAACCACACTCTTGCCAATGAGAGGACGCAAGATGTGATTCATGAGGCGCATGAAAGTTGATGGAGCATTGGATAGACCAAATGGCATAACAAGCCATTCATATAGACCAAGTTTGGTCTTGAATGCCGTTTTCCATTCATCACCAATGGCCATGCGGATTTGGTGGTAGCCACTACGCAAATCGATTTTAGAGAAAATCGTGGCACCACTAAGCTCATCAAGCATATCGTCTAAAAGCGGAATGGGATGGCGGTAACGGACGGTAATGGCATTGATGGGGCGACAATCCATACACATCCGTTGCGTCTCATCCGGTTTAGGCACAAGAATCACGGGAACCGCACAAGGGCTAAGGCTTTCGCGAACGTACCCTTTAGCGAGGAGATCTTGTATTTGGCGTTGGATCTCCTTTGTGTCTTCGGGGTTGGTGCGGTAGGCGGCACGGTTTGGAAGCGGAGCGCCGGGTATGAGGTCGATGCGGTGCTCTATGCCCCGAAGCGGCGGAAGTCCATGAGGAAGCTCGTCGGGGAAGACATCTTGGAACTCCTTCAAAAGAGACAACAAAGACGAAGGAATTGTGGTTAAGTCGTTAGTCTCCGATGACGGTCCCTTGCAAATGAGGACGTAATGCAATATGGTGGATGGGTTTTCTTGCACTTCTCTCCACTCGCTTTTGGTGGCTAGGAGGACGCTCTTTCGCTCACTCATGTATGGCTTGTGGCGCTCACTCTCCATTTGGTGGGTCGCTCCCTCACCTCTCAACTCACTATGGTGGGAGTGATGTTGTGCCCTCGGTAGATCCTTCACATTGTCAGCGATGATTTGGCTAGGAGTCATGGGGCGTAGCTCGAACTTCTTGTCGTTGACCTTGAAGGTGTATGTGTTGGAGAGTCCATCATGTATAGCCTTCTTGTCATATTGCCAAGGGCGGCCAAGCAACATGTGGCACACCATCATGGGTACCACGTCACACTCAATAGTATCCTCATAAGGTCCAATCTTGAAAGTGACGGTGACGGTATGTTGTATCTTGATGTTGCCCTTGTCACTCAACCATTGGATATGGTAAGGGTGAGGATGCTTGCGGAGAGTGAGGTTGAGCTTCTCACACAACTCGGTGCTTGCAAGGTTATGGCAACTTCCACCATCTATGATGACCTTGATCGACTTGCCACCAATTCCGGCACGGGTTTGGAAGATGTTGCACCGTTGTTCTTCCCTAGCTTGAGGTTGAGTTGTTAGCACCCTTGTGACCACAAGTGAGGGACTTGGGTCATGCTCACATAAGAGAGGATCTTCTCCACATTCTTGCTCATAAGCTTCTTCACTTTCCACGGCGGCTTGCACAAGGGCTTCATATTCATCCTCATCAAGCGTCTCGATATCACCATTCTCCATAGTGATCATGACCTTGGTGTTCTTGCACTCAAACGACTTGTGACCTTGGGTGCCACACTTGAAGCAAGTGACACTAGAGGGTCCCGTGGATGCCTTAGAGGAGGCGGTGGAGGAGACCGTTTGCTTCATGCGACTTTGGATAGTTGGTTTCTTGAATGTTGTAGAGGACACGTCGGCCTTGGCACTTGTAGCATGAGGAGTTGATGTAGTAGGATGAGTCGATGTAGCGAGCTTGGAGGAGAAATAGGTCTTGGCCTTGGAGTACTTGATGTCCTCAATCACTTGGCGCTCGGCCTTCGACGCTTGATGGACCAACTCAACCATGTTGGAGTAAGGTTGGAACTCCACAATTCGCTTGATGGGATAGTTGAGGCCATTGAAGAAACGAGCAATGGTTTGGTCATCGGACTCTTGGATGTTGGTCGCATCATAGTGAGCTCCATCTCCTTGTAGAACTCCTCGACGGTCTTGGTGCCTTGCTTCAACTTTTGGAGCTTGTTGAAGAGGTCGGTCATGTAGTGCGTTGGGACAAAGCGAGCATGCATCTCTTTCTTCATTTCTTCCCAAGTGTCAATTGGGGGTTCACCCTTCTCTTCTCGAAGAGTGAGGACTTGCTCCCACCAAGTGTTTGCGTAGTCCTCGAACTCAAGAGACGCCATAGCCACCTTCTTGGCACCGGAGTAGTTGTGGATGCGGAATATCTTGTCAACCTTGAGTGCCCATGAGAGGTATGCCTCGGCATCTTCTTCTCCCTTGAACTTTGGCATGGTGAACTCGAGTCTTCCAAACATGTTCTCTTCATCCTCCAAGTTTCTTCGACGAGGAGGGGCACCTTCATCTCTTGCGGCTTGAGGAGGAATAGGAGGTCTTCTACGGCCAACCATAGCATTGGGTTGGCGTTGGAGGTGCACACTTGCTTCACTTGGTTCACGGTGAGGATGTGGTTGAAGATCTTGACGAGGTGGTTGACGACGCCCAAAGATGGCCCTCTCATCTTGCTCATGTGGTGGGTCTCCTCTTCCACGTTGGTCATGGCGAGGATGATTGCGAAGATCACGCCTCGGTTGGTCTTGATGTCCATGGCCTTGAGCATCACCATGTGGCTCCATGTTGTGGAAGACGTTGTCATGTGGGTGGCCGTCACGCCCATGGTGGGCATGGCCATCCGGTTGAGGACAATCTTGTGGAGGACATTCTTGTGGACGAGCATGGCGATGTATTTCTCCTCGCCTAGAGTTGGAGCGAGAGTCTTCATGACGAGCATGTGAGCGATGAGGTCGATGATGGTCTTCATGCCTTGAGGAGGAGCTTGAGGACGAACGGTGACCATGAGAGTAGTAATCTTGTGACGAGCTTGACGATGATGAAGTAGAGAGGTGTCGGCGCTGATGACCCAAGTTGGTGATGGCGCGCTCGAGGCTATCCATGCGCCGCTCCATGTTCGCATCATTGGACGCCATTTGGCCATTCAAGTTGTCCGTAGCTTCGCGAAGGAGAGCCAAGTCTTGTTTCACAACGGAGAAGTTGTGTGCCACTTCATCGTATTGCTCATCGATGCGTGTCTCGAAGAGTTGGAGTTGCTCCTTGAACTCTTGGTGTTGCGTCCATAGGTTGTGTTGAGTAGCCAACCTCTCGGTGTTGCGGAGGACTTCTCCCTCCCTTGCATCATCTCCGCTCCTATCCATGATGCAAAGACAAGCACTAGGTTGTGTATGTTAGTGGAAGGAGACTACCTCGCACTCTTACCAAGGTAAGATAGTATTGAGGCAATCCACCAAGCCGAAAGTAAGATAAAGTGTATCGGGAACACACGCAAAACCACACGCAAAAGCTAGAAAATATGGTGTTAGGCGAGTGTTGTGGAAAGCCAAAAGACAAATCCAAGATCGAGTAAGTTGTTAAGAGTGGTGGAAATTCAAAAATCCAAGTGTCGATGCGAAGATCACTATAAACGCGGAAAAAGTTGTGGAACACACACACGAGATAAGCGGGGTTAGTGCAACCAAAAGTGAGCGGAAAATTGTATGTATAAGTGCAAAAGGAAGAGACAACTAGATTCACACGTGACCTCTCTTCTCGTATCTCTCTTTGCTTAAAAGCTTTTTCTCTTTTGTATATGGTGGCACTTGCACACTTTGTATGTATGGGCGTATGGATGTATGGATGTATGGATGTATGGATGTATGGTGCTACTCGCACTCTTTTTGTGTTTTTGGGGCTTTTTCACGCACTATGTTAGCGTTAGCCTCGCTTTTGCTATCTTGCCACACGAGTGTTTGCTTGGGTGCCTTACTCAACGCGACACACACACCTCACAATGCGGGGCCACGTGCAATGTCTCGCAACACTAGACAAGCAATGCTCGATGGGATAGATCGCAAAAGGAAGAGGGGTTACAAGGTGAAAGCTGCAAGTTATACCTGCGATAGTGGTGGTGGTGGTGGTGGTGGTGGTGGTGGTGGAGATCGCCGGAAAACGAGGTCGAAGGAGGGGGGCGTTGCTGCGCCCGGTCTGGGGCCCGGTTGGACCGGCTCTTGGACCGGCCTGGCCGGTTGCACGGCCGGTCGACCGGGTTCTGGGCTGGCCCGGCCGGTCTGTAGCCCGGTTGACCGGCTGCTCAACCGGATCGCACGATTTCTCTCTCTTGTTCTTCCCCAAACCAACTCCAAATCGACCAAATCGAAGGGAAACGATGGAATTGGAGGCTCAAAGTTGGGGAAATAGTAGATCAAGCACAACAACACCAGATCCACGGACCAAAACCACTCAAAACGCAACCAAATCACGAGATCGGTCAAAAGGCAAATTGGGGCTATTTTGGGGATTTTTTGGAAAATTTTCTAGGAACGAAATCGGGTGGGTGGAGGGTCAAATCCGCGGTAACCAAGAGCTGCCGATACCATATGATGAGGTCTAAGACCCCGTGTGTGGCCCGATCTCGCGGATTGACTTCGAAACCAAGGGGAAGATGGGAAAACGCGATGAACACGAAGAACACGACGGGCACGAGGAACTCCGAGACTCACGCACGCACACCAACCCGATACACCCGATGCTTACCTCCGTGGCTCGATGGACCACGCCAATAGAATCTCCGAGGAAGAGACACACGGTAGAATTCCCGGAGAGAGATTGGGATTGGAGAGGAAGAGCTTGGTGAGGGAGAGAGAGTAACAAGTACTAGAATCTCACTCAACAAGTTCAAAGTCAACAACCAAGGTGCCTTGATTACAGAGGGATGATACCCAAGGGAGACTAAGCTCAAAGGTAGGTTTGAGTTCAAAACAAGTATAAAGAGGTCTAGGGGCGTCCTGGGGGCTTATATAGTCCTACAAGGCGTCATGGGCCGAAAAGGTACAAGTGAAACGGTTCGGGCCGAAATAGGTGACTTAAGTCGTGCAGGCCGGTCAGGAGGCCGGTCAGACCGGGCTCTGGGACCGGGCGGGCCGGTCCGGACCGGGCTCGGGACCGAGCGACAACCGGACGAGGCTCCGAGTCCCCTGGATGGTGCCCGGATGGCACGAGCGCAAATCCCGGTTTGGACCGGGCGGCCCGGTCGAGAGGCCGGTCGAGGCCGGGCTATGGACCGGGCGACCCGGTCGAGAGGCCGGTCGAGACCGGGTTCTGGACCGGCCGTCCATCTTCTCTTCCTTGCGCTCTTCGGGCGACTTCCGGTCCAGCTCCATGTCCATCTTCGCGTCCAGCTGCTCCTCTCCTCCTCTTGACCATGGTGTGTCCTCCTCTTCGTGCTCTTGATGCTCCTTGTACCTAATGACACATAACACGTCGGCATGAGGTAGCAATCCATCCAAAGGGGTACCAAGATCAAGGGTGGTGAGGAGCGAGTTCACCTCATCATGGAGAGCCTTGACTCGGGCTCGTGTCATCGGTCCACTTGGGGGACTTGTTGGTCTTGGTGTGGAGGTGACCGAAGGCCACCCCGCATCATTCTCTATGTATATGTCACACTTTTTCTTGTTTTGTGTATCTTTCTCACCGAGCTTGCTTCGGAGCTTTGCTCAACACAACGCACACACACCCTCTCACGGTCGTGACACTTGTGCAATGCTTCGCAACGCTCGGAAAGCCACTCTCAATTGGATAGGTACGCAAAGGAAGAAAAGGCTACAAGGGGTAGGGGAGGCAAGTTATACCTATTGACGTTAGGCGGTGTCAAGCACACGAACTTGCGATGGCGAAGTGGTGGTGTCGAAGTGGCGAAGATGCGCCGGAATCCGGGGTGCCGATGCCGTTGTCGCGGTGTTGATGTAGGCGCGAAAGCGGTTCTCACGGACCAAAGGCACTCCAAAACGGAAACCGGGAAAATTAAGTCAATGCCCGAAAAGTTGGGTTGAAACGAGCGGTCAAAAGTTGGGCTCCAAAAATTGTCAAAAATTAGAGATGGATTATGTGGAGTATTTGGGGGATGCTGTTAAAATTTGGAGTCAAACGGGCTCCGGAAAGTTGTCAAAATTTGGGGCAAAAAGTGAAGTCAAAATTGGACGAAAATTGGGTGAAATCCGGTTGGCGACCGGTTTGGCCGGATCCTGGGCCGGACATCCGGCGTGCGACCCGGTTTGGCTCCGGTCCGAGCAAAGATTCCCGGTTGCCGCCCGGTTTGGTTCCGGTTTGGACCGAGCAATTTTCTGCGCGAATTGAGAGAATTGGAAAGTGGAGCCTGGGGCGCGTGGTGAAATCAAGGTGCTGCAGGCTGTAGCGATGCGGAGGAGGCGTTGAGGAGCAGGGCGGCTGGTGCGTGCGCAGCAGCAGCAGTTTGGGCACGGCAGCAGCGAGGTGAGAAGAGCGAGCGGGGCGGGATGGGCTTGGCCGCCTGGGGAATCGAGGCGCGGGCGACGGGAGCTGGGGGTGGGACCAAGGCGGAGCGGCAGCGTGCTGGCGGCGGGTTGGCCTGCGCGTGGTGGTCGCGAGCGCGGGTGGCTTTTGGCCGGTCGAGCGGCGAGCGAGAGGAAGGGCGCGGGAGCGGCGGCCAAGCCTGCTGCAGGTGGAAGTACAGCGGGTGCGGATCGACTGGGGAAACGAGGAAAATGGTGGCCTGACCGGCGTTGATTGAATCGGGTGGAGTGGCCGTGCGTGGGTGGAGCTGCTGGCGGCAGTCGGGCCAGGCAGGCAGGCGGGCGCGTGGTGTTGCGGCTGCGTTGACCTGCTCGGGATGGAAACTGGACGATGAACAGCTTGAAGAACACCACGGAAACGGCTCAGTAATCCATCGATTCCAAGCAAAATAAGAAGAATTAGGTCTAGAAATTTTGGGGAAACATAGATCAACACAAACAACACCAGATCTGTGGACCAAAACCACAAAAAACGCAATAAATTCGGAGATCAATTTTCGAGCTATTTTTTGGGGCAATTTTTTGGGAAAAAATTTTGGGCGAAAATTGGAGAGATTTGGAGGTCAAATTCGTGGCAACCTTTGCTCTGGTACCATATGATGGGGCCTAAGGCCACGTGGGTTGTCCGACCTCACGAATTGACCGAGGGAAAGGCGGGGGAGAGGAAGAACACGAAGAACACGGCGATGAACACGAGGAACGCACGCAAACGCACACCAACCCGATACAATTCGGTTTACTCCCGATAGCCCGAACCACTATCCCGATAGAATTTCTCAAGAGAAAGACACGCGGTAGAATCCCCGAGAGGAAGATCGGTATACGATCGGTAGAATCACAAGACCGGTGGTAGAATCACAAGTGTGAGAGACTAATCATATAAGGAGTGCCTTGTACAATAGATTTGGGTAATCTAAGGAGGGGGTTTCCCTAATCCCAAAGGGATGGTGGAGGCATGAGCCAAATTCTAGTTCATCAACTCTTACCTAATGAAGGGGAAGGTGGGAGCCTATATATAGGGAGCCACTCAGGAGGGGTAGTTTAGGCATACAAGGGGATACATGGTCCTTGGCCCGAATTGACTTGTGGCAGTCGCCTTCTCTCCTAGGCGATCAGACGCTCTTCTTCCTTCTTCTCTTCCATGCCTCCGTGACCTCGGCCTTGAGTGTGGTTCTTGTCGTTGAAGCACATGATGAAGCGAAGACCGTAGGTCGGGCTACATCATCAAGCCAAGAGGAGATGGGCCTTTCAAGGTCCTCAAGGGCATCAACAACAACGCTTACATCATCGACATACCAACCTCCAAGTACTCGGTGAGCAACACGTTCAACATCTCCGACCTATCACCCTATCATGGAGATGAGGAGGAACAAGAGTCGAGGACGACTCTCTCCCAAGGGGGGGAGATGATGCGGGTGGCCTTTGGACACCTCCTCACCAAGACCAACAAGTCCCCCAAGTGGACCAATGACACGGGCTCGAGTTAAAGCGCTACATGATAAGGTGAACTCGCTCCTCCCTACTCTCGATATTGGTACCCCATTGGATGGATTGCTACCTCATGCCGACACCCTTTGTGTCATTAGGTACAAGGTGCATCAAGACCCCGGAGAGGAGGACACACCATGGTCAAGAGGAGGAGAGGAGCAGCTGAACGTGAAGATGGACGAGAAGATGCGCGTGGAGCTGGACCCGATGTCATCCGGAACGCGCCAAGGAAAGGAAGAAGTCACCCGGTCCAGGACCCGGTCTGACCGGATCCCTGACCGGGCGCCCCGGTCGAAACCTGTAACATCCCAAATTTCAATAAAAGGAAGAAGAAGAATTCCAGAGATCCAAAATTTAGAACCAACAAAAACTTTTAAATTGCATATAGTGCCCTGCATAGGACTTGTGTATTTTGAGTGATATGCCATGATGATTGTTTTATTGTTTAGGTGATGAACTCTAAAACCCTAAAGTGAGCAAGTGAAGATCACCAATCAAATAAATCAAAAAGAGAAAGAAATCAAATATGAATAAAACCCTAAAAACCCTAACATATGGCCTATGCCTTGCAAATTTTGACCCTAGACCCATTTGATCTTCACCATTATTTGCAATATGATATGAAAGAGTTATTACAACTTTGGAAATCAAAGAAACACCATTCAAACCAAATGCAAACATCAAAATATGCTCACATAGAATAATGGTCATTTTTGACAATTACATTCTGGTCACCACTTTGAGCCTCTATATTTCAAGATTTCTCAACTAAACAAATTCAAATCTTTGCATGTCATCCAAGTACACAACAAGGTGAACAACTTTTGTAAAGATCACCATACCAAATTCATCTTGGATCAAATGTTAGAAGCAAGCAAAGAGGAGACTTTGAATCAAATGCAAGATCACCAATTTTCAAAAATTGATCAAACCATGCCTTGTCTTGACCACCACTTGACTTAGAATTGACCCCTGGACACCACTACACCTAGCCCATGCAAGAAGACACCATGGACACGACCAGAACATGGCTGGCCATGGCCATGCCGGTCCCGTTCCACCTGGACGCACCACCCCTCTCTCCCTGCCTCTCCAACTCTCACCACCTTGCCAAACGCGTCGCCCATGATCCCAGGAGATCGTCTGTACCCACCGTTGAACGAGAGGACGACGCCACGACCCGCCACGGTCGCGCCCAGTACGCCCCAGGCACGACGCGAGCGGCATGGCGACGTCACCGTGCACGGACGCGCGCGACACGGCCACGCGGCGTTCGCCGTACCTCGCCGTACCCCGACCACCTCCGCGCGCCCTGGTACCTGCCTCACCACGCGTAGCTCGCCGGACATGCTCGCGTCACCACCTAGCGCCTACGGTCGCCGGCGAGGATGAGACCGCCCGCCACGGCCGCGACAGTACGCGCACGGCCCCGACCACCGTACGCCTCGCATTAACTCGCCGCGGACGCTCGCGGATTCGCCGTACCCTCCCGATCGTCGCTGCATCACCGCCTAGCCCTCTAGCTCGCCGGAGACGCCGCGCCCACGAAGACCAGCTCCCTGCCTCGCAGCACCCCCTCCCTCCTATAAATAGAGGCCTCCCCGGACCAAACCAAGCACACCACCATGACCACCTCTCACCACCGCTTCGCCTAGCACCGTTAGCCACCTCGATCGTCGCCGGAGCAAGCCCAATCGGAAGATCGGAGCCGCGGAAGCTCTGCAGCAATCGCCGTCGATCCAGGCCGCCCCGAGCTTCGCCACTGCTACAGGCTGCTTCGCCGTCGTCCACAACGTCACCAAGCACACTGCCCACCCTAGCTGGAGCCACGGTGAGCTCTCCGACCCCCTACCCGAGCCGCCGGCGAGCTTCCCTCTCGCCGTCGACGACGACGAACGAGCGCCGTTGATCTGCGTTTTAATCCAACGCCCCGCGTTTTAATCCGTTATGAGCGACTGACGGGTGGAGCCCCCTGTCAGGCAGCCCGCGCGTGCGTGGATGCGTGGTGGGCTGGCCTTTGGCCGTTTTAATCGTTTCGGCCCAGTTAGTTTTCCCGCCAGCCCGTTTAATTCAAATCTCGTTTAATAAATTCAATTCAAATTCAATACTGGACCCAACTTTGAAAATTCATAGAATCTGTTTGGCTTGGCCAAATTTGACAAACTTTATATTGTTGGAAAGCTAGTAAAAAGATCTACAACATGCCACTGGTCCCACCTCAAGATAGGTTGTAGAAATAAAATGATAAAAAGATTAAGTCAGGGACCTTTTTCATATTCAAATAATTCTTAAAAATCAACCAAAATAGATATTGAGTTAATTCCAACTCCTATAGTTCACATTTGACTTACACTAATTGTTTATGAAAGAAAATGGTGTGGTCACTTTGCATGATCATGCCCTAGTTTAACTAATGGACAATATGGCTAGTTTAGTTAAGTGATATTGTCCAAAACTATTATGTAAATCATATGAAGTATTTTACTTCATTTAAATCTTGTCTCAAGTGAATTCATGTGATGTTTTGAAACCCTGGTCAAACATTCTTAGATTAAATACTTGGAGATTTAAATCATTGGTAGAGTTATTAAATGGTATGAGGTGATCTACCCCATTTAAATCATTTTCTCCAATGATGATGAGGACAACCCATCTATTGATACAACCGCTGTACCTACAGCCACACAAATACAAGGACCAATCACTCGAGCTCGTGCCAAACAACTTAACTATCAGGTATTTTCGTTTCTTGGAACTATTCCTCATATACATGAGAATATGATGCTGCCTAAATCAGATATGTTTTTTACTCTTAGGAATGATGGACCTAGCATGGATGAGGAGGACAAGCATTAGAGCATGATCACACATGGAGGAGATGGCAGCAAGCACTTGAGGATTGAAGATGACGCCACAAGTGGAGATTTCAGAACTTTGAAGCCACCATAAGAAGAGATGAAGACATGGACGAAATATAGAGTTCTCCACTTCATAATTTCGTCCATAGCATAATATGGTGCTGCGTCACCTTTAGTTTTGGGCCAGGCCCATGTCATTTTCAGGGAATTAAGTCAGCCATATTTTAGAGTCCGTATTGAAGGGGGGAAGGCCTTCTAGGGTTTGGTTCGGCCACCATACGTATGGCTGGCCGAAACCCCACATTTTCCTCCTTTAAATACCCCCATAGCCGTCACATTTAGACTCGGATTTTGATTAGACAAAAAGTTAGCCATTGCTGCAACTCTCGTGTACTTCTTTTGAGGCCAACGCCCAGAACAAGACCGACTATTCGGAATCCCACCTTATTCAATAAAGCTTTCATCTATATCCGCAATACTTCGATTGCATTATTAGTTCTTACTTGTTCTCGATTTCGGGTAGGAATTAAGACCCTCGGCCGGTCGGCTGATCGTGCATCCCTAAGATCAGTAACTTCCGGAGATTGTCCTAGCGATTGCATTGGCGCACGAGCTTTGCACGTGTAGTCGGATCGTCAAGCACGAACTCCACCAACAAATCGACGCTATCATACTCTCATCGAAAGATCGGCCACCTTTGCCCTATCAAGTGGTATCAGATTTCAGGTTGCTCGGTGAGATTTTACTTTTTTCCTAGTGTAGATTGCATCTGCCATCATACCCATAAACCACGAAAAAGCCAAAAAAAATACTGTTAGGGTTTAGATCATATCGTCCCATAAACCCCCTACCACGCCTTGCATTGTCTTTTCAGTTTTGCATAATTGAATTTGTGTCTGCATCTTCGTGTCGAGTTGCTGGTCTTAGCGTCTAGTTCCTTTAGAGTTTCGAGTTCTGGTCATATTAGTCACGCCGCCGCCACTCGCACCATACGCAGATCACCGCCACCACCACCACCATATACTTCCGCCACTGCCATATACACCCTGCCATATACTTCCGCCACTGCCATATACACCCTGCCATATACTTCCGCCATTGCCATATACACCCTGCCACATATATCCGTATCCACCATATACCCTGTTTCCTACCGCGACACAGATTCGTGTTGTTTCTCTGACGTGACAGAGTCCGAGTAGAATTAGGTTTTATTGTTTTTACCCCTTAGCTGTTGCCTTCTAATTCCGTCTGTGCTGTCGAAAAAAATTCCCGTGAGATAAGTTTCGGCCGCCAGGGAAGAATTGTGAAGGAGAGCAAAAAAAAAAAGTCTGGAATCGCCTCCGAAAAAAATTTCTGGCTACATTGGTTTTCCACCTTGGCGATCACTTTTCGCCACTGGCCGTTATAGCGACATTTTTTTGGCGCCTGCGCGCTTTCCGGAGCACTTTCCAGAAATTCCGACAAAAAAAAATTCTGAGGCTATACTGTTTTTAGACCTTGGGGATCAGTTTGAGACACTTGCCATCATAGTGGATTTTCGCACCTCGCGTCGTCACATCATCGCCACCTCATCACTGCTAGTTGCTTGTGTGCCGCGCCGTGACCTTGTTAGCTCGCGTCTCTAGTACGGTCTAGCCTAGGACCAGCACAGTACCGTTGTTGAGCATACTCTCAATATTGCATCGCTGTTTGACAATTGCTGTTTGCTACCATATTAGCCTTCCTACAGCTCCACATATTGTCTCCACGTGCACTGTGTCGACCCCAGGTAATCGCTTTGGCAATCTTTGGAGACGCTGATCCTTGCTGGTTGTTACATCGCCTTCCTCCTGTTTGGTAAGAACTTGTAAGTGCTTTGTATTTTGCTTGACGAATTGCATGTGAACCACCATATTCCATAGTTTGTAGGCATATACATTTGTGCTTTTTGAGTACTAACCATGACAGGACCTACACCGGGAGTTGACCCGGCAAAGATGACGACTGAGGAGTTGCATGCTCACTTCACCCACCTTTTGGGCGGGCATGCACGCGACACCGAGGCGCGCATTGGTGACGTCGATGCCAAACTCACCGACACGATCGACAAGCTGGATGGCCTCGAGGCAGCTTTCAACTCCAAGCTCGACGCCAAGTTCCAGGAGTTGTTGACTCGGTTACCGCCGCCTCGCGCCAACGTGCAACGCCGCGCACGCCGCGTTCCTCGTGCGGACGTTCCGGCGGGTACCGCTCCTGCTGCAGCAGCCGCACATGACGCGCCTTCTGATGAAGGCTACGTAGATTATGAAGGGGACGCGGACGAGCAGGTCGAGGAGAACGTGCTTCGGACGGCGAGGAAGTCGAACAACCCGCACTCGGTCGCCCACGACAACTTAACCGCAACGGTCGCCCACCTCCACGGCTGGTACGTAATGATGATGATCATGTTGCTAAACTAAAACTGAATATTCCGCCATTTGAGGGTAGATATAATCCTGATGCATATCTTACATGGGAATTGGAAGTAGAACAACGCTTTGCATGTTTAAAATACCCTGATCACTTGCGTGTTAGTGCTGCTACTTGTGAGTTCACAGATTTTGCATCTACTTGGTGGTCTAAGCATTGTAGAGTACAGCATGCTAATATTCCTACTACCTGGATTGGTTTAAAACTTGCTATGCGTACTCGTTTTGTTCCTCCACATTATCCACGTGATTTGCTGAAAAAATTGTCTCGCTTAGAACAAGGAAAAAATTCTGTAGAAGACTATTATCAAGAATTGCAAACTGGCATGATTCGCTGTGGTATTGTAGAGGATAATGAGGCTATGCTTGCACGTTTCTTTGGTGGTTTGAATAAAGAGATTCAGCATATTATAGATTATAAGGAGTACAATACTATTACTCGCTTGTTTCATCTTGCTTGCAAAGCTGAACGTGAAGTGCAGGATCGTCAACCACCATGGAGAAAAGCTAATGTTTCTGCAGGTCGTACATCGTCATGGACTCCACGACAATCAGCGCCACAATCTCGTGGGGCTGCACCAGCGCCTACTACCTCCAAGTACACCGCGCCTGCATCACGAGCACCACCGGCTGCTACTCCACCACCATCTGCTGGTCCTTCTCGGAGTTCATCCTCCATGGCCTCCACGGGGAAGACGCGCGACATTCAATGTCGCAAATGCTTGGGATTTGGTCACATAGAGAGAGAATGCAGAACCAAGCGTGTGATGTTGGTGCGTGCAGATGGAGAATATGATTCTGCAAGTGACTTTGATGAAGATACATTGGCCCTTATTGCTGCACGTGATGGTGCCAATTCTGATTCTGAGAGAGAGATGGAGGTAATGGAAGCTGACACTGTTGATCAGTACAGGAGCTTAGTTGCACATCGTGTGTTGAGCGTGCAATTGAGCAAAGCTGAGCATGATCAATGCCACAATCTGTTCCAAACAAGAGGCGTTGTAAAAGAGCGAGCTATTAGGATCATCCTTGATGGAGGGAGCTGCAATAATCTGGCTAGCGTTGACATGGTGGAGAAGCTTTCTCTCCCTACAAGACTGCGCACACATCCATACTACATTCAATGGTTTGAGAGCTCTCGGAAGCTCAAGGTAACAAGAACTACACGTGTGCATTTTACTATTGGTACATATTCTGATTTTGTTGATTGTGATGTTGTACCTATGCAAGCTTGTTCTTTGTTACTTGGTATACCTTGGAAATTTGATAGAGAATCTGTTCATAATGGTAGAACTAATCTGATGCAGCCTGACCTTCGGTCTTCACCACATCATGTGCTTCATCGCCAACACGGCACATTAAGGTGAATCTTCTCCTTTACGCGTGCCTCGAATCGCCTATTTGGGACGATATACTACTTCATACCCCGTCATATCTTGATGATAGGAACTCGACGACAAGTACGGGGAGAAGAGAGGATGCCATGGAGACCCGAGGACGCAAGGCCGATGTCACGGAAGCATGGAAGAGAAGGAGAAAGAAGCGCTGGACGCTCCAGGCCGGAACTTCCGCCCAACATCGCCGGAACTTCCGCCCAGATGCTGTCAAGACTGAAGATGCTCGCACAGCAGAGTTGTGGCCTGATGACCCACAAGTATAGGGGATCGCAAC
>NC_061509.1:194891741-194918019 GCF_022539505.1 Lolium rigidum
AACATTGGTTGTGCTTTGAGTGTTGCTTAGCTTTTCTTGTGCTATTGATAGGGCTCTTGACAAGTGAAGCGACATTCAAGCGTTGGTGTCATCTACCTCCTCTACACGTTCACGAAGATTTATCGTCGAGGACGACTCTTTTTCAAGTGGGGGGAGATGATGCAGCCCGACCTTCGGTCTTCACCGCATCATGTGCTTCATCGCCAAGACGGCACGCTAAGGTGAATCTTCTCCTTTACGCGTGCCTCGAATCGCCTATTTGGGACGATATACTACTTCATACCCCGTCATATCTTGATGATAGGAACACGACGACAAGTACGAGGAAAAGAGAGGATGCCATGGAGACCCGAGGACGCAAGGCCGATGTCACGGAAGCATGGAAGAGAAGGAGAAAGAAGCGCCGGACGCTCCAGGCCGGAACTTCCGCCCCAACATCGCCGGAACTTCCGCCCGCATGCCGTCAAGACTGAAGATGCTCGCACGACGAGAGCTGTGGCCGGAACTTCCGCCCCCGATGGCCGGAACTTCCTCCCGGGACCGGAACTTCCGCCTCGGGACGGCCGGAACTTCCGCCCCATCCAGATCTCAGCCCCCTTTGGCTTGTAACTTACCCCTTCATCCCCTTGCCTATAAATAGACACCTACCCCCACCTTCATGAGAGAGAGATGATGTTCAAATGAATTGGCTTATGCCTCTATTATCCCTTAGTGGATTTGGGAAACCCCCACCTTAGATTAACCATCTATTGTATCCCTCCTTATCCGGATCTTTTTCCATTCTAGAAATTCTATCAATTGAGAATCTCTTGCTTTGCAACTCTATTCTTAGTTGGTCTTTTGCTCTTTGGGAATTCTATTTGGATTTGTCGATCTTTTGCAAGAGATTCTACCTTTGGTCTTTCTCTCGCGATTCTATCCGTTGGTGGTTCGGGCCAACGAGGATAACCGATTGTGTTGTGTGCGTGTGTTTGTATCGTGTTCTTCGCGTTCATCCACTTCCCCGCGAATCCCCCTCCGCAATCACACTCACCCGGGTCAAACCGTGAAGATTGGGCACACCCTCGGGCTTAGCCCGCATCATATGGTATCTGAGCAATGGTTGCCACGGATTTGACCCTCCGATTCCACCAATTTCGCCCAAAAATTTCCCCAATAATTTTTCCCCAAAAAAATAGCTCGAATTTGGATCTCAGGATTTGTTGCGTTGTTTGTGGTTTTGGTCCACAGATCTGTTGTCTTTGGTGTTGATCTATCATCCCTCCAAATTTCACCGGCTAATTCCACCGGTTACCCCTCTAATCCGACGATTTTCTGCCCATTTTTCCGCCCGCGTTCGTGCTGTTCGTCGCGCAGATTCAGATCTGAAATTTTCTGGTATTTCCGGAACTTCCGCCCCTCAGGACCGGAACTTCCGCCCCTCAGGACCGGAACTTCCGCCCCTCAGGACCGGAACTTCCGCCCCGAGAGACCGGAACTTCCGCCAACCGGAACTTCCGCCCAAGTTCCGGCCTAGTTCCGAGATTGCGCCAAAACGCCCCGGGATGGTTCTGTAACGAAATCGACCATTTTCGGAACTAGACCGGAAGTTGGCCGGAACTTCCGCCCGACCGGAACTTCCGCCCCTCAGGACCGGAACTTCCGCCCCGAGCGACCGGAACTTCCGCCAGCTCGACTTTCAGCACTAAAACTAGCAGTTTCAGGATGTAACTTAACCAACTTTCCGGAGTCCGTTTGACCTCAAATTTCGACCAGTTTGACCATCCATCTTGACTCCAACTTTGACAACTTTGACCGCTCATTTTGACCAAACTTTTCGGGCATTGACTTTTGTGTTCGGATTTCCTTGTGGAGTGCATTGGTTGTCTAATCCGCTTCCGCGCCTACATCAACACCGCGACGACACCTTTGGCACCCCGGATTCCGGCGCAACTTCGACACCATCATCGACACCACTTCGATCATCGCAAGTTCGTGTGCTTGACACCGCCTAACATCAATAGGTATAACTTGCCTCACCCCTTGTAGCCCCGTTTCTTTCTTTGTGTACCTATCCCATTGAGAGTGGCTTTCCGAGTGTTGCGAAGCATTGCACAAGTGTCACGATCGTGAGAGGGTGTGTGTGTGCGTTGTGTTGAGCAAAGCTCCAAAGCACGCTCGGTGAGAAAGATACACAAAAGAAGAAAAAGTGTGACATAGAGAAAAAAATAAAGCTTCTAAGCATAGAAAAAAAGTGAAAAAAGAGAAAAAGAAAAAGAAATAGAAAAAGAGTGTGTGTCCACCGATACAAAGGAGTGTAATGCTTGTAAGCACTAAGAGAGAAAAGAGAAGAGTGGCATTTGTGCAAATCTTGTTGCTTCTATCTTATGCAACCAAGCTACGGTCTCTCTTGTGTTGGCGTGACACCGAGCTAATAGTCTTCGTTAGGACCATCCTTGTTACTTGCTCACTTCCTTGGTCGCCCTAACCCCATTGTTCTTCCTTGTGTGTGTTTCCGTGTTTCCTTGACATAGATCACCGCTTTTGACATTTGACTTTGGATCTTACCCACATTTGACAATAGACATTTTCTTTGGTTCTTTTCGTTTGCTATCCACTTCCTCACCTACCACCATATAGAGTTCTTAGCCTTTTGCGTGTGCTTTGAGTGTGTGTGTGAGTACATATCGAGTTATTCTCTAACTTGAACCATTTTCTCGATTTTGTTGCTAGTTTTGACATTTTGGTAGTTCTCCTTCCACCATACATACACCTTGAGAGCCACCCAAAATGACACCACAAGAACAAGCCGAGATGAGAGCCTACTTTGCCAACTTAGATGATCAAATAGCCAAGATGACCACCCAAGATAAAGCCGAGTGCAAATCCTACTTCAAACACCTTGAGAGCAAGAGTGACACACCACATGAGTTGAGTGAGGACGCTTTGATTTCTAACACATTAACCTCTACTCCTCTTGTGTTGTCTTCCTCTTTGCTAGGTTGCTCGGACATCGACGACGCCATTGCCATGGAGATGAGGGGCTCCACTATATGTGAGATGAGCGACTCCACTATATGTGAGATGAGCGACTCCACTATATGTGAGATGAGCGACTCCACTATATGTGAGATGAGTGAATCCACTATACATGAGCTTGAGTGCCTCCACCTTGAGGATATGAGTGATACACCATGTGAGATGAGAGTGGTAGTTGATAGGTCATGTGAGTCCATTTCGAATTCTAACAACTTACCCTCTACCTCTAGTGTGTTTCCTTGTGTCTCATTAGGTCCCATGGATGACGAGACCCCGATCATGGAAAAGAAGATGTACATGGTGCATGAAGATGATGCTATCACACCATGCTTGCTTGAAGATGAACATGGAGGCCACATGGAGCCTACTACTTCCACAACACCTACCTCAAATGAGTCGGACTACAAAGGTACCTATATAGGTGTTGATGATGCCATGATCCCACTAGTGGACATGATGATTTGTGAGTGCTTGCATGAGTTGGATGATCATATTGCTATGTCATATGCTTCTTTCACATTCCCATGTGATATTTGTGATACACCTATTGTTTATCATGCGGAATTAGTTGCTTATGATGATATTTTCATGCCATGCTATGAGTCTTTTGAGTTACTTCCTCTTGCTTGCAATATGTCGAACAATTGCTCTTTCCTATGTGTTGCTTGCAATGATGATGATGATGCTCGAGTTGTGACAACCTTGCCGAACAATTGCTCTTTCCCTAGGTTTGTCGACAACAATGATAAAATGTTGAACAATGTTTCTTTCCAATGCTTGGTTTGCAATAGTGTTAATATGCTTGTGAATGAGATTTCCCCCATAGCTCTCTCAAATTTTGGAGACTTTGCATACATCCATGTTGAGCATGTTCCCATGTTTAGTCCGCATATTCACCACATCTATTATGATAAATTGCTTAATGCTAATGGTGATGTGCAAAAGAGATGGACCATCATGATGGATGATGTGTTCATATACCATGCACACACGTTCTTTGCTTTGCCTATTGTGTGTGTAGGTACAAGAATGCCAATGTCAACCTCGATTGAGCACGAGTTGACAAAGAGAGCTCTTGAGAGCATAATACAAGTGAGTTCAAGATCGAACCCGGCTCTAATACCTTTCCCATGCTTTGCATTGAACATGCCGAACAATTTCTCTTTCTTGTGGTTCTTTTGCAAGCATGATGATGTGATTCTTACCGTTGGTGTTGCCTCAAACAAGTTGACCAATTTCTCTTTCTTTTGGTTTGTTGGCACGCATGGTTGTGCAAATGTTTCCTTGATGAACTTTTTGGATGATATGTCGTGTGTTGCACCAAATATGAGGACCAATTTCTCTTTCCAATGGTTTGTGTGCACACATGTTGATGATATTTTGGACACTCTTCCGTATGTGTTTTTGCCAAACTCTCCACTTATTGCTTCAAGGATGTTGAACAATTTCTCTTTCCGATGCCTTGAGTGCAATAATGCACATGAGTTTTTACATGAGATGGACACCATGGTCGTCTCACAATTTGGAGTTTTTGTGTTCCCACATTTGGAAGATGTTCATATGGAGTTCTTACACATTGACCTTGCACATGCATTATTCTTGATAAATTTGTGTTGTGCTAACGGTGTTGTGAACATGAAAGGACATGTCATCGATGATGTGCTCCAATATCACACACAAACATACTTTGCTTGGTCTTTGTTGTGTGAAGGTACAAGTGACTTGAGAATGAGCGTCAACGAATGGGTTCAACCCCATACATCTACTACACAAGATCTCTCAATGAGAGCACACCGACATTATGCTAAGGTGACCTCCTTCTACTTACGCTCTCTTGCTAAACCCGTGGAACATTGGTTGTGCTTTGAGTGTTGCTTAGCTTTTCTTGTGCTATTGATAGGGCTCTTGACAAGTGAAGCGACATTCAAGCGTTGGTGTCATCTACCTCCTCTACACGTTCACGAAGATTTATCGTCGAGGACGACTCTTTTTCAAGTGGGGGGAGATGATGCAGCCCGACCTTCGGTCTTCACCGCATCATGTGCTTCATCGCCAAGACGGCACGCTAAGGTGAATCTTCTCCTTTACGCGTGCCTCGAATCGCCTATTTGGGACGATATACTACTTCATACCCCGTCATATCTTGATGATAGGAACACGACGACAAGTACGAGGAAAAGAGAGGATGCCATGGAGACCCGAGGACGCAAGGCCGATGTCACGGAAGCATGGAAGAGAAGGAGAAAGAAGCGCTGGACGCTCCAGGCCGGAACTTCCGCCCAACATCGCCGGAACTTCCGCCCAGATGCTGTCAAGACTGAAGATGCTCGCACAGCAGAGCTGTGGCCGGAACTTCCGCCCCTGATGGCCGGAACTTCCTCCCAGGACCGGAACTTCCGCCCAGGACGGCCGGAACTTCCGCCCCATCCAGATCTCAGCCCCCTTTGGCTTGTAACTTACCCCTTCATCCCCTTGCCTATAAATAGACACCTACCCCCACCTTCATGAGAGAGAGATGATGTTCAAATGAATTGGCTTATGCCTCTATTATCCCTTAGTGGATTTGGGAAACCCCCACCTTAGATTAACCATCTATTGTATCCCTCCTTATCCGGATCTTTTTCCATTCTAGTAATTCTATCAATTGAGAATCTCTTGCTTTGCAACTCTATTCTTAGTTGGTCTTTTGCTCTTTGGGAATTCTATTTGGATTTGTCGATCTTTTGCAAGAGATTCTACCTTTGGTCTTTCTCTCGCGATTCTATCCGTTGGTGGTTCGGGCCAACGAGGATAACCGATTGTGTTGTGTGCGTGTGTTTGTATCGTGTTCTTCGCGTTCATCCACTTCCCCGCGAATCCCCTCCGCAATCACACTCACCCGGGTCAAACCGTGAAGATTGGGCACACCCTCGGGCTTAGCCCGCATCATATGGTATCTGAGCAATGGTTGCCACGGATTTGACCCTCCGATTCCACCAATTTCGCCCAAAAATTTCCCCAATAATTTTTCCCCAAAAAATAGCTCGAATTTGGATCTCAGGATTTGTTGCGTTGTTTGTGGTTTTGGTCCACAGATCTGTTGTCTTTGGTGTTGATCTATCATCCCTCCAAATTTCACCGGCTAATTCCACCGGTTACCCCTCTAATCCGACGATTTTCTCGCCCATTTTTCCGCCCGCGTTCGTGCCGTTCGTCGCGCAGATTCAGATCTGAAATTTTCTGGTATTTCCGGAACTTCCGCCCCTCAGGACCGGAACTTCCGCCCCTCAGGACCGGAACTTCCGCCCCGAGAGACCGGAACTTCCGCCAACCGGAACTTCCGCCCAAGTTCCGGCCTAGTTCCGAAATTGCGCCAAAACGCCCCGGGATGGTTCTGTAACGAAATCGACCATTTTCGGAACTAGACCGGAAGTTGGCCGGAACTTCCGCCCCGACCGGAACTTCCGCCCCTCAGGACCGGAACTTCCGCCCCGAGCGACCGGAACTTCCGCCAGCTCGACTTTCAGCATTAAAACTAGCAGTTTCAGCATGTAACTTAACCAACTTTCCGGAGCCCGTTTGACCTCAAATTTCGACCAGTTTGACCATCCATCTTGACTCCAACTTTGACAACTTTAACCGCTCATTTTGACCAAACTTTTCGGGCATTGACTTTTGTGTTCGGATTTCCTTGTGGAGTGCATTGGTTGTCTATTCCGCTTCCGCGCCCACATCAACACCGCGACGACACCTTTGGCACCCCGGATTCCGGCGCAACTTCGACACCATCATCGACACCACTTCGATCATCGCAAGTTCGTGTGCTTGACACCGCCTAACATCAATAGGTATAACTTGCCTCACCCCTTGTAGCCCCGTTTCTTTCTTTGTGTACCTATCCCATTGAGAGTGGCTTTCCGAGTGTTGCGAAGCATTGCACAAGTGTCACGATCGTGAGAGGGTGTGTGTGTGCGTTGTGTTGAGCAAAGCTCCAAAGCACGCTCGGTGAGAAAGATACACAAAAGAAGAAAAAGTGTGACATAGAGAAAAAAAATAAAGCTTCTAAGCATAGAAAAAAAGTGAAAAAAAGAGAACAAGAAAAAGAAATAGAAAAAGAGTGTGTGTCCACCGATACAAAGGAGTGTAAAGCTTGTAAGCACTAAGAGAGAAAAGAGAAGAGTGGCATTTGTGCAAATCTTGTTGCTTCTATCTTATGCAACCAAGCTACGGTCTCTCTTGTGTTGGCGTGACACCGAGCTAATAGTCTTCGTTAGGACCATCCTTGTTACTTGCTCACTTCCTTGGTCGCCCTAACCCCATTGTTCTTCCTTGTGTGTGTTTCCGTGTTTCCTTGACATAGATCACCGCTTTTGACATTTGACTTTGGATCTTACCCACATTTGACAATAGACATTTTCTTTGGTTCTTTTCGTTTGCTATCCACTTCCTCACCTACCACCATATAGAGTTCTTAGCCTTTTGCGTGTGCTTTGAGTGTGTGTGTGAGTACATATCGGTTATTCTCTAACTTGAACCATTTTCTCGATTTTGTTGCTAGTTTTGACATTTTGGTAGTTCTCCTTCCACCATACATACACCTTGAGAGCCACCCAAAATGACACCACAAGAACAAGCCGAGATGAGAGCCTACTTTGCCAACTTAGATGATCAAATAGCCAAGATGACCACCCAAGATAAAGCCGAGTGCGAATCCTACTTCAAACACCTTGAGAGCAAGAGTGACACACCACATGAGTTGAGTGAGGACGCTTTGATTTCTAACACATTAACCTCTACTCCTCTTGTGTTGTCTTCCTCTTTGCTAGGTTGCTCGGACATCGACGACGCCATTGCCATGGAGATGAGGGGCTCCACTATATGTGAGATGAGCGACTCCACTATATGTGAGATGAGCGACTCCACTATATGTGAGATGAGCGACTCCACTATATGTGAGATGAGTGAATCCACTATACATGAGCTTGAGTGCCTCCACCTTGAGGATATGAGTGATACACCATGTGAGATGAGAGTGGTAGTTGATAGGTCATGTGAGTCCATTTCGAATTCTAACAACTTACCCTCTACCTCTAGTGTGTTTCCTTGTGTCTCATTAGGTCCCATGGATGACGAGACCCCGATCATGGAAAAGAAGATGTACATGGTGCATGAAGATGATGCTATCACACCATGCTTGCTTGAAGATGAACATGGAGGCCACATGGAGCCTACTACTTCCACAACACCTACCGCAAATGAGTCGGACTACAAAGGTACCTATATAGGTGTTGATGATGCCATGATCCCACTAGTGGACATGATGATTTGTGAGTGCTTGCATGAGTTGGATGATCATATTGCTATGTCATATGCTTCTTTCACATTCCCATGTGATATTTGTGATACACCTATTGTTTATCATGCGGAATTAGTTGCTTATGATGATATTTTCATGCCATGCTATGAGTCTTTCGAGTTACTTCCTCTTGCTTGCAATATGTCGAACAATTGCTCTTTCCTATGTGTTGCTTGCAATGATGATGATGATGCTCGAGTTGTGACAACCTTGCCGAACAATTGCTCTTTCCCTAGGTTTGTCGACAACAATGATAAAATGTTGAACAATGTTTCTTTCCAATGCTTGGTTTGCAATAGTGTTAATATGCTTGTGAATGAGATTTCCCCATAGCTCTCTCAAATTTTGGAGACTTTGCATACATCCATGTTGAGCATGTTCCCATGTTTAGTCCGCATATTCACCACATCTATTATGATAAATTGCTTAATGCTAATGGTGATGTGCAAAAGAGATGGACCATCATGATGGATGATGTGTTCATATACCATGCACACACGTTCTTTGCTTTGCCTATTGTGTGTGTAGGTACAAGAATGCCAATGTCAACCTCGATTGAGCACGAGTTGACAAAGAGAGCTCTTGAGAGCATAATACAAGTGAGTTCAAGATCGAACCCGGCTCTAATACCTTTCCCATGCTTTGCATTGAACATGCCGAACAATTTCTCTTTCTTGTGGTTCTTTTGCAAGCATGATGATGTGATTCTTACCGTTGGTGTTGCCTCAAACAAGTTGACCAATTTCTCTTTCTTTTGGTTTGTTGGCACGCATGGTTGTGCAAATGTTTCCTTGATGAACTTTTTGGATGATATGTCGTGTGTTGCACCAAATATGAGGACCAATTTCTCTTTCCAATGGTTTGTGTGCACACATGTTGATGATATTTTGGACACTCTTCCGTATGTGTTTTTGCCAAACTCTCCACTTATTGCTTCAAGGATGTTGAACAATTTCTCTTTCCGATGCCTTGAGTGCAATAATGCACATGAGTTTTTACATGAGATGGACACCATGGTCGTCTCACAATTTGGAGTTTTTGTGTTCCCACATTTGGAAGATGTTCATATGGAGTTCTTACACATTGACCTTGCACATGCATTATTCTTGATAAATTTGTGTTGTGCTAACGGTGTTGTGAACATGAAAGGACATGTCATCGATGATGTGCTCCAATATCACACACAAACATACTTTGCTTGGTCTTTGTTGTGTGAAGGTACAAGTGACTTGAGAATGAGCGTCAACGAATGGGTTCAACCCCATACATCTACTACACAAGATCTCTCAATGAGAGCACACCGACATTATGCTAAGGTGACCTCCTTCTACTTACGCTCTCTTGCTAAACCCGTGGAACATTGGTTGTGCTTTGAGTGTTGCTTAGCTTTTCTTGTGCTATTGATAGGGCTCTTGACAAGTGAAGCGACATTCAAGCGTTGGTGTCATCTACCTCCTCTACACGTTCACGAAGATTTATCGTCGAGGACGACTCTTTTTCAAGTGGGGGGAGATGATGCAGCCCGACCTTCGGTCTTCACCGCATCATGTGCTTCATCGCCAAGACGGCACGCTAAGGTGAATCTTCTCCTTTACGCGTGCCTCGAATCGCCTATTTGGGACGATATACTACTTCATACCCCGTCATATCTTGATGATAGGAACTCGACGACAAGTACGAGGAGAAGAGAGGATGCCATGGAGACCCGAGGACGCAAGGCCGATGTCACGGAAGCATGGAAGAGAAGGAGAAAGAAGCGCCGGACGCTCCAGGCCGAACTTCCGCCCAACATCGCCGGAACTTCCGCCCGGCATGCCTGTCAAGACCGAAGATGCTCGCACAGCAGAGCTGTGGCCGGAACTTCCGCCCCTGATGGCCGGAACTTCCTCCCAGGACCGGAACTTCCGCCCAGGACGGCCGGAACTTCCGCCCCATCCAGATCTCAGCCCCCTTTGGCTTGTAACTTACCCCTTCATCCCCTTGCCTATAAATAGACACCTACCCCCACCTTCATGAGAGAGAGATGATGTTCAGATGAATTGGCTTATGCCTCTATTATCCCTTAGTGGATTTGGGAAACCCCCACCTTAGATTAACCATCTATTGTATCCCTCCTTATCCGGATCTTTTTCCATTCTAGTAATTCTATCAATTGAGAATCTCTTGCTTTGCAACTCTATTCTTAGTTGGTCTTTTGCTCTTTGGGAATTCTATTTGCATTTGTCGATCTTTTGCAAGAGATTCTACCTTTGGTCTTTCTCTCGCGATTCTATCGGTTGGTGGTTCGGGCCAACGAGGATAACCGATTGTGTTGTGTGCGTGTGTTTGTATCGTGTTCTTCGCGTTCATCCACTTCCCCGCGAATCCCCCTCTGCAATCACACTCACCTGGGTCAAACCGTGAAGATTGGGCACACCCTCGGGCTTAGCCCGCATCATAATCAGTATTCTCTTATGCATGATGGAAAGAAAATTGGTCTCAAACCTATGACTCCTGAACAAATAGTAAAAGATGATCTTGCTAGAGCTAGTAGAGTAAAAAACAAGGAGAAACATAAGAGTGAGAATCAGATTGTTGCTGCAGATTTTGTGCCACATAAGACTAATACTAAATCTGATTCAAACCATGCTACTGAAATTCGTTTGAAAAATCCTTGTTTGCTTGCTAGCAAATCTGATATTGCTGAACTTGATGTGAACACTACTCAATGCTATGCTATTATTTGCAAAGAAGTTCTGTTTTCATTTGAGGATATGCCTCCTTCTTTGCCACCTGCGGTTGCTAACCTTTTGCAGGAATTCATTGATGTGTTTCCACAAGATGTACCACCTGGACTAACACCTATCCGTGGGATAGAACACCAGATTGACTTGATTCCAGGTGCTTCGCTGCCCAACCGTGCGCCATATCGTACCAATCCTGAAGAGACGAAAGAGATTCAGCGACAAATTCAGGTTCTCCAAGATAAAGGTTACATTAGTGAGTCTCTTAGTCCATGTGTTGTTCCTATTATTTTGGTACCTAAGAAAGATTGTTCTTCACGCATGTGTACTGATTGTAGAGCTATTAATAATATTACCATTCGTTACCGTCATCCTATACCTCGTTTAGATGATATACTTGATGAATTGAGTGGTTCTATTATGTTCTCTAAAGTTGATTTGCGTAGTGGTTACCACCGTATTCGTATGCAATTAGGAGATGAATGGAAAACAGCGTTTAAAACTAAGTTCGGTTTATATGAGTGGTTAGTAATGCCTTTTGGTTTAACTAATGCACCTAGTACATTCATGAGACTGATGAACGAAGTTTTACGTGCTTTTATTGGATGTTTTGTGGTGGTATACTTTGATGATATTCTGATTTATAGCAAATCTTTGGAGGACCATTTGGATCATTTACGTGGTGTTTTCAATGCTTTACGTGATGCACGTTTGTATGGTAATCTTGAGAAGTGCACCTTTTGCACCAATCGAGTTGCGTTTCTTGGCTTTGTTGTTACTGCGCAGGGAAATGAAGTTGATCCAGCCAAGATTGAGGCAATTGAGAGTTGGCCGCAGCCCAAGACGGTCACACAAGTGAGGAGTTTTCTTGGCCTCGCTGGTTTCTATAGGCGCTTTATGAAAGATTTTGAATCCATTGCCGCGCCGCTGAATGAGCTTACAAAGAAGGATGTGCCCTTTTTGAGGGGCGATGCACAATAATAAGCCTTCATGATATTGAAAGATAAGTTAACACATGCTCCATTACTCCAACTTCCTGATTTCAATAAGACTTTTGAGCTTGAATGTGATGCTAGTGGAATTGGTTTGGGAGGTGTGTTATTACAAGAGGGCAAACATGTTGCATATTTTAGTGAGAAATTGAGTGGGCCTAGTCTGAACTATTCTACTTATGATAAAGAATTATATGCGCCGGTTCGGACATTAGAAACTTGGCAACATTATTTATGGCCTAAAGAATTTGTTATACATTCCGATCATGAATCTTTGAAGCATATTCGTAGTCAAGCTAAGTTGAATCGCCGCCATGCAAAGTGGGTTGAGTTTATTGAGTCTTTTCCTTATGTTATCAAACACAAAAAGGGTAAAGATAATGTTATTGCTGATGCTTTGTCGCGCCGTTATACTATGCTATCTCAACTTGACTTCAAGATTTTTGGATTAGAAACCATAAAGGAACAATACTTGCATGATGCTGATTTTAAAGATGTGTTGCTGAATTGTTAAGATGGTAGAACATGGAACAAATTCGTCCTCAATGATGGATTTGTGTTCCGTGCTAACAAGCTATGCATCCCAGATGGTTCCGTTCGTCTTTTGTTGTTGCCGGGAGGCGCATGGAGGAGGATTGATGGGTCACTTTGGTGTGAAGAAGACGGAGGATGTACTTGCTGCACATTTCTTTTGGCCACGTATGCGTCGAGATGTTGAGAGATTTGTGGCACGCTGCACTACATGTCAAAAAGCTAAGTCTCGACTTAATCCACATGGTTTATATATGCCTCTTACTGTTCCTAGTGTACCTTGGGAGGATATTTCTATGGATTTTGTTTTGGGTTTGCCTCGTACACAAAAGGGGAGGGATAGTATCTTTGTTGTTGTGGATAGGTTTTCTAAGATGGCACACTTTATTCCAAGTCACAAAACTGATGATGCTACACATGTTGCTGATTTGTTCTTTCGCGAAATTGTACGTTTACATGGTGTGCCAAATACTATTGTTTCTGATCGTGATACTAAATTTCTTAGCCACTTTTGGAGATGTTTATGGGCTAAGTTGGAGACTAAATTGCTGTTTAGTACTACATGTCATCCCCAAACTGATGGACAAACTGAAGTAGTAAATAGAACATTGTCTACTATGCTGCGGGCTATTTTGAAGAAGAACTTAAAATTGTGGGAAGAATGTTTACCTCATATTGAATTTGCTTACAATCCTTCGCTGCATTCTACCACTAAGATGTGCCCTTTTGAGATTGTGTATGGTTTTGTACCACGTGCACCTATTGATTTGTTGCCTTTACCATCTTCGGTGCAAAATGATTTGGATGCTACACAACGTGCTGAATTGATATTAAAATTGCATGAGACTACTAAAGACAACATAGCACGCATGAATGCTAAGTATAAAATTGCTGGTGATAGAGGAAGAAAGCATGTTGTGTTTGATGTTGGTGATCTTGTTTTGTTGCATTTGCGCAAAGATCGTTTTCCTGCATTGCGCAAGTCTAAGTTAATGCCCCGTGCCGCTGGTCCTTTTAAGGTGTTAGAGAAAATAAATGATAATGCATATAAACTTGAGCTTCCCAGTAATTGGGTCCGGTAAATCCTACATTTAACATTGCAGATTTGAAGCCTTACTTTGGTGAAGAAGATGAGCTTGCGTCGAGGACGACTTCAATTCAAGAAGGGGGGCATGATGAGGACATCCCATCTATTGATACAACCGCTGTACCTACAGCCACACAAATACAAGGACCAATCACTCGAGCTCGTGCCAAACAACTTAACTATCAGGTATTTTCGTTTCTTGGAACTATTCCTCATATACATGAGAATATGATGCTTCCTAAATCAGATATGTTTGTTACTCTTAGGAATGATGGACCTAGCATGGATGAGGAGGACAAGCATTGGAGCATGATCACACATGGAGGAGATGGCGACAAGCACTTGAGGATTGAAGATGACGCCACAAGTGGAGATTTCGAACTTTGAAGCCACCATAAGAAGAGATGAAGACATGGACGAAATATAGAGTTCTCCACTTCATAATTTCGTCCATAGCATAATATGGTGCTGCGTCACCTTTAGTTTTGGGCCAGGCCCATGTCATTTTCGCAGGAATTAAGTCAGCCATATTTTAGAGTCCGTATTGAAGGGGGAAAGGCCTTCTAGGGTTTGGTTCGGCCACCATACGTATGGCTGGCCGAAACCCCACCTTTTCCTCCTATAAATACCCCCATAGCCGTCACGTTTAGACTCGGATTTTGATTAGACAAAAAGTTAGCCATTGCTGCAACTCTCGTGTACTTCTTTTGAGGCCAACGCCCAGAACAAGACCGACTATTCGGAATCCTACCTTATTCAATAAAGCTTTCATCTATATCCGCAATACTTCTGATTGCATTATTAGTTCTTACTTGTTCTCGATTTCAGGTAGGAATTAAGACCCTCGCTGGTCAGGCTGATCGTGCATCCGCAAGATCATTAACTTCCGGAGATTGTCCTAGCGATTGCATTGGCGCACGAGCTTTGCACGTGTAGTCGGATTGATGTGATCTGAGATCTAGGGGTTGGCCCGATCTCGCGATTTGACCCAAGATCCAAGGGGAAAAGGTGGGAGAGCGCGAGGAACACGAAGAACACCGGTACTCATGCACGCACACCAACCCGATACACCCGATACTTACCCCCGTGGATCGATGGACCACGCCAATAGAATCACCCAGAAGAGGCACGCGGCAGAATTCCCTGTGAGAGATTGGTGTTGGAGAAGAAGAGATTGGTGAGGGAGAGAGAGTAGCTTGTACTAGAATCTCACTCAACAATATCCAAATCAACAACAAGGATGCCTTGATTACAGAGGGATGCTTGTCCAAGATGGATGCTAACCCTAGGGTGATGTAGCCCCGCTCACCGACGACACTACATCAAGACCAACAAGTCCCCCAAGTGGACCAATGACGCGGGCTCGAGTTAAAGCTCTACATGATAAGGTGAACTCGCTCCTCACCACCCTCGATCTCGGTACACCTTTGGATGGAATGCTACCTCATGCCGATGTGCTTTGTGTCATTAGGTACAAGGAGCATCAAGACCCCGGAGGGGAGGACGCACCATGGTCAAGGGATGGAGAGGAACAGCGGGACATGAAGATCGGCACGAAGCTGGACCCGACGTCACTCGAAGCGCTCGAAGGAAGAGAAGACGCTGGCCGGTCCAGGACCCGGTCGACCGGACCCACAACCGGACCACCCGGTCCCAGGCCCGGTCAACCGGTCGCCAACCGGATTTCCCACGAGCTCGTACCGGAAACCAACCGGACGGAAATCTGCGAAGTTTCCGGTTGGCGCCCGGTCGAACGGACCCACGACCGGACCACCCGATCACAGGCCCGATCTGACCGGCCCCAGGACCGGATCTGACGGGAAGACCCCACCAAACTGCCTAAGTTATGTACCTGTTCGCCTTGCTGGCCGTGTATGCCTATATAAGGACCCTGGACCCTTCCTATACCCTTTAGACATAATTTTGAGCTTAAACCAACTTTGAGCTTAGTCTCCCTAGGGTTAGCATCCATCTTGGACAAGCATCCCTCTGTAATCAAGGCATCCTTGTTGTTGATTTGGATATTGTTGAGTGAGATTCTAGTACAAGCTACTCTCTCTCCCTCACCAATCTTTTCTTCTCCAACGCCAATCTCTCACCGGGAATTCTGTCGCGTGCCTCTTCCGGGTGATTCTATTGGCGTGGTCCATCGAGCCACGGGGGTAAGTATCGGGTGTATCGGGTTGGTGTGCGTGCGTGAGTACCGGTGTTCTTCGTGTTCTTCGTGTTCCTCGCGCTCTCCCACCTTTTCCCCTTGGATCTTGGGTCAAATCGCGAGATCGGGCCAATCCCTAGATCTCAGATCTCATCATATGGTATCAGCAGCTCTTGGTTACCGCGATTTTGACCCTCCACCCACCCGATTTCGTTTCTAGAAAATTTTCCAAAAAATCCCCAAAAATAGCCCCAAATTGCCTTTGGACGGATCTGTGATTTGGTTGCGTTTTGAGTGGTTTTGGTCCGTGGATTCGGTGTTGTCGTGCTTGATCTACTATTTCCCCAACTTTTAGCCTCCAATTCCATCGTTTCCCGTCGATTTGCTCTTTTGGTTTTGGTTTGGGGAAGAACAGGAGAGAGAAACCGCGAAACCCGGTTGAGAAGCCGGTCAACCGGCCCCCAGACCGGACCAGCCGGCCCAGCACCCGGCCGACCGGTCGCCAACCGGACCAGCCGGTCCACAGTCCGGTCAAACCGGATCCCAGACCGGGCGCCGCTCCGCACTCTCCTCCGAGCTCGATTTCGGCTACCACCACCACCACCACCACCATCATCGCAGGTATAACTTGCAGCTTTCCCTTGTAACCCTCTTCCTTTTGCGATCTATCCTATCGAGCATTGCTTGTTTAGTGTTGCAAGACATTGCACGTGGCCCCGATTGTGAGGTGTGTGTGTAGTGTGGAGTAAAGCATCAAAGCAAACACTCGTGTGGCAAGATAGCAAAAGCAAGGCTAACGCTAACATAGTGCGTGAAAAAGCCCCAAAAACACAAAAAGAGTGCGAGTCGCACCATACATACAAAGAGTGCAAGTGCCACCATAGATACAAACGAGTGCAAGTGCCACCGTATACAAAAGAGTCATGAGCTTATAAGCAAAAGAGATAAGAGAAGAGAGGCAGCGTGTGAATCTTGTTGTCTCTCCGTTGCAAACAAAGCTTTGGCTCTCCTTGTGTTAGTGTGACATCGAGCACCCTTACATACACTTTTCCGCTAACTTTTGGTTGCACTAACCCCGCTTATCTCGTGTGTGTGTTCCACAACTTTTCCGTGTTTATAGTGATCGCCACTTTGACATTTGGATTTTGGACCTCACCCACTCTTAACAACATACTTCATTTCGGATTTTGTCTTTTGGCTTTCCAACATACTTTCCTAACACCATATTTGCTAGCTTTTGCGTGTGGTTTTGCGTGTGTCCCCGATACACTTGATCTTGCTTTTGGCTTGGTTGATTGCCTCAATACTATCTTACCACAGTAAGAGTGCGAGGTAGTCTCCTTCCACTAACATACACAACATAGTTCTTGTCTTGCTATCATGGATAGGCACGGAGACGAAGCTCGGGACGATGAAGTCTTACGCAACACCGAGAGGTTGGCTACACACCACAATCTTTGGACTCAACGCCAAGAGTTCAAGGAGCAACTCACCTTGTTCGAGACACGCATCGATGAGCAATATGAAGAAGTGGCCCACAACTTCTCCCAAGTGAACCAAGATATATCTCTCCTCCGAGAAGCGACGGACAACTTGCATGGCCAAATGGCGGCCAATGATGCGAACATGGAGCGACGCATGGATAGCCTCGAGCGCGCCATCACCAACTTGGGCCACCGCCATCGACATCGCTCTACTTCCTCATCATCATCAACCTCGTCACAATCCTACTACTCTCATGATCGCCATTCGTCTTCAAGCTCCGACTTAAGGCATGGAGACCATCATTGACCTCGTGGCCCGCATGCTCGTCAAGAAGATTCTCGCTCAAACTCAAGGCGTGGAGAATTCCATCGCCATGCTCGTCCTCATGAACGTCCTCCACAAGAGCAAGTTCTTCACCAAGATCGTCATCAAGCGGCTCGCCATGCCCACAATGGGCATGACGACCAACCCCACGACAACTTCATCCCACTGTTCAAAAAATCGGCCGAGTAGACGATTAATCGCTCGATTAATCGCTACTCGTGAGGTGACCGTGTAGATTAGTGCAATTCGGCTGGGTTACTCGTGAGACACGATTAATCGCTCTGACAGACGATTAAACGGGATGGTCCGATTAAATGGTCCGGCCCAAATGTCAAAATAAGTCCATCCGCTCGACCCACCGCCTCCCGCACAATTCCCGTGGCGTGATTAATTGTGAGCGACTAACTCGATGCTTCCGTTCCTCCAAAAATACTGCTACGATTCCAATCGCCGCCGCCCCGATTGCTTGCCTCCGGCGGCGCATCTAGCAGGCCATCACCAGGGCAGACGTGCAGCAGCTTCTGCCTCTCCTCGTCGCCTTCACGTCGTCCAGGAACACAAGCCCGACACGCCCAATCGCTCTCCATCAACCGTCGGGTTCCGGCGCCAGGACAGCAGGACCTGCTTTTCTACTCGACCGCCTGCTTCAAGAACATCTCCGCCCCCTTGAATCCAATACACGGTATCATGTCAATCTTATTCTCCTCTCTTTCCCTGGTCAGCTATATTGGTTCAATCTCGAGAATCTTCCAATTCTCACGTACACGGCTGTGTGGTAGACCATAGATTTTGATCCTTCTTGAAATAATTATGATGCTCATCTTATTTTTATCATTCTCGTGTATGTAATCTCCAATCCACGCAGCTATTATTCATAACCAAGATGCCATAGCTATTTTAATCGGAACCAAGAACCAGTACCGGATGGTATGATAATATTACTCGAGTCGTAGCTAGTTTTTTTTAGAGAACAGGCATCAAGGCCCGACTTTAAATTAATAAAGCCACACGGTAACAAGGTTTAGATACAGACTACTGGGCATTACAGCTTAGCCAGCACGAAGTTCACACAGCAGCAAAACATAAAGCAACATATAGATCTCGGCAGCAGTGGCGGTGAAGTCCGCGCCCCTGACCCTCCCGAGGGGCAGCCTACTTCTTCACACCGCCGGTGGAGGCTTCAACTCGCACGTACAGCTCCCTTAGCTCGCGCGCCATCCAGACTTAGCCCCTCCTTTTCTCTTGCCTTGGCTTTTAGGCTCCACACTGCAAGAAAATAATGGTTTTGTAAATAATGTCACCTGGGTTAGAAATAGTTTTCTTCTCAATCGCAAGCTTGTTGCGCACATGCCAAAGGGCCCAAGATTGGGCTAAAAATAGCACCCAAAGTAGCCTCCTAGGGTAACCGGAAAACCAGAGAGGATGGCATGGAACCGAGCAAAATTGGTAGGACACCGGTTGCACCCGAGCGACTGGCGTAAGACGGACCAGGAAAACGTCGCCAAGGAGCAGGTGAAGAAGATGTGGCTAGCGTCCTCCGGAGCACCACACAAGGCACGGAGGCCATTGGAGGGACCATGTCCGGTGAGAATCGTTGTCCCGACGGCAACTTGTCAATGGCCAATTGCCAGGAGAAGATCTTAATTTTTAGCGGGAGCCTGGCTTCCCACATGTCCTTGGAGTGGGCAACTGTCGCACCCTTCGAAAGCTGAGCATACATCGATTTAACTGTGAACGAGCCATGTTGATCCAGGTGCCAAGAAACCTTGTCTTGACCAGTGTCAAGATGCACAGAAGTTACACGGCTCTGCAGCCTCCCCCATTGACGAGCTCCATCCGGATCCAGGGATCGGCGAAAGCGGACCTGCAGGGAGTGATGTCTGCAGGGCCTCGGCCACCGAGATGTCTTGATTGTCGCAGATGGCGAAGAGCGTGGGGAAGGAATCCATGATGGGCCCCCGCCCAATCCACCAATCTTTCCAAAAATTGGTGCGGAAACCATTCCGGACCTCATGCTTTGCGCCCACTTTGAATAGATGTTTGATTTTGTGTAAGCTTTTCCAGAATGGTGACCCACCGTGGCCCGAGCCCGAGAAGAGGTCAGATGCGTCAACATACTTGGCGCGGATGATACGGGCCCAGATCGTGTCCTCGTCCTGATATAGCCTCCAAATCCATTTGAGGAGGAGAGCCAGGTTCATGTTCTTGGTATTAAGCAGGCCTAGGCCCCCCACCTCTTTGGGTCTGCAAACCGTTGGCCAATTTACAAGGTGATATTTCCTCTTGGGACCGGCCCCTTCCCAAAAGAACTTGGATCGATGAGAGTCGAACCTCGCGTGAATCCCATCGTGGAGGAGGAATAGACCCATCGCAAAAATGGGGAGATTGTCGAGGCAGGAGTTAGACAAGATTAGCCTCCCCCCGGAGGACAAAAGTCTACCCACCCAGGGTTCGATCTTGGCAGCCAGCTTTCGGACAAGGAACAACCATTGCTCAAGCGTTAACTTCCGGTCCGAAATAGGCAGCCCTAAGTAGATGAACGGGAAGTTGCCTAGTTTGCGGTTCAGACTTGTTGGCAATGACGTTTCTTTCGCCGATACGCTGCCCCAGCGACAAACACTTCACTTTTATGATAATTGATCTTGAGCCCGGACATATCTTCGAAGCACATCGAAGGAACTTGAGGTTGGCGATATCCTCATCCGATCCCTGGATAAGGATAAGCGTGTCGTCGGCGTACTGAAGGTGCGTAATGCCCCCTGGCAGGAGATGTGGGACTAAACCATTGATGTGGCCGGCGGAAGCAGCGGGCCGAAAGGATCTACGCACGGCGCCTCCCCGATGAAATTGAAGAGCGGCAGGGAGAGGGGATCCCTCGTCGGACCCCTCTCTTATTCCTAAAAACGGCCCCACCTCGCCGTTAATGGAGATAGCGCTTGTCCCCCGGAGACAAGTTGCGATATCCCGTGAATATACCCAGCATCAAAGCCTTTGCAGCCAAGTACTTCCCCGGGAAGTCCCAGTTAACCCGATCATACGCCTTTTCGAAGTCCAATTTGAGTAGCACCCCACTGTGCTTCCTCTTCCTGATATCGTGGATGATCTCCATCAGGGCCAGGGGACCATCCAAGATGTTTCTGCCCTTAATGAAGGCCGTTTGATTCGGGGAGATAATTCTGTGAGCAATAGGATCAAGTCTGGAGGCGTAAGCCTTGGAGATGATCTTGAAGACTACATTGATCGGGGCAATCGGACGATATTGTGAGATAAATTCCGCCCAGGAACTTTCGGAATGAGTGACAAGATACCAAAGTTAAGTCTTGCAATGTCAATGCGCCTCAACGACAAAGTCATTGAGGATATGCAAAATACCAAGTTTGACTCGAGGCCAAAAACGCTTGAAGAAAACAACCGGAAAACCGTCCGGCCCCGGAGCGGTGTCGGTCTTCATCTCCTTGATAATGGACTCAAGCTCAGCTTCGGTGAAGGTGCAGAGCCGGGCTCCCATTTTCGTCATCGAAACGCGGGCTTCCTCACCCCAAGAGGAAGGCGCCGACCCACACACCCTTGGAGCCGAGGAGCCGAGCAGGTGCCTGTAGAACTCATAAACGTGCTCTTGGATCAGTTTAGGGTCCGAGATATCTCCATTGTCCGTCTTAAGCTTAGAGATATGGCACTTTCTTCTTCTCCCGTTAGCAACGGCATGAAAGTAAGCCGTGTTCGCGTCGCCTCGCAGAGCCCACCTAACTCTGCCGCGTTGACGCCAATGTTCTTCCTCCAACTTGTAAATATGGAGAAGCTGCTCCTCCAAGTGGTACCTTGAGGCCCAAGCATCCTCGTCCGGTGCCCGTGGCATCGGCCAGCACGTCCAGTTCAGCGATCTGGGTCAGCAAAGCAGCTTTCTCCGCCTTGGTGTCCCTACCCAGGTTCTGATTCCAGCCTCTGAGGAATTGTCTAAGCCCTGTAGACATAAAGTTCCACCAATCAATGATGTCCCGTCCACCCACCTTGGTCAGCAATCTCTCCCACGAGTGCTGAACTAATGGGACGAACCCTTGGCGCTCAAACCAGCTTGTCTCGAAGAAAAATCTGTTAGAACGCACCGGAAAACCCTCACCGGTGTCGAAGACAAGAGGCGTATGGTCAGATCCCGGACTGGTCTCGCGGAGAGAGAGCACGAGAGGGAAGATAGATTCAAAGGAGGCGGACACAAACACACGATCAAGGGCGGACCGGACCGGATTGAGCTGATGGTTAGACCAGGTAAACCGTGCACCCGTGCGCGGTATCTCCCTCAAGGCCCGGGAAGCAATGGTGTTGTTGAACAGGTCAATCAGCGGCCAATTGAGATTATCATTACTCTTATCTTCAGCGGATCTGATGAGGTTGAAATCGCCTCCCATAAGGATCGGCAGATTGCACCTAGCGATCTTGTCAGATACCTCGTCCAGGAACCGCCTGGAGCGAGCGTGATCTGCGGGTCCATAGATACCAATAACCTCCATCTTCTTGTTGGAAACACGATGGAGAACAGATAGGCTAAGGAAGAATTGACCCCTGTCCATTCTTCCTACCTCGAACAAGCTGTCCCTAACTCCCAGCAGCATGCCTCCCGATTGGCCGTTAGCTGGTAGCCAGGACCAGAAAAATTTCTCGCCCACCTCCAGGCTAGCCAGTTCGGCGTCCGTGAAGTCCTGTTTGATGGTTTCTTGCAATAGGACTACGTCAATGCGATGTAACCTGAGGTACTCCTTCAGCAGGGTTCGCCTACCCCGACAGCCGAACCCTCTGATGTTCCAGAAAAGCGCTCTCATTGGGGCACTTTGCTCAAAGCCCGTGCTTGGCGGGTGACGGGACGATGACCAACCGGAGTGGGCCTACGCGCAGCGCGCCTCTTGGGAAGAGCAGCTTTCTTGATTTTGCCCGAACTCAGGGAGGGTTCCCCCACGGAACCCACTGGAGCAGACAGGCCAGCGGCAGCGGGAGGTTCCCCCTTGGAACCATCCTCGAGACCACAGCCACCCTCGGCATGGGCCGGAGCCTCGCGAGCGGCCTCTTCCTTGGCCCTGGTCTCTTCCTCTTCAAGCCTACGTCTTGTAGCTAGGAGCTCTGCTTGCGCGCGTTCGCGGGCCTGGAGAAGGGCTACCGCTTGTGCCGGTGACCCTTCCGACGATTTGAACAAGATGCAACTGTCCTTGGCCACCTTGAGCAGGTGGTCAAGGGAGGAATGTTGAAACGCAACGAAAGCGGAGGGGGAGTTACCTGGGGCGGGGGTTGACGATGATGGAGTCGTTGTGTCGATGGCGCTCTTGGCGGTCTTGTCGAGATTGTTCTTGTCAGCAGTGGCACGGATGGCCCGCTCGAGGACCGGTCCGTCGCTTGTTCCCTTAGCACGCGCACTCTTGCGCATGGCCTCCGCCGGGGAAGCCTTGGAGCGAGGGCCCCTTGCCACTGGAGCACCAAGCGCAGGAATGGGGGCATCAAGGAGAAGAGGCTGTCCTTCGTTGTTGCTGGAGATGTTGACGCTGCTGATGGTTGGAGCCTGGTGAAGACCGGAGGCCGGAGTTGGGGTGTTGGCCGCCGCAGACGCCGCCTCCAACATGAGTTTCCGGGAGGGACGGTCGTGGTTGAGTTTGCTCCTTTGCTCACTGTTGCGCAGATATTCCTGGTCAGAAGCTCCTTGGGATGGGCTGGTCCACCCCACCTCCTCACGTTCCGCCTCAGAGAGATGGAGGGCTTTGCCCGGCGTCGGAGAGTGGCCATCCGAGGCGGGGTCTTCAGAAAGGTCCACACAGAGGGAGTCATCCGAGGCGGTCGGGGGAGGCAGCTTAGCGGACTTGATGATTTGTGCCACCAACGGGAAGATATTGCCTGTGGGAGTCAGATTGGACCCATACTGACTGCGAGCTGAGGCGGGAATCTGGGGGCTGAGGACCTTGTCGTTGGGCGGGAGGCAGGCTGATGGTGAGACAGGGGAAGAGCCCAAGGGCACGGACTTGCGGGGGCCTTGACCTCCCGCGGGGGCAGAAGCCGCACCGCGAGATTCCTTGCGGCTGTGATGTCCCCGCCGTCCGTCCCAGCGTTCCTCATCCGTCTCCTCATAGTCCTCGTCCTTGTCATCGGTACCTTCTCCAGGGGGGAACTTCGGAGGCTCGTGCGGCGGTGAGTCTTGAGTAGTCTCTTCCTCACGGACAACTTGGATCTTGTAGCCTTGCATGTTGACGAAGAGGGTGATGTGGTCAGGGAGCCTGTCCCCTTTGCGGCAGCCGAAGGACATACGCACAGGCGCGTCAAGGTTGGCCAACGTGGCGGCATCCACTCCAATGGGGCGCCCCACCTCACGGGTAGAGAGGAGGAGGCGATCAGCATGACGGAACGGAGGTGGCACGCCCAGCAGTTTGACCCACACTTCTTCCAGAGTTTCGGCCGCCAGGGGGTCGCCAAGAGGGACCGTGACAATGGCCTTGAGTTTGGTGCAGGGCAAGGTAAGTCCGCCCCCGCGGATAGCTATGCGAAGGCTCTCCTTTGAAGGGAAGATCAGCGAGAAGTCTGTTGGGCCGATTTGGCGCACCTGCCAGTCCCAATGCTCATCCACCAGGTCTTTGAACTCGTCTTCGACTTGCTCCGCCGACAGTTGCCCTCCCCCAAGGATAACTGTAGCAGAGTTGGAGGCCGGTTTCTGCAGGTCTTCGTCGGGAACTTCGAGGCAGCAGAAGCCTGGGCGCCCGCCGCCGTAGCCTGCCCAGAAGGGAGCGAGCGCCGTGGAGACCACCGCGCACATGGCGGATAAGTGTCCCACCTTCTTACAGTTGACGCAGAAGGCTTCATCCACACAGGCGGCCTGGACGTGGCCCTGCTTGCCGCAGTTGTAGCAGGTGATGTGAGCAGCCTCTTGACTGGACGCCCCAGCAGCCCCAGGACCGGAGACCAACCCCGAGCTAGGAACCGACGTCTCCCCAGGCGTACCATGGGACTGACGAGGCTGCCTCCTGCCCGCGTTCCGCCCGGAGTCACGGCCACGAGGGGGCGGCGGAGGAGGAGGGGGCGCACGGGAATCCTGTCGTGACCGTTCCCCCTCGGAACGCCAGGACGAGGAACTCGCACGCTCCGCCTCACGGTCACGAAGACGCTGCTGCCGGCGTTGTTCTTCCTGCTCCCTATCGAGCTTCTGGCGCAGATCTTGTTCGCGGGTGCGGGAGTAGCCCTTGTTGAACTCATCGTAGGGGCGTTTGCCGTGGTGGTTCCTGTCCCTCTCCATGGGCACAAGGATAGGAACGTGGGTGCCAGAGACGGGGTCGAGATGGGTGGACAGAAGCTTGGCGGCGGCGCGGTTACGGCGGACGTCGGAGGCAGGGGCAGGAAAACCCAAGAATGGATCTAGGGTTTGGGGAGGGAGCCAGAGCCACCTAAATACCGGCGGCTGAGGGGTAGATCCGTCCCTCCGCGGAACCCTAGCGACTCCCAACCGAGCATCTTCAGAAGAGGCGACGTGGCACCCATCCAACGGCTCCGACCCGGGGGCAGCTGCGGGAACAGGTCCGGTCGCACCTTGGGCCGACCCAGACAGACCGACCGACCCCTGTCCAGGCCGCCGCTAGGCCGCAGCGGCCCCAGCCACCCCATGGGCCGGCCCAGTGGGCCCAGTGGCGCCCAGCACCAACGAGTCCAGGGAGGGGACAAACCCTAGCGGCGGCGGCGTCCCTCTCGCCTCCGGCCGCCGCGGGAACGGTGGAAGCTCCAGCTCCAGCGCTCCGATACGGACCCGCCCAGCACCGGAGCACGCAGGACCAGCAGCCGCGGGATCCCTTCCGACAGACGCCAGGCCAGGGAGCGGAGGGAAGTGAAGCGACGATTCGAGCGGCGGAGGTGGTGGGGGCGGCGTCGGCACCGGCGAGGAGCTCCTCTCCCGCGAGGAGCCAAGGGCGCACCCCGGCGGCGTGCCACCCTCCAGATCTGGACCAAACCACCCGAGGTTCGCCGGAATCGAGAGCGGTGGCCGCGCCTCGACGACTGGATCCCAGATCTCCTCCTCCGAAGAAAACTCCTCCGAGCCTGCGACCTCGGCGACGACGGCGGAGAGAGGCGAGAAGCGGTTGCCTTTCCGCACCGGAGTGGCGCGCAGGGCCTGACGCCCCCCAGGGCGGCGGGCGGCACCGCGGCGGCGGCGTTCCGGGGGAACGAGCTCCCAGTCGCCCCCCTCGTCGCCCGAGCAGAAGCGCGCAGTCAAACACATCGCACGTCCTGTCCCATTTCTTCGAGTCGTAGCTAGTTTCAGGACAAAGATGCAAGATGCTAGATAGTCTCAGATCCGTAGCTACTATTCACGACGTAGCTAGTATAATATGTGTGTAGTACAGAGCATGGTTCTTATTTGAAGTGTTGTACAGAGCATCGTGTTTTACGTTTAATATAATCTTTACAATACATGATGCCACCAATTTACCTTTTGTAGATGGCTGCTTCGTGCTAAAGAGTTGGCAAGTTCCCTTACCCTTGAGAGGAATTCATGATATGGGATGGGAGTTTGCAATGTTGTTTGATCCAGATGACTTGCAAAGCGTCAGATGCAAGTTGTGTGGAAAAGAGATGCCGGGAGGATGTGATGCAGCCTTGAATCTTGGGATCTAA
>NC_061509.1:194918119-195044433 GCF_022539505.1 Lolium rigidum
CCATTCTCCATGGTGATCATGACCTTGGTATTCTTGCACTCAAAGGATTTGTGGCCTTGTGTTCCACACTTGAAGCAAGTGACATTAGATGGTCCCGTAGAGGCCTTTGAGGAGGCGGTGGAGGACACCGTTTGCTTCATGCGACTTTGGATAGTCGGTTGCTTGGATGTTGTAGAGGATACGGTGGGCTTGACACTTGAGAAAGGAGGTGTTGTAGCGAGCTTGGAGGTGAAGTATGACTTGGTCTTGGAATACTTGATGTCCTCATTCACTTGGCGCTCGGCCTTGGAGGCTTGGTGAACCAACTCCACCATGTTGGAATAAGGTTGGAACTCCACAATTCTCTTGATGGGGTAGTTGAGTCCATTGAAGAATCTAGCGATGGTTTGGTTCTCGGACTCTTGGATGTTGGCTCGCATCATAGTTAACTCCTCGACGGTCTTGGTGCCTTGCTTCAATTTTTGGAGTTTGTTGAAGAGGTCGGTCATGTAGTGTGTTGGGACAAAGCGAGCTTGCATCTCTTCCTTCATCTCTTCCCAAGTGTCAATTGGAGGTTCACCCTTTTCTTCCCTTAGAGTGAGTACTTGCTCCCACCAAGTGTTGGCGTAGTCTTCAAACTCAAGAGATGCCACGGCCACTTTCTTGGCACCGGAGTAGTTGTGGATGCGGAAGATCTTGTCAACCTTGAGTGCCCATGAGAGGTAGGCCTCGGCATCGTCTTCACCTTTGAACTTGGGCATGTTGAACTTGAGTTTGCCATACATGTTCTCTTCATCTTCCAAATTCCTACGGCGAGGACGGATGCCTTCATCTCTTGCGGCTTGAGGTTGTAGAGGAGGTATTCCACGGCCAACCATAGCATTGGGTTGGCGGTGGAGTTGAACACTAGCTTCACTTGGTTCATGTTGATGATGTTGTTGAGTATCTTGACGAGGATGTTGGCGATGTCCAAGGATGGCCCTCTCATCTTGATCATGTTGCGGTTCGCCTCTTCCACGTTGGTCATGGCGAGGATGATTCCGGAGATCACGCCTCGGTTGCTCTTGAGGACCTTGGCTGTGAGCATCACCATGTGGCGCCATCTTGTGGAAGACGTTGTCGTGGGGTTGGTCGTCACGCCCATGGTGGGCATGGCGAGCCGGTTGAGGATGATCTTGTGGAGGACGTTCATGTGGACGAACATGGCGATGGATTTCTCCTCGCCTAGAGTTGGAGCGAGAGTCTTCATGACGAGCATGTGGGCGATGAGGTCGATGATGGTCTTCATGCCTTGAGGAGGAGCTTGAGGACGAACGGTGGCCATGCGAGTAGTAATCTTGTGACGAGCTTGATGATGATGAAGTAGAGCGGTGTCGGCGATGACGACCCAAGTTGGTGATGGCGCGCTCGAGGCTATCCATGCGCCGCTCCATGTTCGCATCATTGGCCGCCATTTGGCCATTCAAGTTGTCCGTAGCTTCACGGAGTAGAGCCAAGTCTTGGTTCACCGCGGAGAAGTTGTGAGCCACCTCGTCGTATTGCTCGTCGATACGAGTCTCGAAGAGTGTGAGTTGCTCCTTGAACTCTTGGCGTTGCGTCCATAGGTTGTGTTGAGTAGCCAACCTCTCGGTGTTCCGGAGGACTTCTCCATCCCTTGGTTCATCTCCGTTCCTATCCATGATGGAAAGACAAGAACTATGTTGTTTGTGTTAGTGGAAGGAGACTACCTCACACTCTTACCGAGGTAAGATAGTATTGAGGCAATCAACCAAGCCAAAAGCAAGACCAAGTGTATCGGGTACACACGCAAAACCACACGCAAAAGCTAGCAAATATGGTGTTAGGTGAGGATGGTGTTAAGCCAAAAGACGAAATCCGAAATCAAGTATGTTGTTAAAAGTGGGTGAGGTCCAAAATCCAAATGTCCAAGTGGCGATCACTATAAACACGGAAAAGTTGTGGAACACACGCACGAGATAAGCGGGGTTAGTGCAACCAAAAGTGAGCGGAAAAGTGTATGTAAGGGTGCTCGATGTCACACTAACACAAGGAGAGCCAAAGCTTTGGTTGCAACGGAGAGACAACAAGATTCACACGCGGCCTCTCTTCTCTTCTCTCTTTTGTATACGGTGGCACTTGCACTCTTTTGTATCTATGGTGGCACTTGCACTCTTTTGTATGTATGGTGCGACTTGCACTCTTTTTGCGTTTTTGGGGCTTTTTCACGCACTATGTTAGCGTTATCCTTGCTTTTGCTATCTTGCCACACGAATGTTTGCTTCGAAGCTTTACTCCACACTACACACACACCTCACAATCGGGGCCACGTGCAATGTCTCGCAACACTAAACAAGCAATGCTCGATAGGATAGATCGCAAAAGGAAGAGGGTTACAAGGGAAAGCTGCAAGTTATACCTGCGATGATGGTGGTGGTGGTGGTGGTAGCCGAAATCGAGCTCGGAGGAGGGCGCGGAGCGGCGCCCGGTCTGGGATCCGGTTGGACCGGACTGTGGACCGGCTGGTCCGGTTGGCGCCCGGTCGGCCGGGTGCTGGACCGGCTGGTCCGGTCTGGGGTCCGGTTGACCGGATTTCTCAACCGGATTTCGCGGTTTCTCTCTCCTGTTCTTCCCCAAACCAAAACCAAAAGAGCAAATCGACGGGAAACGATGGAATTGGGGGCTAAAAGTTGGGGAAATAGTAGATCAAGCACAACAACACCGAATCCACGGACCAAAACCACTCAAAACGCAACCAAATCACAGATCCGTCCAAAGGCAATTTGGGGCTATTTTCTGGAAAAATTTATAGAAACGAAATCGGGTGGGTGGAGGGTCAAAATCGCGAGAACCAAGAGCTGCTGATACCATATGATGAGATCTGAGATCTAGGGGTTGGCCCGATCTCGCGATTTGACCCAAGATCCAAGGGGAAAAGGTGGGAGAGGGCGAGAAACACGAAGAACGCAAAGAACGCCGGTATTCACGCACGCACACCAACCCGATACACCCGATACTTACCCCGTGGCTCGATGGACCACGCCAATAGAATCACCCGGAAGAGGCACGCGGCAGAATTCCCGGTGAGAGATTGGTGTTGGAGAAGAAGAGATTGGTGAGGGAGAGAGAGTAGCTTGTACTAGAATCTCACTCAACAATATCCAAATCAACAACAAGGATGCCTTGATTACAGAGGGATGCTTGTCCAAGATGGATGCTAACCCTAGGGAGACTATGCTCAAAGTTGGTTTAAGCTCAAAATTATGTTTAAGGGGTAAAGGAGGGGCCCTGGGTCCTTATATAGGAATACATGGCCAGCAAGGCGAAAAGGTACAAAAGTGGATAACTTAGGCAGTTTGGTGGAGCAATCCCGACGAATCCGGTTTGGGGCCGGTCAGACCGGGCTGGTGACCGGAGGGTCCGGTCGTGGGTCCGGTCGACCGGTCGCCAACCGGAAATGTCGCAGATCTCCGTCCGGTTGGCGCCCGGTACGACGCCCGGTCAAGACCGAGGGAATCCGGTTGGCGAACGGTTGACCGGGCCTGGGGCCGGATTGTCCGGTCATGAGGCCGGTCGACCGGGTCCTGCGCCGGCCAGCTTCTCTTCTCCCTTCGAGCGCTTCGATTGTCTTCGGGTCCAGCTTCTTGGGCATCTTCTTGACCAGCTGCTCCTCTCCTTCCCTTGACCATGGCGTGTCATCCTCTCCGGGGTCTTGATGCTCCATGTACCTAATAACACAAAGCGTGTCGGCATGAGGTAGCATTCCATCCAATGGGGTACCGAGATCGAGGGTAGTGAGGAGCGAGTTCACCTTATCATGTAGCGCTTTAGCTCGAGCCCTTGTCATTGGTCCACTTGGGGGACTTGTTGGTCTTGGTGAGGAGGTGTCCAAAGGACACCCCGCATCAGTTACATTCGTGAGTCTCTTAGTCCATGTGCTGTTCCTATTATCTTGGTACCTAAGAAAGATGGTTCTTCACGCATGTGTACTGATTGTAGGGCTATTAATAATATTACCATTCGATACCTTCATCCAATACCTCGTTTAGATGATATGCTTGATGAATTGAGTGGTTCTATTATGTTCTCTAAAGTTGATTTACGTAGTGGTTACCACCAGATTCGTATGCAATTAGGAGATGAATGGAAAACAGCGTTTAAAACTAAGTTCGGTTTATATGAGTGGTTAGTAATGCCTTTTGGTTTAACTAATGCACCTAGTACTTTTATGAGACTGATGAACGAAGTTTTACGTGCTTTTATTGGACGTTTTGTGGTGGTATACTTTGATGATATTCTGATTTATAGCAAATCTTTGGAGGAACATTTGGATCATTTACGTGTTGTTTTCAATGCTTTACGTGATGCACGTTTGTATGGTAATCTTGAGAAGTGCACCTTTTGCACCAATCGAGTTGCGTTTCTTGGCTATATTGTTACTGCGCAGGGAATTGAAGTTGATCCAGCCAAGATTGAGGCAATTGAGAGTTGGCCGCAGCCAAAGACGGTCACACAAGTGAGGAGTTTTCTTGGCCTCGCTGGTTTCTATAGGCGTTTTGTGAAAGATTTTGGATCCATTGCTGCGCCGCTGAATGAGCTTACAAAGAAGGATGTGCCCTTTGTGTGGGGCGTGATACGTCTCCGACGTATCGATAATTTCTTATGTTCCATGCCACATTATTGATGATATCTACATGTTTTATGCACACTTTATGTCATATTCGTGCATTTTCTGGAACTAACCTATTAACAAGATGCCGAAGAGCCGATTGTCGTTTTCTGCTGTTTTTGGTTTCGTAAATCCTAGTAACGAAATATTCTCGGAATTGGACGAAATCAACGCCCGTGGTCCTATTTTGCCACGAAGCTTCCGGAAGACCGAAGAGGAGTCGAAGTGGGGCCACGAGGCGCCGCCACACTAGGGCGGCGCGGCCCGTGCCCCGGCCGCGCCGACCTATGGTGTGGGGCCCTCGTGTGGCCCCCCGTGTTGCCCTTCCGCCTACTTAAAGCCTCCGTCGCGAAACCCCCCGTACCGAGAGCCACGATACGGAAAACCTTACTGAGATGCCGCCGCCGCCAATCCCATCTCGGGGGATTCTGGAGATCTCCTCCGGCACCCTGCCGGAGAGGGGATTCATCTCCCGGAGGACTCTTCACCGCCATGCACTACTAGGGAAAGGCTTATAGCCGCACTCCTTACCGCCGACAAATACGAGCTGAAGATGCCGGCGGTAATACCTTCCAGGGGGGCCTAACGAGACTCGTCGGCGAACACGTAGGACGGCGCCGGGGGTAGCTCCTTTACCGCCGGCGAAACGAAAATTGAGGCGCCGGGGGTGCGATGGGCCGCGGGGTCCCATTTGGGCCTAGCCTTACCGCCGGCGTATTGGGCCCAAAGCGCCGGGGGTACTGGGCTCTACCGCCGGCGAACGCGCGCAGTAGATGCCGGCGGTATTGCCGAGCCAGGGTGGGCCACCTGGCCTTAACTTACAGCCGGCGTTTTATGTTGTAGGCGCCGGCGGTAACGTGCCCTACCCCTGGCATTTTGGGTTGTAGGCGCCGGCGGTAACCTGGGCATGTCCATTTAAGACGACCAGCCACCTACCACCACCCACACACACTCATATGTGATGGCAAATCAACCCAAGCACTAGTTAGCTCATTCCCCCACCCATTTTAGCTATTTCAACCAATAAAATATGATGTATTTGAGCAAATCATGCACTACCTTGCCCCTCTAGCATGATTTGCATAATCTAGATCTAGATCTATGTCCTCCCACCACCTTTTCCACTAGATCGAGCTAGATCTCTCCATTTCTTAGATCTCTAGATCTCTCAAGCATTAAAGTCGACGTGTGGCGTCTCTCGGGTGCTTTTGGACGTCGCGGCAACTAATAGGTACATAACTAAATGAGTGGAATGTTCATATGTTTGCGAAAATTCGCGGTTATATCACTAGTACTAGTGGTGGCAAAAGGTGGTCCATATATGTAAATGCATTGTTTTGCATTTGTTTACGCGTGCAGGAACATTGAGTTGCCAATGTTTTTGCCGGAATGTTGATTAACTTCCGTTCCGGCGAATTTTGGAACTCCAGGCATGACAATATTTAGCAAAGGTCATGCCGAATTTTTTCCGTGAAAATCGAGACGGCGGTGTAATCAATTATCTTGTCTTGTAGGCGGCGATGGTCATCGCGATGAGGGAAAGCGTCGTGGATAGATACGTGGAACGCGCGACGGCCGACATGTATCGAAATAAGCGAAAGGATATAATGTGTCCTTGTCGAAGATGCAAGCTAGGATCGTTGTTTGACCCCTTCTCGGGCATAGTGAATCAACACCTGCTCGGGTATAGTTTCATGGAGGGGCATACTCGGTGGATGAGTGATGATGGAGATGATGATATCGATGGTGATGATGATGGAGATGATGATGGTGGAGATGATGATAACGAAGGTGATGGAGAGGATGCCCCACACGACAATGGAGAGGAGGTTGAAGAGGATGGCGCACACGTTGATGGTGATCAAGAAGGCCGGGAAGAACATGCGGCCGACGAGGACATGAGTAGAAATACCCCGCTAACCGCGGCCGTGCGGGACCGTCATGTTCGGGAACTTCTTCTCAGCAACACATCGACCGACCCCAAAATCGCTGGTAGACGGAAGGCTAAGCTGGATCAACTCGAGGTAGACTCGAGAACTCCGTTGTACGATGTAGCTCGTGGGACGGAGGAGAGCCATCTGAGATACGCTCTCGATATTATGGAGATGAAGGCAAAGCACAAATGGACGGACACAAGCGTGGACGAACTCTTCGGATACTTGAAGATCCACTTTCCTAAAGATAACACGTGTGCCGGTAGCCTACAGGAGGCCAAGAAAATCGTGTGCCCTCTCGATTTACCGCACCGAAATACCACGCATGCATCGTGTGACTCGCGTAATATATCGGAATGAGCATGCCAATCTCGATACATGATCACGAGTGTGGCGAATCTCGATACAAGAGAGGGACAAGAAAATCTCCTCGAAAAGTTGTGTGGTACTTCCCGCTCACGCCCCGTCCGCAGCGGTACTTCGTGGACCCCAAGGAAGCAAAGCTCATGCGGCGGCACGCGGAAAGAAAGGAGGCGGTGATGCGTGATGTGGAGCGGGTTGAAAACCCGGTGCTAACACACCCTTCGGATGCAAGCCGATGGAAAACATTAGACGATGAGTATTACGAAGAATTCGGGAAAGAACCAAGGAACATCAGGTTGGGTGCGAGCACCGACGGACTCAACCCGTTTGGGAACCAAAGCAGCAAGCACAGACACCTGGCCCGTGTTTGTATGGATGTACAACCTCCCTCCATGGCTATGCCTGAAGAAGAAGTACATACACATGAGTATGCTAATCCAAGGGCCGACGCAGCCGGGGAGCGATATCAACCTCGTATCCGGAGCTATTGAAGGAGGAGCTAGTCACTCTGTGGGAGGAAGGGATAGAAACTTGGGACGCCTACGGACAAGAAACTTTCCGTATGAAAGCCGCAGCTGTTGACGACGGTGCGGGACTATCTTGGATACGGATATATCGCGTGCCGGGTGTGCCACGGACACAAGGCATGTGTGAGGTGCATGGAAAAGACGCCGTTTTACAGTTCGGGTAAGGATCCCGGGTCTTCAAAAACCGTCTACATGAGGCATCGAATGTGGCTTCCCAAGAATGACCCGTGGAGGAAGCGTGGAGACCTGCTCAATGGGAAGGATGAGGTCGAGGGACCTCCACCTAGGAGAAGCGGCGAAGAGATAGATACTCTGTTGAAAAACCGGAAAGAGCGCCCTCCGGCGGGTAAGATAAAGATGCGAAGCGGAAGAAAGGAGACAAGAGAAACAAAAAGGAACCCGGGCCGCTCTTGGGGGTATGGAAAAGGAGGTCCGTGTTTTCGGACTTGCCGTACCTGGAAGATCCTCGGTACGCCTCATAGCCTTGATGTCATGCATATCACGAAGAACGTGTGTGAGAGCTTGCTTGGCACTCGTGCTCAACATGCCGGAGAGGACCAAAGACGGGTTGAAAGCAAGACACGACCCGATGGCCCTTGATATCGAAAAGAGCTTCATTTCGCCCGGAGTTGACCAGAAACCGAGGAGGAGGAAACAGATGGTCGCAAACACAAAAGGGTGGCCAAGCAGCGCGAAACTCCTCGCCCCTCCTGCTTCACTCTAAATCCCGATGAGCTCGAACAATTCTTCAAGTGCCTACTAGAAGTCAAATTTCCCCTAGGCTACGCGGGGCTGATACGCAGATGGCTGGACCCGACGAAAAAAATCTTCGGCGGGATGAAGTCTCATGACTGTCATGTCATGATGACGCAGATACTTCCGGTTGCTATCCGAGGGATAATGGAACCGCACGTTCGTGCGACGCTGACTGACCTATGTAACGTCTTCGACGTCATCACTCGAAAGTCGATAACCGTCAAGAATCTCGGGAGGCTGCAGGAAGAGATCGTCACCATCCTATGCGAGATGGAGATGTACTTCCCGCCCGCATTCTTTGACATCATGGTCCATCTCGCCGGTGCATATAGTGGACGATATCGAGGATCTTGGGCCCGCGTTCCTTCACAACATGATGGCGTTAGAAAGAATGAATGGCTTCATCAAAGGATACGTTCGTAACAGGGGCACATCCGGATGGAAGCATCGTCCAGGGCTTTCTCACCGAGGAGTGCATCTCTTTCTGCAAGAATTATTTAAATGAGGACGACCCACATCCGGTTGGATTGCCCGCCAACAAGCACCTCAGCAGATTCGAGGGAGTAGGCCACAACGCTGGCAGGAGGGAACTCGACGCGGATCAAGAAGATAGGAGAACAGACTTTAACAGGGCCCACTTAGTAGCACTACAACACATGAACGAGGTAGAGCCTTGGGTGGATCAGCACATAAACATGATCAAGAGCAGGGCTGACAAGCCGATGACGGAAGAAGAGGTATTTAGAGCGCACAACTCCTCTTTCGCGAGCTGGTTCAAAGACCAGATTGATGCCAATCCCCCACCAATGGCAAGCGGCGTAGACAAAATGATATTGGCCTTGTCTTGTGGGCCCGCCCCCAACCTCATGACTTATCGAAATACGACATCAATGGTTACACATTCTCCACGAGAGGAGAGAGACAACGAAGCGACTATCGAACTCGGGTGTGACGATGGAATCGTACACGGGTGAAGAGAAGAAAAGGTACTACGGAAGGATCGAGGAAATTCGGGAGCTCGACTACGTCGGGAGAAGCTACCGATGTTTCGTGTCGGATGGGCTACGGACGTCACAAAAGAAGATGCGTATGTCACCACCATGCGACTGCCCCCAAATCCAACACCAAGAACCCCACTGCGCAAAATGAGCCTTGGGTATTGGCTAAGCACGTCGAGCAATGCTTCTTCATAACTGACCCGTCAAGGCCCAGCCGTGTTGTCGTAAGGAGAGGAAAAAGGGCCCTTGTCGGAATGGATGGAGTTGCCGACGAGCAAGACTTCGACGGCCTCGTCGGAGACCCAATGATGGAAGAACCCGATGAAGACGATAGAACCTACACACTAAGAAGAAGAAGGACGACGCTACCTAGGTCAAGTGTTCCTCCGTACACAAGGAGTCGCGACGATACCGGTGGGGTCACAAGGACCAAGCGGAAGGGACTTTGAAGTCATTTGTGTATTTATAATAATTATCTCTCGAACAACCATTTGTCCTTCTCAAGTGTATCCTAAATTTATGTCTTGGTTTTTTATCGGATATCCTCGAAAGGACTTTGAAGTCATTCAAGAATTAAAATCATCAATTTATGTCTCGCAATTTATCCTTCATTGCTTTATTTTATCGGATGTTGCCAAAGGACTTTACAATTTATCTAAATAACTAGAAACAATAAAAAAAGGTCTTAAGAAAAGAAAAAAAAGTTGCCAAAGAACTTTACAATTTATCTAAATAACTAGAAACAATAAAAAAAGGTGTTAAGAAAAGAAAAAAAAGGGTGCCTTTTTTGCACCCACAGGGATTCGAACCCTGGGTGCTTCAGCTGTGCGTAAGCGACCGGAACCACTGCGCTAGCGAATCGGTTTTGTATAACTAACGGGGTTTACGGAATTAATACGGTGTCACCTGTTATCCCCGGCGAATTGGTCGATTTCGCCGGTGGTAAATGCACTTGGGCCCACCTGTTAGTGGCTCAAACTTTACCGCCGGCGGTTTCGCAAAACGCCGGGGGTACGCGTTCCAGGACTTAGGCGTTTGGCCATCGTTCCCCACGCGCGCAGTCGATCCCCAAGTGCCGCCGTCGATCCCCAACCTGCTCCTGCCGCTCCTTCGCTCCTTGACCTAAACCGCCGCCGCTAGCTCGACCACACCGCCGCAAAATTCCTCTCCGCCGGCGCGCACGCACGCATCCACTCCCGGCCTCCCCCGCACGCATCCACTCCCGCCTGTGCGTCCGCCCGCCACCTGCATCTCCGCCCGCGCGGCGAGCTCCGGCGACCGGCGACTCTACTCCTCCGACCTCGTCAAGATGCACCAGCGGGACCGTCGCCGACATCCTCCTCGACCCCACCCTCAAGCAGCAGCAGCGGATTCCCCATCCCCGACCTCCTCGTCGACCCTGCCCTCCAGCGCGGCGGCCGTCTCCTCCAGGTAGCTCAAGGTAAATTTGAACATTTGCTATGTATACTCGATTCCCAAGTTATCTTTTGTGCCGGTTCCAGAAAATCCTCTTGTCATGGGAATTACTAGCATTGATATGTTGCAAGATTTAGCGCAAATGTCCACAAGGGTTAAGCCACCTGTAGGCAGCGGAAGATGTATTATTAGTCAATGTGTGATACAAATAACATGCATGCTTGATTCCCTGCATGAGGCTCGATTGCTGAATCTTTGCATGAGCAACTGCCCATGCCTTTTTCCTTTTCCCCTTTGATTTCATTTGCTTGCAGTGGCAATGCAGATCAGAGTGATCAGCACATGAGAATATTATCATTCATATTCAGCTCTTAGTGTTTGAGAAGAAGAATCATAATGTTATTTATCGTTTCTGTGTAAATGACAGAAACAATCATGTGCTGATAGCCTGGTATAGTGATGCGTCACATATTATTATCTTAGGTGTTGCAACTTTGGATAGGTTAAACAAAAAAATGATAATAACCATATCTATAGTTTATATTGTTACCGCACCTTAATGCAATGCCGCCACACACATTTCGTACAAGCAAACCAACGCTGTTTTGAGTTTATTCATGCTACCCATTGCCTGCCTCATTTGGAAAAAATAACGAAAAGCTGAATGGCTGAGGTGCATCCAGCTAAAAAAATGTCCCATGTGATTCTTGGATTCGTTTATGAGACTTTTATTTATTTATGTTATGCCCATATTGGCATGACATACTCCTATTTCATTACTAGCTCGTTCGACTAAGTAAGTTTCATTACCATGAGAATGTTTTAGTACAAAATTCCCTTGTGCGCGATTGCAGTGTACTCTGCATTCTTGGATTACTTGTAAAAATGTCACCAGTTTGGTAGTGAGTAAATGCACAGGCTAACAATGGTAAGAGATAATTAGAGATAATCTGGAAAGGATATTATTGGTGTATACTATTTATATGTACTGTTAATCATCTCATTTGCTGTTAAGTGCCTTTGTTCCCTGGAACTACCTTACATTTTGAAATTTTGACTCGTTGAAATCACTAAGTACCGTCGGAGGCCATTTTGTTTACTCTGTCATTTCCTTTTGATGGTGGTAGACCCGAGCCTGATGTGGTGGTGGTAGACCCGAGCCTGATGTGGTAGACCCGAGCCTCGAAAAGTTGTGTGAAATCTCTCTCGCAGGTACACATTGAGTGTCCATGTTTCGCCGGAATGTCGATTAACTTCCGTTCCGGCGAATTTCGGGCACTCCGGCATGACCATTTTTAGCAAAGGTCATGCCGAATTTTCGCATGGCATTGTCTTGCTTCTAGATTGGCAGTGCACTAATGAATTTAGTATAGCTAGGTTCTTTGGTTTTGTCAAATTAAAAATAGGTCAATTACATCTCGGTGCTCATGTGCTCTAGGTCTCTGGTGCTCATGTGCTCTAGGTCTCTGGTGTTATTTAGAGTGTTGGCAGCGGAGGATTTATTGGATGCATAAACTGATTTGCACTATTGCTATGTAGTATTTACTCGAGGGGATTTTGTTATTTCTTGTGTGATGCATGTCCAAACAGTAATTAAATTGAAACCATATTCCCAGTTCAAAAATTTATGTATTTCCGAGTTCGATGCTTCCGGACATGCCTTTGCGGTTTGCTTTGTACACTCCTTTTTTTGGTTTGATTTGATTTGCTGGTGTGTTGTGTGTTTGCATATGTTGTGATGGTACTTGCATAAGCTCATTCATTATGGTTCATTCAGTTTCATTGCATATGAACAAATAGTACTTACTCTGGCTCAAACACTTACAGTAGTACTTACTATACTTTTGATGCTATTGTTCTCTAGCTAGCGATGTCGTCTTCTGCAGACCCCAACAAAGAAGTTGACGGGTCTTCTCAGCGGAAGTTGGATGAGCACTACAGGCTCATGGTCTCGGATCAGGCTGGAGGAACTTCCGGGCAGCGATGACGAGTCCTCGGAGGAGGAGGATGCTCGAGATGGACAACGATGGTGAGGATGAGAGGGCCGCTGCCGACGAGACCACCGACGGTGGCGTTGCCGGGGGTAGCTCGGATACTACTACCGAGGCCAAGAGGAAACGGAAGCAACGGCGCCCAAACGGGGTCGGCACCACTCGCGACATAATCACCGCGGTGGACGCCAAGACCGGTCTTCCTACCGAGCCCAAGCACGTGGCGAAGGGGTACGGCCTCCAAGCGGGAGCAATCCTTCGGGACGTCGTCGACGTCAACGAGACGAAACTCCGAACCAAGAAGAAGCGACATCCGCAGGCCCAACTCCTTGCGCGGCTGCACGCACGGTATGAGTTCCCCGTGGAATACGAGGAACGAGGATCCCAAGGATAACATCGTGAACAGACGAGCCCTCTCTAAGTTCTCCAAGAACCTCGGCGGTTATAAAACCATGCCGAGGGGGATGCTTGGTGACAATGAGACTTGGGAAGAGATCCAGCGCCACTTCCCGCGGATGACGCTGGAGCAGTATAATAAATTCTTGGAAAACGAGGAGCTCGAGTACACCAAACGACAATCGACCTGGGGGAAGGAGCTGGCGGATAAGAACATCGGTCACCACAATCTCGGTTGCCGATTCGAAGGCAAGCAACCGGTATGGGACAAGGAGGACCAGGCCTACATAAGGGCTGGCCTCGAGCCCCCTTTTGCCAAGTACAAAGACCCACTCTTCAGGGCATATCTCAGGTCCCGATACCATAGTGAATTGGCTGGGAAACGTGTAACGAAACCTGATGTGGTGGTGGGAGTTGAGTTGGTCGCCGACGCGAAGGTGATGGCACTTGAGAAAGCAGTGGTAAGCAATTTACCAGCTTATTAATTTGATACTGCTCACCAAGTCCATTACATTCTAAAATTGTTCATGTTACTTCGGCAGTTGACGGAACAAGCAGCCGCCGAATCAGCTGGCTCCTCGTCCCAGACGTCGACTGGCAAAGTCCCGTGGGACACGCCTTTATCAGGGGTCTGAACACCGTGAAGGCGCGGCCGCTTTTGGACAAGCCCCACCGTGTCCCCGGCGCCGGAGGAGGTCGCAAGCTTGCCGACTATGGCTTGGACGTGCCCGCAAGCACTAGGGAGTCGCGGCAGGCGCGGAAGGACCGGGAGCACGAGGCTCTTCGAAAAAGGTGGCCGACTTGGAAACAACCATGGAGCAACGCGTCGGTGCCGAGGTTCAGCAACGAGTCGGTGCCGAGGCTCGGCAACGCGTCGGTGCCGAGGTTGCTAGCAAGGTCGATGACGCGCCGGCCAACGGGGTCAATGAAATCATCCACGATCTTGTGCTTGTCGATGAAGAATTACTTCGACGCCGGCGGTAAGGGACCGATGCCGGTTATCAGCCTAGGCGCCAGCAACTCGGACAACCGGCCTCCAACTAGACACGCTCAATGCACACCCAACTTGGTGACTCCACCCACCGGCAATGTCGGCGCTAGAGAGGATTCGCGGGACCTGGGGGGCCCGGTACTAGCCCCTCGGTCACCTGCACGCTCGGCCTCGGTCCTTCAACGCGAGCCGAGCTCGACGCCCTCACGGTAATTAATTTAGTCTCTCAAGCTCTACAAATTAGTTACTTTGTCGTCGCCCCTCTCTGACCTACACATGTCTTCACAGGCGAATGCGACTCCTTGCACCTTGCTACTCGAATGTGGACAACAAGTTGAAGGCTGTAGCGAGCGGCGGTGTCATCCTCGCCAACACAGCGGATTTTCCACCGCGTCGGGATGGATGATAGCGTGAGCCGGGTTCGCGTGAACCGGTCGTTACCGGGATGCCAAGACCTCCATCCTCCTTATCAACCCCGGAAACGGAAACCCCGCTCACTCTCGGGGACCTCAAGAATCACATCCTTCTATGGCCGAAAGCCCTAATTCGGCTGAACACCGCCTCAAGTTCGGAGGCAAGCTATGGCATGGTCACTCCTCAGGATGCAACGGATGCCCCGAGTCCTCCACCGGCTGGTGGTCCTTTTGGGCCCGATAGCCAGCCCGACAGTCAGCCCGACAGTCAGCACGGAAACGCGTTGGACATCGATCAAGCTCCAATCGATACGTTCATCGCTGAGATGGAGGGCGACGGGGTTTCTCCTTACAAGCCACCCGCCGATCGTACGCTAAAGAAGAAGTTGTTCCTTTCACAAGAAACTACCGAGCAGGAAGACACTACCGCCTTCACCGCTCCACCCCGAGTTGGGCTTACCCCGAGGACACTCCTTGGTGCGACCACGGAGGGTATGAAACAAAATGCCACTCCCAGTTGCAGTAAGAAGAAGGCCAGGAAGCGGAAGAAGTCCGGAGATGTTGCCGCAAGCAAGAAAGTGGTTAATGACAAGTTGCCGACCCCGTGGAGGAAGATGCATCACATAGGCCAGCCTATGCTGCCGGCACACATTGTCCAGCGAGGTGACGCCGGATATGAGGAGCTTGCATGATACTGTTCTAATGAAGGAGGACCTACTTCTTCGAGATAGAAATCCCTCGTACCCGGTTTTGACGGCGAATGTGCCCACTGGCTTTGGCTTTGTCACCACATACCCTGCGGACTTGATGTTCATTCGATATGAAGACATCTTCAGGCTCTTGAACATGCAACAGCTCGACCGAAACTTGGTCCGCCTCCTATCGCTCAGCATGGCGCACGATATCGCCATGGAGAACACAGCGCACATCGCTATCATGGACCCCTTCTACATGACTCCTGCTGTCGTCCAGAACGAACAAGCGTTTCTAGCGAAGTACATCAAGGATTTCTTGGTGTTAAACAAGGATAAGAAATGCTTTGTCATACCATATTTCCGCGAGTAAGTATTTGGTTACTAGAGTACCCTCTATTACATTCTTTCATGAATTTCCTTCATAGTTGATCGAGTATGATGGTTTATTTCCATTTTGCGCAGATTCAAGTACTCGCACCCTCCTCCTCTTTTACCCGTATCATTCGGATGTCGGTTACCTCGACTCCGGGCTTGATCCGGACAAGGACTTCACCGACCTTAAGTCTACACTTGATAAAGCCCTCGGCGGCTTCATAGCCGAGGTTGGCATCGACAAAATCAGGCATGAGAAGAAAGTGAAAGGTTGCTATGTGTGCAACCACATAACCAAGTTCCCCTGCCTCAAGCAATCGGCGCATGACAATGGGATGGAGGCCTGGTTTGCCATCCTACAGATGAGGTCGGTTGTAAGGTCTCAGAACGATCTCTTGTTGCCATCCAGTCTTCATCGGATGTCCGTGAACATGGCGGACACCACCGATGAAAACGTGAGAGCCGAGTTCCGTGCCATCCAGCGGACCATTTGCACAATACCGTGGAGGGATGTCTGCGGTAATGGTGGCTTGTTCCACTATGGTCCCGAACTTTCTAAGGCCGAGATAGAAGGCCGATTAGAAGATGGATGTGACGACAGAACATTCAACACGCTCGAGGGCATCCGTCCCTTCCCGCCGAAGCCGACTTGACTCAAACACTTTTGTCCTTTGCAAATGTTAGTCATAAAATTACTTAAGTAATTTCCATGCTTTTTCTTTGCACTACTCTATGTTATATCTCTCTCTACTAATGTACTAACAACTTTCATTTCTTTTTTCGGTGTTTGCATAGATGACGTACTATGTCGTCTACCACGGCAGGGTTCCTGGAGTCTACGAGGACTCGGGAAGACCGTAGGAGGCAGGTCCACCGTTTCGGCGGCAACGGCTACAAGGGGTACACCACTTTGGAGGAGGCGGAAACTCGATACGCCAACTTTCGAGCGGGACGAGAGGAGGGAGATGTGGAGGACCCCTTTCATCGTGATGATGCTTGCCGCCACCGTCTCTCTAGTTTATTATGTCATTGTTGTTTAGCTAGGTCATCGACACTGGACTTATATGTATTTCTGTAACATGTGCTACTTCGAGTCGTGATGTTTGAACTATGGTTGACACTTGTGTTATTGATGCATATGCATGCATGTTATGGACATTTCGGGACTTTCTAATGATGTGTATCTTGCTAATGATGTCTATTTTACTGTCATTCTGGTAATTGCATGTATATTCTATGTATATGCTATGAATTCTGGTGTATATACTGTGAAATTCGAGTTTTTTTTATTTTTTCTCCTGTTAATATTACCACTGGCGAAATTTTCATGTATCCCTGGCGTTTTCCAAATCGCCAGCACTACGACCTGATACCCCCGGCGAAATGGGAAGACGCCGGCGGTAAGACTTACCCCCGGTGAATAGGGTAAAACGCCAGCGGTAACGACACTTACCACCGGCGAATTGGAAGGCGCCGGCGATGAGGCATTACCACCGGCGAGGTGATCGCCGACGAATGCAAAAACGCCGGCGGTAAGCCATTTCAGGTCGCCGGCGGTAAGGCATTTCCTAGTAGTGATGGTCGCCTCCGGAGTGATGAGTGAGTAGTTCACCCCTGGACTATGGGTCCATAGCAGTAGCTAGATGGTTGTCTTCTCCTCATTGTGCTTCATTTTTGGATCTTGTGAGCTGCCTAACATGATCAAGATCATCTATCCGTAATACTATATGTTGTGTTTGTCGGGATCCGATGGATAGAGAATACTATGTTATGTTAATTATCAAGTTATTACCTATGTGTTGTTTATGATCTTGCATGCTCTCCGTTATTAGTAGAGGCTCTGGCCAAGTTTTTGCTCTTAACTCCAAGAGGGAGTATTTATGCTCGATAGTGGGTTCATGCCTCCATTGATATCCGGGACGGTGACGGAGAAGTTCTAAGGTTGTGGATGTGCTTGTTTCCACTAGGGATAAAACATTGATGCTATGTCTAAGGATGTAGTTGTTGATTACATTACGCACCATACTTAACGCAATTGTCCGTTGTTTTGCAACTTAATACCGGAAGGGGTTCGGATGATAACCTCGAAGGTGGACTTTTTAGGCATAGATGCATGCTGGATGGCGGTCTATGTACTTTGTCGTAATGCCCAATTAAATCTCACTATATTTATCATGACATGTATGTGCATTGTTATGCCCTCTCTATTTGTCAATTGCCCGACCGTAATTTGTTCACCCAACATGCTTTTATCTTATGGGAGAGACACCTCTAGTGAACTGTGGACCCCGGTCCATTCTTTTATACTCGAAATACAAATCTGCCGCAATACTTGTTCTTTACTATTTTCTCGCAAACAATCATCTTCCCCACAATACGGTTAATCCTTTGTTACAGCAAGCCGGTGAGATTGACAACCTCACTCGTTTCGTTGGGGCAAAGTACTTTGGTTGTGTTGTGCGGGTTCCACGTTGGCACCGGAATCTCCGGTGTTGCGCCGCACTACATCCCGCCGCCATCAACCTTCAACGTGCTTCTTGGCTCCTCCCGGTTCGATAAACCTTGGTTTCTTTTTGAGGGAAAACTTGCTGCTGTGCGCATCATACCTTCCTCTTGGGGTTCCCAACGAACGTGTGAGTTACACGCCATCAAGCTCTTTTTCTGGCGCCGTTGCCGGGGAGATCAAGACACGCTACAAGGGGAGTCTCCACTTCCCAATCTCTTTACTTTGTTTTTGTCTTGCTTTATTTTATTTACTACTTTGTTTGCTGCATTATATCAAAACACAAAAAAATTAGTTGCTAGCTTTACTTTATTTAATATCTTGTTTGCTATATCAAAAACACAAAAAAATTAGTTACTTGCATTTACTTTATCTAGTTTGTTTTATTTACTACTGCTAAAATGGCCACCCCTGACAATACTAAGTTGTGTGACTTCACAACCACAAATAATAATGATTTCCTATGCACACCTATTGCTCCACCTGCTACTACAAGCAGAATTCTTTGAAATTAAACCTCGCTTTACTTGAATCTTGTTATGCGAGAGCAATTTTCTCGGTGTTAGTTCCGATGATGCTCGCTGCCCATCTCAATAATTTTGTTGAATTGTGTGAAATGCAAAAGTATAAGGATGTAGATGGTGACATTATAAAATTGAAATTGTTTCCTTTCTCATTAAGAGGAAGAGCTAAAGATTGGTTGCTATCTCTGCCTAAGAATAGTATTGATTCCTGGACTAAATGCAAGGATGCTTTTATTGGTAGATATTATCCCCCTGCTAACATTATATCTTTGAGAAGTAGCATAATGAATTTCAAGCAATTAGATAATGAACATGTTGCTCAAGCTTGGGAAAGAATGAAATCTTTGGTTAAAAATTGCCCAACCCATGGACTGACTACTTGGATGATCATCCAAACCTTTTATGCAAGACTAAATTTTTCTTCGCGGAATTTATTGGATTCAGTTGCTGGAGTTACCTTTATGTCCATCACCTTGGGGGCGGCTACAAAGCTTCTTGATAATATGATGATTAATTACTCTGAATGGCACACGGAAAGAGCTCCACAAGGTAAGAAGGTAAATTCTGTTGAAGAATCCTCTTCCTTGAATGATAAGATTGATGCTATTATGTCTATGCTTGTGAATGGTACGACTAATGTTGATCCTAATAATGTTCCGTTAGCTTCATTGTATGCTCAAAATTCTAGGCCATATCCTGCTAATAGTAACTCTTATGGTAGATATGTTTCACCTAATGAGGAAAAGATGTTAGAAATTGAAAGATCCACCAAGAGCTTTATGCAATCACAATATGAGCAAAATAAATTGTTTACTAAAACTATGAATGAACAATCTACCTTGTTGAAGAATATAGGAAATCTACTTGAAAATCTGAATATGGAGATTTCGGGTTGCAAACTAAACTTGCAAATGCTGAAAACCGAATCTCATACATGTCTGCGTCACAATCTTCTTTAATTAATAAAATGGCTGCTAAACCCGAGGATATTGAAAATAAAATTGTTACTACAGCAAATGCCATCCAAGTTAGAATTAATGAGAATATATGATTAATGGCTGAACTGCGTGCTAGGTGGGATAGAGAAGAAAATGAAAAACTAGCTAAAGAGAGTAATGTAGCTAAAGTTTGGACTATTACCACCACTAGCAATGCTAATGATTCACATGTTGCTGCACCTCCTACTATTAATGGTAAAATAATTGGTGTTGGCAATGTTTCTACTCCTAGTGCAAAGCGCGCAAAATAACCTGAAACTCGCTAAAACTGCTGAAACCGCTCGTGATAAAACTGCTGAAATTTTTCCAACCTTGGGGATGATATTCCCATTGCTTTAGATTGTAATGATTTAGATTTTGATGAGTGCCACATCTCTGAAGTTATAAAGTTCTTACAAAAACTTGCTAAGAGTCCCAATGCTAGTGCTGTAAACTTGGCTTTCACAAAACATATTACAAATTGATGTAGCCCCGCTCACCGACGACACTCCATCAAGACCAACTAGTCCCCCAAGAGGACCGATGACACGAGCCCGAGCCAAGGCTCTACATGATGAGGTGAACTCGCTCCTCACCACCCTTGATCTTGGTACACCTTTGGATGGAATGCTACCTCATGCCGACGTGCTATGTGTCATTAGGTACAAGGAGCATCAAGACCACGGAGAGGAGGACAAGCCAAGGTCAAGGGAAGGAGAGGAGCAGCTGGACGCGAAGATGGACATGGAGCTGGACCGGAAGTCGCCCGAAGAGCGCAAGGAAGAGAAGATGGACGGCCAGTCCAGAATCCGGTCGACCGGCCTACTGACCGGGTCACCCGGTCCCCAGCCCGGTCTGACCGGCCTCCTGACCGGGCCGCCCGGTCCGAAACCGGGATTCGCGCTCGTGACATCCGGACGCCATCCAGGGGACTTGGAGCCTCGTCCGGTCGCCGCCCGGTCCCGAGCCCGGTCTGAAGCCGGCCGCCCGGTCACAGGCCCGGTCTGACCGACCCCCTGACCGGCCTGCCCGGTCACAGGCCCGGTCTGACCGGCTCCCTGACCGGCCTACACGACTTAAGTTATATTTTCGGCCCGAACTTACCTTTTCGGCCTGTGATGCCTTGTAAGACTATAAATACCCCCCAGGACGCCCCTTAGCTCTTTAGACTTGTTTTGAACTCAAACCCTAACTTTGAGCTTAGTCTCCCTTGGGTATCATCCCTCTGTAATCAAGGCCATCCTTGTTGTTGATTTGGTAATTGCTGAGTGAGATTCTAGTACAAGCTACTCTCTCTCCCTCACCAATCCCCTTTTCTCCAACACCAATCTCTCACCGGGAATTCCGCCGCGTGCCTCTTCCGGGTGATTCTATTGGCGTGGTCCATCGAGCCACGGGGTAAGTATCGGGTGTATCGGGTTGGTGTGCGTGCGTGAGTCTCGGGGTTCCTCGTGTTCATCACCGTGTTCTTCGTGTTCCTCGCGTTTTCCCATCTCCCCTTTGGTTTCGACGTCAATCCGCAAGATCGGGCCACACACGGGGTCTTAGACCTCATCATATGGTATCGGCAGCCTTTGGTTTCCGCGGATTTGACCCTCCACCCACCCGATTTCGTCCCTAGAAAATTTTCCAAAAATCCCCAAAAATAGCCCCAAATTGCCTCTTGGCCGATCCGTGATTTGGTTGCGTTTTGAGTGGTTTTGGTCCGTGGATTTGGAGTTGTTGTGCTTGATCTACTACTTCCCCAACTTTGAGCCTCCAATTCCATCGTTTCCCTTCGATTTGGTCGATTTGGCTTGGTTTTCGTGAAGAACAGGAGAGAGAAAGCTCATCCCGCAAAATCCGGTTGAGCAGCCGGTCAACCGGGCCCACGACCGGCCGAGCCGGCTCAGAACCCGGTCAACCGGGCGGCAAACCGGGCAAGCCGGTCCAGGATCCGGTCCGACCGGGCCTCCAACCGGCGACGCAACGCCTCCTTCGACCTCGACATCCGGCGATCTCCACCACCACCACCACCACCACCATCATCGCAGGTATAACTTGCGGGTTTCACCTTGTAACCCCTCTTCCTTTTGCGATCTATCCCATTGAGCATTGCTTGTCTAGTGTTGCGAGACATTGCACGTGACCCCGCATTGTGAGGTGTGTGTGTAGCGTTGAGTAAGGCACCCAAGCAAACACTCGTGTGGCAAGATAGCAAAAGCGAGGCTAACGCTAACATAGTGCGTGAAAAAACCCCAAAAACACAAAAAGAGTGCGAGTAGCACCATACATCCATACATCCATACATCCATACGCCCATACATACAAAGTGTCCACGTGCCACCAAAGATACAACGAGTGCAAGTGCCACCATATACAAAAGAGAAAAAGCTTGTAAGCAAAGAGAGATACGAGAAGAGAGGTCGCGTGCAAATCTAGTTGTCTCTTCCTTTGCAACCAAAGCTTTGACTCTCTTTGTGTTAGTGTGACACCGAGCATCCGCACATACAATTTTCCGCTCACTTTTGGTTGCACTAACCCCGCTTATCTCGTGTGTGTGTTCCACATCATTTTTCCGTGTTTATAGTGATCTTCGCATCAACTTTTGGATTTTCGGATTTCCACCACTCTTAACAACATACTTGATCTTGGATTTGTCTTTTGGCTTTCCACAACACTCGCCTAACACCATATTTGCTAGCTTTTGCGTGTGGTTTTGCGTGTGTTCCCGATACACTTGATCTTGCTTTCGGTTTGGTGGATTGCCTCAATACTATCTTACCTTGGTAAGAGTACGAGGTAGTCTCCTTCCACTAACATACACAACATAGTTCTTGTCTTTATATCATGGATAGGAATGGAGATGATGCAAGGGATGGAGAAGTCCTCCGCAACACCGAGAGGTTGGCTACTCAACACAACCTATGGACGCAACGCCAAGAGTTCAAGGAGCAACTCTCCCTCTTCGAGACCCGCATTGATGAGCAATACGATGAGGTGGCTCACAACTTCGCCACCGTCAACCAAGACTTGGCACTCCTTCGTGAAGCGACGGACAACTTGAATGGCCAAATGGCGGCCAATGATGCCAACATGGAGCGGCGCATGGATAGCCTCGAGCGCGCCATCACCAACTTGGGTCGTCATCGTCGACACCGCTCTACTTCCTCTTCATCAAGCTCGTCTCAAGACTATCACTCTCATGGTGGCATCTCGTCCCCAAGCTCTTCTTCAAGGCATGAAGACCATCATCGACATCATCGCTCACATGCTCGTCATGAAGACTCCCGCTCCAACTCTAGGCGTGGAGAAATACATCGCCATGCTCGACCACATGAGCGTCCTCAACAAGACCAAGTCCTTCACCAAGATCGTCAACAAGCGGATCGCCATGCCCACCATGGGCGTGATGGCCATCCCCAAGATCAAGATCCTCAAGATCCTCAAGATCCACCTCGGCGAGATCTTCGTCGCCACCCTCGCTATGACCAACGTGGACGGGGAGAGCTACACCATGATCAAGATGAGCGAGCCAACATTGAGCATCATCCTCAACCACGACAAGATCTTCAACCACATCCTCACCGTGCACCAAGTGAAGCAAGTGTTCAACTTCACCACCAACCCAATGCTATGGTTGGCCGTAGAAGACCTCCTATTCCTCCTCAAGGCGCAAGAGATGACGGTGCCCCTCCTCGTAGAAGAAACTTGGAGGATGAAGAGAACATGTACGGCAAGCTCAAGTTCAACATGCCCAAGTTCAAGGGAGAAGAAGATGCCGAGGCCTACCTCTCATGGGCACTCAAGGTTGACAAGATCTTCCGCATCCACAACTACTCCGGTGCCAAGAAAGTGGCTATGGCATCGCTTGAGTTCGAGGACTTTGCAAATACTTGGTGGGAGCAAGTCCTCACTCTTCGAGAAGAGAAGGGTGAACCTCCAATTGACACTTGGGAAGACATGAAGAAAGAGATGCATGCTCGCTTTGTCCCCACGCACTACATGACCGACCTCTTCAACAAGCTCCAAAAGTTGAAGCAAGGTACCAAGACCGTTGAGGAGTTCTACAAGGAGATGGAGCTCACTATGATGCGAGCCAACATCCAAGAGTCCGAAGAGCAAACCATTGCTCGCTTCTTCAATGGCCTCTCTTACCCAATCAAGAGGATCGTCGAGTTCCAACCTTACTCCAATATGGTTGAATTAGTGCACCAAGCATCGAAGGCCGAGCGCCAAGTGATTGAGGACATCAAGTACTCCAAGGCCAAGACCTACTTCACCTCCAAGTTCGCTACATCGACTCCTCCTACTACATCAACGCCTCAAGCTACAAGTGCCAAGGCCGACGTGTCCTCGACAACATCCAAGAGACCGACTATCCAAAGTCGCATGAAGCAAACGGTCTCCTCCACCGCCTCCTCTAAGGCATCCACGGGACCCTCTAGTGTCACTTGCTTCAAGTGTGGCACCCAAGGTCACAAGTCGTTTGAGTGCAAGAACACCAAGGTCATGATCACTATGGAGAATGGTGATATCGAGACTCTTGATGAGGATGAATATGAAGCCCTTGTGCAAGCCGCCGTGGAAAGTGAAGAAGCTTATGAGCAAGAATGTGGAGAAGACCCTCTCCTATGTGAGCATGACCCAAGTCCCTCACTTGTGGTCACAAGGGTGCTAACTACACAACCTCATGATGTGGAAGAACAACGGTGCAACATCTTCCAAACCCGTGCCGGAATTGGTGGCAAGTCGATCAAGGTCATCATAGACGGTGGAAGTTGCCATAACCTTGCAAGCACCGAGTTGTGTGAGAAGCTCCACCTCAACCTCCGCAAGCATCCTCACCCTTACCATATCCAATGGTTGAGTGACAAGGGCAACGTCAAGATACAACATACCGTCACCGTCAATTTCAAGATTGGACCTTATGAGGATACTATTGAGTGTGACGTAGTACCCATGACGGTGTGCCACATGTTGCTTGGCCGCCCTTGGCAATACGACAAGAAGGCGATACATGATGGACTCTCCAACACATACACCTTCAAGGTCAACGACAAGAAGTTTGAGTTGCGCCCCATGACTCCTAGTCAAATCATCGCCGACAATGCGAAGGCTTTAGCGAGGGCACAACACCACTCCCACCATAGTGAGTTGAGAGGTGAGGGAGCGACCCACCAAATGGAGCGTGAGCGCCACAAGCCATATATGAGTGAGCGAAAGAGTGTCCTCCTAGCCACCAAAAGCGAGTGGAAAGAAGTGCAAGCAAACCCATCCACCATATTGCACTACGTCCTCATTTGCAAGGGACCATCGTCGGAGACTAACGACTTAACCACAATTCCTTCGTCTTTGTTGTCTATTTTGAAGGAGTTCCAAGATGTCTTCCCCGACGAGCTCCCTCATGGACTACCACCGCTTCGAGGCATCGAGCACCACATCGACCTCATACCCGGCGCTCCGCTTCCAAACCGTGCCGCCTACCGCACCAACCCCGACGAGACAAAGGAGATCCAACGCCAAATACAAGACCTCCTCGCTAAAGGGTACGTTCGCGAAAGCCTTTCCCCTTGTGCGGTTCCCGTGATTCTTGTGCCTAAACCGGATGAGACGCAACGGATGTGTATGGATTGTCGCCCCATCAATGCCATTACCGTCCGTTACCGCCATCCAATTCCGCGTTTAGATGACATGCTTGATGAACTTAGTGGTGCCACGATTTTCTCTAAAATTGATTTGCGTAGTGGCTACCATCAAATCCGCATGGCTATTGGTGATGAATGGAAAACGGCATTCAAGACCAAACTTGGTCTATATGAGTGGCTTGTTATGCCATTTGGGCTATCCAATGCTCCATCAACTTTCATGCGCCTCATGAATCACATCTTGCGTCCTCTCATTGGAAAGAGTGTGGTTGTCTATTTCGATGATATTCTTATTTATAGCAAATGTCTCGAGGACCATGTGCAACATGTGAGAGAAGTCTTGTGCATCTTGCGTCATGAAAAGCTTTATGCTAACCTCCCCAAATGCACCTTTGCTCAAAACAAATTGGTTTTCCTTGGCTTTGTGGTTTCAGCTAATGGAATTGAAGTTGATTCTTCCAAGGTAGAGGCCATCCATAATTGGCCTACTCCTACAAATGTTGGCCAAGTCCGAAGTTTTCATGGACTTGCCGGGTTTTACCGCCGCTTTGTGAAAGATTTTAGCACCATTGCTTGCCCTTTGAATGAGCTTACCAAGAAGAATGTTCCGTTTGTTTGGGGAAAAGCCCAACAAAATGCTTTTGATGAGTTGAAGAAACGCCTTACCGAAGCTCCCCTTCTTGTTCTTCCAAATTTTTCCAAAACTTTTGAGATTGAGTGTGATGCAAGTGGGCTTGGTATTGGTGGTGTTCTTATGCAAGAGGGCAAACCCGTGGCATACTATAGTGAGAAGTTAGATGGCGCACGCCTCAACTATCCTATATATGACAAGGAGCTCTACGCTTTGGTTCGTGTTCTTGAAGTTTGGCAACACTATCTTTGGCCAAAAGAGTTCATCATTCACTCCGACCATGAGTCTTTGAAGTACTTGAAAAGCCAACACAATTTGAACAAACGTCATGCAAAATGGGTTGAGTTCATTGAGTCCTTCCCGTATGTCATCAAATACAAGAAGGGCAAGGACAATGTAGTGGCGGATGCTCTTTCCCGCAAAAACACCCTTTTGTTGACTCGCTTGGATTTTCACGTTTTGGGACTCGAAGAGATCAAAGAACTCTATACTTCCGATTCTTTCTTTGCTCCGATATTTGAGAAGTGTTCCGTTGACCGAGGATTTGATGACTTCTATTTGCACAAAGGCTACTTGTTCAAAGCCAACAAAATTTGCATTCCCGATTCTTCTCTTCGAAAGTTACTCTTGCAAGAGTCACATGGTGGTGGCCTTATGGGACATTTTGGTCGAGATAAGACACTTGCGATGCTAGCCACTCACTATTATTGGCCGAAGATGAAGAGGGACGTCGAGCGCCTTTGCAACCGTTGCACGACATGCCTTCAAGCTAAGTCTACTTCCAATCCCTATGGTCTTTACATGCCTTTGCCTATACCTCATGCACCATGGACGGACATTAGCATGGATTTTGTTCTAGGATTGCCTCGCACTAAGCATGGACATGATTCTATCTTTGTGGTAGTGGATAGATTCTCTAAGATGGCTCATTTCATACCTTGCCATAAGAGCGATGATGCTTCACACATTGCTTCGTTGTTTTTCGGGGAAATTGTTCGCCTACATGGAGTACCGCGAAGCATTGTGTCGGATCGAGACGTCAAGTTCATGAGTTATCTTTGGAAGTCGCTCATGGCCAAGTTTGGAGTGAAGCTCTTATTCTCATCATCCTCGCACCCGCAAACGGACGGCCAAACGGAAGTGGTCAATCGAAGCCTCTCCACCCTTCTACGCATCCTCGTGAAGAAAAACTTGAAGTCATGGGAGGAATGCATTCCACACGCGGAGTTCGCCTACAACCGCGCCAAGCACTCGACTACATCAAGGAGTCCCTTCATGGTCGTCTACGGGTTTGAGCCGCTCACGGCACTCGACATGCTCCCGCTTCCACTTCATGAGCGGATCAACATGGACTTCGACAAACGCACGCGCCGTCAAGAAACTTCATGAAGAGACAAGAGCAACAATCCAAGAACATGTGCTTCGTCAAGCTACAAGACTCAACGCCAGAAGAAGGAACGCATCTTTGAGGAAGGCGACCTCGTTTGGATCCACCTCCAGGAAGGAATGATTCCCTCATGACCGCAATTCGAAGCTCAAGCCAAGAGGAGATGGTCCCTTCAAGGTCCTCAAACGCATCAACAACAACGCTTACGTCATCGACATCCCCACCTCCAAGTACTTGGTGAGCAACACGTTCAATGTCTCCGACTTGTCACCCTATCATGGAGATGAGGAAGGCCACGAGTCGAGGACGACTCTTTCCCAGGGGGAGATGATGTAGCCCCGCTCACCGACGACACTCCATCAAGACCAACTAGTCCCCCAAGAGGACCGATGACACGAGCCCGAGCCAAGGCTCTACATGATGAGGTGAACTCGCTCCTCACCACCCTTGATCTTGGTACACCTTTGGATGGAATGCTACCTCATGCCGACGTGCTATGTGTCATTAGGTACAAGGAGCATCAAGACCACGGAGAGGAGGACAAGCCAAGGTCAAGGGAAGGAGAGGAGCAGACTGGACGCGAAGATGGACATGGAGCTGGACTCGGAAGTCGCCCGAAGAGCGCAAGGAAGAGAAGATGGACGGCCGATCCAGAATCCGGTCGACCGGCCCTCTGGCCAGGGTCACCCGGTCCCCGGCCCGGTCTGACCGGCCTCTGACCGGGCCGCCCGGTCCGAAGCCGGGATTCGCGCTCGTGACATCCGGGACGCCATCCGGGGACTTGGAGCCTCGTCCGGTCGCCGCCCGGTCCCGAGCCCGGTCTCGAAGCCGGCCGCCCGGTCCACGAGCCCGGTCCGACCGACCCACGACCGGCCTGCCCGGTCACGAGGCCGGTCCGGCCGGCCCCCGACCGGCCTACACGACTTAAGTTATCTTTTCGGCCCGAACTTACCTTTTCGGCTTGTGATGCCTTGTAAGACTATAAATACCCCCGGGACGCCCCTTAGCTCTTTAGACTTGTTTTGAACTCAAACCCTAACTTTGAGCTTAGTCTCCCTTGGGTATCATCCCTCTGTAATCAAGGCCATCCTTGTTGTTGATTTGGTAATTGCTTGAGTGAGATTCTAGTACAAGCTACTCTCTCTCCCTCACCAATCCCCTTTTCTCCAACACCAATCTCTCACCGGGAATTCTGCCGCGTGCCTCTTCCGGGTGATTCTATTGGCGTGGTCCATCGAGCCACGGGGGTAAGTATCGGGTGTATCGGGTTGGTGTCCGTGCGTGAGTCTCGGGGTTCCTCGTGTTCATCACCGTGTTCTTCGTGTTCCTCGCGTTTTCCCATCTCCCCTTTGGTTTCGACGTCAATCCGCAAGATCGGGCCACACACGGGGTCTTAGACCTCATCACAAATGCTCTCATAAAAGCTAGAGAAGAGAAACTAAAACTTGAAACTTCTATTCCTAGAAAGCTAGAGGATGGTTGGGAGCCCATAATTAAAATGAGGGTCAAAGATTTTGATTGTAATGCTTTATGTGATCTTGGTGCAAGTATTTATGTTATGCCTAAGAAAGTCTATGATATGCTTGACTTGCCACCATTGAAAAACTGTTATCTGGATGTTAATCTCGCTGATAATGCTAAAAAGAAACCTTTGGAGAGAGTTGATAATGTTCATATTATGGTTAACAATAACCTTGTCCCCGTTGATTTTGTTGTCTTGGATATTGAATGCAATGCATCTTGCCCCATTATATTGGGAAGACCTTTTCTTCGAACCGTTGGTGCTACTATTGATATGAAGGAAGGTAATATTAAATATCAATTTCCTCTCAAGAAAGGTATGGAACACTTCCCTAGAAAGAGAATGAAGCTACCTTATGATTCTATTATTAGAACAAATTATGATGTTGATGCTTCATCCCTTGATGTTACTTGATATACACTTTCTGCGCCTAGCTGAAAGGCGTTAAAGAAAAGCGCTTATGGGAGACAACCCATGTTTTTACTACAGTATTTTTGTTTTATATTTGAGTCTTGGAAGTTGTTTACTACTGTAGCAACCTCTCCTTATCTTAGTTTTGAGTTTTGTTGTGCCAAGTAAAGTCTTTGATAGTAAAGTGAATACTAGATTTGGATTACTGCGCAGAAACAGATTTCTTTGCTGTCACGAATCTGGGTCTAATTCTCTGTAGGTAACTCAGAAAATTATGCCAATTTACGTGAGTGATCCTCAGATATGTACGCAACTTTCATTCAATTTGGGCATTTTCATTTGAGCAAGTCTGGTGCCTCAATAAAATCCATCTTTACGGACTGTTCTGTTTTGACAGATTCTGCCTTTTATTTCGCATTGCCTCTTTTGCTATGTTGGATGAATTTCTTTGATCCATTAATGTCCAGTAGCTTTATGCAATGTCCAAAAGTGTTAAGAATGATTGTGTCACCTCTGAACATGTTAATTTTTATTGTCCACTAACCCTCTAATGAGTTGTTTCGAGTTTGGTGTGGAGGAAGTTTTCAAGGATCAAGAGAGGAGTATGATACAATATGATCAAGGAGAGTGAAAGCTCTAAGCTTGGGGATGTCCCGGTGGTTCACCCCTGCATATTCTAAGAAGACTCAAGCTTCTAAGCTTGGGGATGCCCAAGGCATCCCCTTCTTCATCGACAACATTATCAGGTTCCTCCCCTGAAACTATATTTTTATTCCGTCATATCTTATGCACTTTGCTTGGAGCGTCTGTTTGTTTTTGTTTTTTGTTTTGTTTGAATAAAATGGATCCTAGCATTCACTGTATGGGAGAGAGACACGCTCCGCTGTAGCATATGGACAAGTATGTCCTTAGGCTTTACTCATAGTATTCATGGCGAAGTTTCTTCTTCGTTAAATTGTTATATGGTTGGAATTGGAAAATGCTACATGTAGTAATTCTAAAATGTCTTGGATAATTTGATACTTGGCAATTGTTGTGCTCATGTTTAAGCTCTTGCATCATATACTTTGCACCCATTAATGAAGAAACACTTAGAGCTTGCTAATTTGGTTTGCATATTTGGTTTCTCTAAAGTCTAGATAATTTCTAGTATTGAGTTTTGAACAACAAGGAAGACGGTGTAGAGTCTTATAATGTTTACAATATGTCTTTTATGTGAGTTTTGCTGCACCGTTCATCCTTGTGTTTGTTTCAAATAACCTTGCTAGCCTAAACCTTGTATCGAGAGGGAATACTTCTCATGCATCCAAAATCCTTGAGCCAACCACTATGTCATTTGTGTCCACCATACCTACCTACTACGTGGTATTTATCCGCCATTCCAAAGTAAATTGCTTGAGTGCTACCTTTAAAATTCCATCATTCACCTTTGCAATATATAGCTCATGGGACAAATAGCTTAAAAACTATTGTGGTATTGAATATGTACTTATGAACTTTATCTCTTATTAAGTTGTTTGTTGTGCGATAACCATGTTTCTGGGGACGCCATCAACTATTCTTTGTTGAATATCATGTGAGTTGCTATGCATGTCCGTCTTGTCTGAAGTAAGAGAGATCTACCACCTTAATGGTTGGAGCATGCATATTGTTAGAGAAGAACATTGGGCCGCTAACTAAAGCAATGATTCATGGTGGAAGTTTCAGTTTTGGACATATATCCTCAATCTCATATGAGAATAATAATTGTTGCCACATGCTTATGCATTAAAGAGGAGTCCATTATCTGTTGTCCATGTTGTCCCGGTATGGATGTCTAAGTTGAGAATAATCAAAAGCGAGAAATCCAAAATGCGAGCTTTCTCCTTAGACCTTTGTACAGGTGGCATGGAGGTACCCCATTGTGACACTTGGTTAAAACATGTGTATTGCGATGATCCGGTAGTCCAAGCTAATTAGGACAAGGTGCGGGCACTATTAGTATTCTATGCATGAGGCTTGCAACTTGTAAGATATAATTTACATAACTCATATGCTTTATTACTACCGTTGACAAAATTGTTTCATGTTTTCAAAATAAAAGCTCTAGCACAAATATAGCAATCGATGCTTTCCTCTTTGAAGGACCATTCTTTTTACTTTTATGTTGAGTCGGTTCACCTATCTCTCTCCACCCCAAGAAGCAAACACTTGTGTGAAGCTGTGCATTGATTCCTACATACTTGCATATTGCACTTGTTATATTACTCTATGTTGACAATTATCCATGAGATATACATGTTACAAGTTGAAAGCAACCGCTGAAACTTAATCTTCCTTTGTGTTGCTTCAATACCTTTACTTTGATTTATTGCTTTATGAGTTAACTCTTATGCAAGACTTATTGATGCTTGTCTTGAAGTACTATTCATGAAAAGTCTTTGCTTTATGATTCACTTGTTTACTCATGTCATTACCATTGTTTTGATCGCTGCATTCATTACATATGTTTACAAATAGTATGATCAAGGTTATGATGGCATGTCACTTCAGAAATTATCTTTGTTATCGTTTTACCTGCTCGGGACGAGCAGAACTAAGCTTGGGGATGCTGATACGTCTCCGACGTATCGATAATTTCTTATGTTCCATGCCACATTATTGATGATATCTACATGTTTTATGCACACTTTATGTCATATTCGTGCATTTTCCGGAACTAACCTATTAACAAGATGCCGAAGAGCCGGTTGTTGTTTTCTGCTGTTTTTGGTTTCAGAAATCCTAGTAACGAAATATTCTCGGAATTGGACGAAATCAACGCCCGGGGTCCTATTTTGCCACGAAGCTTCCAGAAGACCGAAGAGGAGTCGAAGTGGGGCCACGAGGCGCCGCCACACTAGGGCGGCGCGGCCCAGGCCCTGGCCGCGCCGGCATATGGTGTGGGGCCCTCGTGTGGCCCCCCGCGTTGCCCTTCCGCCTACTTAAAGCCTCCGTCGCAAAACCCCCAGTACCGAGAGCCACGATACGGAAAACCTTACTGAGACGCCGCCGCCGCCAATCCCATCTCGGGGGATTCTGGAGATCTCCTCCGGCACCCTGCCGGAGAGGGGATTCATCTCCCGGAGGACTCTTCACCGCCATGGTCGCCTCCGGAGTGATGAGTGAGTAGTTCACCCCTGGACTATGGGTCCATAGCGAGTAGCTAGATGGTTGTCTTCTCCTCATTGTGCTTCATTGTTGGATCTTGTGAGCTGCCTAACATGATCAAGATCATCTATCTCGTAATACTATATGTTGTGTTTGTCGGGATCCGATGGATAGAGAATACTATGTTATGTTAATTATCAAGTTATTACCTATGTGTTGTTTATGATCTTGCATGCTCTCCGTTATTAGTAGAGGCTCGGCCAAGTTTTTGCTCTTAACTCCAAGAGGGAGTATTTATGCTCGATAGTGGCTTCATGCCTCCATTGATATCCGGGACGAGTGACGAATGTTCTAAGGTTGTGGATGTGCTTGTTGCCACTAGGGATAAAACATTGATGCTATGTCTAAGGATGTAGTTGTTGATTACATTACGCACCATACTTAATGCAATTGTCTGTTGTTTTGCAACTTAATACTGGAAGGGGTTCGGATGATAACCTGAAGGTGGACTTTTTAGGCATAGATGCATGCTGGATGGCGGTCTATGCACTTTGTCGTAATGCCCAATTAAATCTCACTATATTTATCATGACATGTATGTGCATTGTTATGCCCTCTCTATTTGTCAATTGCCCGACTGTAATTTGTTCACCCAACATGCTTTTATCTTATGGGAGAGACACCTCTAGTGAACTGTGGACCCCGGTCCATTCTTTTATACTGAAATACAAATCTGCTGCAATACTTGTTCTTTATCGTTTTCTGGAAACAATCATCTTCCACACAATACGGTTAATCCTTTGTTACAGCAAGCCGGTGAGATTGACAACCTCACTCGTTTCGTTGGGGCAAAGTACTTTGGTTGTGTTGTGCAGGTTCCACGTTGGCGCCGGAATCTCCGGTGTTGCGCCGCACTACATCCCGCCGCCATCAACCTTCAACGTGCTTCTTGGCTCCTCCTGGTTCGATAAACCTTGGTTTCTTTCTGAGGGAAAACTTGCTGCTGTGCGCATCATACCTTCCTCTTGGGGTTCCCAACGAACGTGTGAGTTACACGCCATCAGGGCGATGCACAACAAGAAGCCTTCATGATACTAAAAGATAAGTTAACACATGCTCCATTACTCCAACTTCCTGATTTCAATAAGACTTTTGAGCTTGAATGTGATGCTAGTGGAATTAGTTTGGGAGGTGTGTTATTACAAGAGGGCAAACCTGTTGCATATTTTAGTGAGAAATTGAGTGGGCCTAGTCTCGAACTATTCTACTTATGATAAAGAATTATATGCGCTAGTTCGGACATTAGAAACTTGGCAACATTATTTATGGCCTAAAGAATTTGTTATACATTCTGATCATGAATCTTTGAAGCATATTCGTAGTCAAGCTAAGTTGAATCGTCGCCATGCAAAATGGGTTGAATTTATTGAGTCTTTTCCTTATGTTATCAAACAAAAAAAGGGTAAAGATAATGTTATTGCTGATGCTTTGTCGCGCCGTTATACTATGCTATCTCAACTTGACTTCAAGATTTTTGGATTAGAAACTATAAAGGAACAATACTTGCATGATGCTGATTTCAAAGATGTGTTGCTGAATTGTAGAGATGGTAGAACATGTAACAAATTCGTCCTCAATGATGGATTTGTGTTCCGTGCTAACAAACTATGCATCCCAGATAGTTCCGTTCGTCTTTTGTTGTTGTAGGAGGCGCATGGAGGAGGATTGATGGGTCACTTTGGTGTCAAGAAGACGGAGGATGTACTTGCTGCACACTTCTTTTGGCCACGTATGCGTCGAGACGTTGAGAGATTTGTGGCACGCTGCACTACATGTCAAAAAGCTAAGTCTCGCCTTAATCCACATGGTTTATATATGCCTCTTCCTGTTCCTAGTGTACCTTGGGAGGATATTTCTATGGATTTCGTTTTGGGATTGCCTCGTACACAGAAGGAGAGGGATAGTATCTTTGTTGTTGTGGATAGGTTTTCTAAGATGGCACACTTTATTCCATGTCATAAAACTGATGATGCTACACATGTTGCTGATTTGTTCTTTCGCGAAATTGTGCGTTTACATGGTGTGCCAAATACTATTGTTTCTGATCGTGATACTAAATTTCTTAGCCACTTTTGGAGATGTTTATGGGCTAAGTTGGGGACTAAATTGCTGTTTAGTACTACATGTCATCCCCAAACTGATGGACAAACTGAAGTAGTAAATAGAACATTGTCTACTATGCTGCGGGCTGTTTTGAAGAAGAACTTAAAATTGTGGGAAGAGTGTTTGCCTCATATTGAATTTGCTTACAATCGTTCGCTGCATTCTACCACTAAGATGTGCCCTTTTGAGATTGTGTATGGTTTTGTTCCACGTGCACCTATTGATTTATTGCCTTTACCATCTTCGGTGCAAAATGATTTGGATGCTACACAACATGCTGAATTGATATTAAAATTGCATGAGACTACTAAAGACAACATAGAACGCATGAATGCTAAGTATAAAATTGCTGGGGATAGAGGAAGAAAGCATGTTGTGTTTGATGTTGGTGATCTTGTTTGGTTGCATTTGCGCAAAGATCGTTTTCCTGCATTGCGCAAGTCTAAGTTAATGCCCCGTGCCACTGGTCCTTTTAAGGTGTTAGAGAAAATAAATGATAATGCATATAAACTTGAGCTTCCTGCAGAATTGGGTCCGGTAAGTCCTACATTTAACATTGCAGATTTGAAGCCTTACTTTGGTGAAGAAGATGAGCTTGTGTCGAGGACGACTTCAATTCAAGAAGGGGCGCATGATGAGGACATCCCATCTATTGATACAACCGCTGTACCTACAGCCACACAAATACAAGGACCAATCACTCGAGCTCGTGCCAAACAACTTAACTATCAGGTACTTTCGTTTCTTGGAACTATTCCTCATATACAAGCTTTCCATTTCCAAGTTGTTTTTCCCCAAGCTCTTCTTCGACCGCGACTTTATCCCTCTACCACAACATGGGACAAGCGTCATGGGCTACACCGTCGGTGAGGAGGAAGAACAAGAGTCGAGGACGACTCTTCCCCAAGGGGGGGGGAGATGATGTAGCCCCGCCTATCGTCGACGCTACACCATGGCCAAGGAGTCCCCCAAGTGGACCAACAACACAAAACCCTGCCATATATGTAAAGGTGAACTCCTTCCTCTCTATGGTCGACCTCAACACCAACTCGAATGGTATGCTACCTCATGCCTATCATCATGGTGTCTATAGGTGCCGACATCGACAAGGACCAAAAGAGAGGGAACTCCCATGGTGCAAGGAAGAAGGAAGAAGAAGAAGGAAAGAAGAGAAGAAGGAAGAGGGAGGAGGAGGTCCAGTCCGGTTGGCGCCCGGTCAACCGGACCCACGACCGGACCATCCGGTCCAGGACCCGGTCTGACCGGCCCCAGACCGGATCCGACGGGATTACCCACCAAGCTGCCTAAGTTACCCCCTTATGTACCTTTTCGCCATGTGTCGTCTTGGGTGCCTATATATAGACCCATGACGCCCCCCTTACCTCCTTAGACAAGATTTTAGGCTTAGACATGGATTTTAGCTTTGTCTCCCTAGGGTTTCATCCCCTTTGTATCAAGGCAACCCTTGTTGGATGATTGGATTTGGTGTGTGAGATTCTAGTGCTCCCACTGTCTCTCCCACTCCTAGATTCATCTCCCACACCGATCTCTCACCTCGGAATTCTACCGCGTGTCTCTTCCGGGTTGATTCTATTGGCGTGGTCCATCGAGCCACGAGGGTAAGTATCGATTGTATCGGGTAGGTGTGCGTGCGTGAGTTCCTCGTGTTCTTTGTGTTCATCGTGTTCTTCGCGCTCTCTGATGCGGGGTGGCCTTCGGTCACCTCCACACCAAGACCAACAAGTCCCCCAAGTGGACCGATGACACGAGCCCGAGTCAAGGATTTACATGATGAAGTGAGCTCGCTCCTCACCACCCTTGATCTTGGTACCCCTTTGGATGGATTGCTACCTCATGCCGACGTGCTATGTGTCATTAGGTACAAGGCGCATCAAGACCCCGAAGAGGAGGAGACGCCAAGGTCATGGGACGGAGAGAAGCATCTGGACATGGAGATGATCGTGAAGCCGAAGCCGACGTCGCTCGAAGCGCTCCAAGGAAGAGACGGACGCTGGCCGATCCAGGACCCGGTCAGACCGGACCCACAACCGGACGCCCCGGTCACAGGCCCGATCGACCGGGCGCAAACCGAGCCAGCTCCCTCGTACCGGGCGACGACCGGACCCAGGAACGGAAACTTCGCAGTTTCCCGGTTTGCGCCCGGTCGACCGGACCCAGGACCGGACAGCCCGGTCACAGGCCCGGTCAGACCGGACTCATGACCGGACAGCCGGTCACAGGCCCGGTCAGACCGGACCCAAACCGGATCTGACGGGAATGCCCCACCAAACTGCCTTAACTTATCCTTTCGCGTACCTGTTCGCCCTTGCTGGCCATGTGTGCCTATATAAGTAGCTGGGACCCCTCCTTTACTTTTTAGACTTGTTTAGAACTCAAACCTACCTTTGAGCTTAGTCTCCCTTGGGTATCATCCTCTCGTAATCAAGGCACCTTGGTTGTTGACTTTGATCTTGTTGAGTGAGATTCTAGTACTAGTTACTCTCTCTCCCTCACCAAGCTCTTCCTCTCCAACCCCAATCTCTCTCCAGGAATTCTGCCACGTGCCTCTTCCTAGGAGATTCTATTGGCGTGGTCCATCGAGCCACGGAGGTAAGCATCGGGTGTATCGGGTTGGTGTGCGTGCGTGAGTCTCGGAGTTCCTCGTGTTCATCGTGTTCTTCGTGTTCCTCGCGTTCTCCCATCTCTCCCCTTGGTTTCGAAGTCAATCCGCGAGATCGGGCCACACACGGGATCTTAGACCTCATCATATGGTATCAGCAGCTCTTGGTTACCGCGGATTTGACCCTCCACCCACCCGATTTCGTTCCTAGAAAATTTTCCAAAAAATCCCCAAAAATAGCCCCAAATTGCCTCTTGACCGATCTGTGATTTGGTTGCGTTTTGAGTGGTTTTGATCCGTGGATCTGGTGTTGTTGTGCTTGATCTACTATTTCCCCAACTTTGAGCCTCCAATTCCATCGTTTCCCTTCGTTTTGGTCGATTTGGTTTTGGTTTGGGGAAGAACAGGAGAGAGAAAGCTCCAAATCGTGAAACCCGGTTTCGAACCCGGTCAACCGGGCCACAGACCGGACGATCCAGCCCAGAACCCGGTCGACCGGGCGGCAACCGGACAGGCCGGTCCAGGATCCGGTCCAACCGAGCCCCAGACCGGGCGCATCTTCGCGCCCCCTTCGACCTCTTTTTCCGGCGATCACCACCACCACCACCACCACCATCATCGCAGGTATAACTTGCAGCTTTCACCTTGTAACCCCTCTTCCTTTTGCGATCGATCCCATCGAGCATTGCTTGTCTAGTGTTGCGAGACATTGCACGTGGCCCCGCATTGTGAGGTGTGTGTGTCGCGTTGAGTAAGGCATCCAAGCAAACACTCGTGTGGCAAGATAGCAAAAGTGAGGCTAACGCTAACATAGTGCGTGAAAAAGCCCCAAAAACACAAAAAGAGTGCGAGTAGCACCATACATCCATACATCCATACATCTGTTATCGCCAGATTTCGGCCAAATCAGGAGATAGGCCGTAAGTGAGATGGGCTTGAAGGATATACGCGTGAAGGATCTCTGAAGCGGCCTTGCACGAGAGTTTGGGCTAAATTGCCCGTGTATCTGTATTTTATTAGATCGTGTTTAGAATTAAAAGGGTAGAGTTTGGCCCGTGCATGGTTATGTGCACGCCTGAATTAGAAAGTCCCCCGGACTATAAATATGTATCTAGGGTTTATGAAATAAACAACAATCACGTTCACAACAAACACAAACCAGGCGCATCGCCACCCCTTCTTTCGAGGGTTTCCTTCCGGGTAAGCATCATGCTGCCTAGATCGCATCTTGCGATCTAGGCGAGACACGTTTATTCGTCTACCTTGTGCTACTCGTGCCGAAGCGTTGTTGATGGCGAGTAGCACTACCTATCTTAGGTGTTTTGGGGCTTGCATTGATGCTTTTCTTATGCATATCTCGCTTAGCAATGCCGTCCTCGACACCTAGCTGCCCTTACGCCTATCTGGGCGTGAGGGCAGCATCTTGCTTGTTCGATACTTAGTAGATCCGATCTGTTATAGTTGCTCCTTGTTCTTCAAGGATTAGTTTAATATCTGCATAATTAGGCCTTATGCTGGGGTTGGAGGATCCGGTAGTGCGCTAGGTGCTGTTTACCGTTCCTATAAGGGATGTTCCGGGAATTGACGTAATGTTGGTTTTTAGGCCTCTTCTAGGGATAGTTTGCATCATTTTTCGTATCTGCTAGGCCCAACTACGCGTAGGATGTTCCGGTTATGCGGTGAAAACCCTAAACTGTCGTATATTGGTTTAGCTTTGTTCTGATCAAGCAGGATCCCCATGTCATTGCAAATCCAGCGTGAACCATGGGGCGATCGGCTCTTTGAGCCGATCCACAGGGCAACCTGAGAGCCGATAGGGCTCGTATTTAATGTTTACGTGTCTACCATGCAGGAACAATCGAAGCAATCTAACACCTTCCCGATCGGGTCTAGGTCGGGTGGCACGCCCTTGCAACCGCCAGGACGTGTGCGGGAAACTTGCGGGACGACGCGAGGTGCCGGGGTCCACTAAGCGGCCTTGGGAGCCTCCCGGCTCTTCGTGTTGCTTAACCACTGCTCGCCGGTGAGTTTTGGCAGGCAACACATTCTGGCACGCCCGGTGGGACAATCTTCGACAACGTCCACGACAACACCTGCATCCAAGATGGCGGACGAACTGATCAAGTACGAGGATCTCCCTGCGGAGCATAAGAAGAAATACGATGAGCTGAAGGCCATTTGTGAAGCCGAACTCATCGGCTCCTTCGAGAAGACCCGTTTGCACAATATCAGGGTCGAAGGAGGCACACGCCCGTTTTCTGGCATCAACATAGTGGATCTTAGCCACTCCATAGGGCGCGAGCCAGAGTTCTCTTTTAGTGTCAACATGGCAGGGCTTGTGAGCCGCCATGGCGAAGATAAAGCAGAGAGCAGCCACTCCCGTGGCAAGGATAAAGAGGAGGCCGATCCACGCGACCGGCCCCATGACGATGATAGACGGTACCTAACCGAAGAGGAAGTGAGAAGCGTGCGGTATCAATGTCCACTCTCCGCGCATCTCCTTAACAAATATGAACAGCAGTACGACCGACGTCGGCGCTACGACGTAGATGATGAGAGATATCGTCGGTCTGATGTAGAGGACAGGAGGTATCGTCGGCATGACAGAAACAACAACGGGTACGAGCGTCACGCTAGAGGGAGGTCAAGGGAGCAAGATGACATGGATAGGCATTGGGACCGGTCCTTTTTTAAACATTGCTGGGACTCAGGAATGAGCCGATTGCCAACAATCGAGAACTGCCCAGAATGCAGACAACAAAGGGAGAGGACAAACAAGGTTTCAGTGTTCAAGCGTCTAGGGCCTCTCCCACCTCAGAACAAACGAGCTGAGTCGTCTCCAGAAGAAGACTTTGAGGAGTCAGATGGTGAAGAAGATAGGTATCACCGACCAAGGTGGTGCCCTGATGGACTCAGCCATTCTCAGAAGCGTAGGGTGCAACGGCTACGAAACCCGGAGGAAGCCGAGGCACGAGCACTGTACACGTTGAGGAAAGCACGGCCCGATCTGGCCGTGAAAATTCAGCAAACATTGGAGACGGTCGCGCGCCCGCCGAAGAAAGTGTGGCGCCCTAAACAGACAAAAGCCGAGGCAGAGGCATCGGCTGATACAAACATAGTGTCCATGATCCTGACGGAGTAGCAAGGTCCAAGACAATGGACGTACGTGGCGAGGCCGATCCCTGCGATTGGCCCCAAAAAATGGAAAGCAAAAATCTCATCTCAAGCATGTCACGTAGCTACAGTAAGAAATCAAGACATGGTAAACCTTCACTAAGCATTCCAATGAAGAAGGAGGCCGATTCTAGCAATCGGCCAAAATTATCCTCGACATATGTGTTTGCCTGGGTTCAGCATTGATCTAACAGGGAATGCCTGAAGAACCGATACCCTCAATTACTTGAAAGAATCGGCTCGGGGGGCACTTAGGTGGAAAAGACACGAGTATACGAAGTTTGGAGTGGCTGTCAAATGCCTAGCAGCTCAGATGGGTATTGAAGTATGGGGGCCGATGCATAAATCGGCCATAAAAAATATATAAATTTTTTAAGCACAGCCGATGCACAGACATCGACTTCAGAATGTAAAAAACCGATGCACGGCGACCAAATTCTGGTGACAACAGAAAAAATTGTTCAAGATCAGCGAAACAAGTTCAGCAGGACATTCATCAGTTTACACAAAGAGGCTCTACTGAAGAAAAGCATCGAGGGCGTGAAGGGCGTCGACACGGATTCGATCCACCTCAGCGATTTCAGCCTCGTCGTCCTCGTCTCTACCCGTCACCAGCTGGCTGCTCAGTGCACGGATTTCGGCCAGATCGGTCTTCAGATCGGCTGTGAGACTTTTTGCTGCTTCTCGAGAGCGGACAATGAGGGTTTCTTTGTCTTGGATGAGCTGCTTGGTCACCCTAACTCTCTCTTCAAGGTTCTCCAGTTCCTTACGCAGGGTCTCGAGTTCAGCACCATCGGCAGAGGTGTCAGTCTTGGCGTCTAAGGCAGCCTTTTTCTCGTTGAGCCGTTGACACTTCTCGGCAATATCGGCTCTCAACGGAAGCTGGGCGTGATGAAGGATAATTCTTTGACGAGCCGATTGCACTCTTGACCTGAAGGCCGATAGTGTCACAGCTGGCCAGAGCTTCACTTGCAGCGTCATCGGGAGATGGGGCTGGATTTCTTCGAGGATGCCCTTGACTGCCTCGGGGTTCTCAACCAGGGTCTCAACTGAGGAAGAGAGCAAAGCCTTGAGACGTTGGAGTGGACCATGGACTGTGCCAGGACTTGGCGCTTCATCTGCCTTGGAAGTAGTTGGCTCGATGGATTCAGGGTCGAACGTCAGCAAGCTTGAAAGATCACAACCCTGACAGGCGAACAAGAGCGGTATGGGTACATATGCAACAAAGGAAAAGGTAGAGCCAAGGGAGTGGAGAATACCTCTCCCAAAGTGGGGGGAGCGGCCGATGTTGTGATAATCGGCTCTTCCGTGGGCTTGGCTAAGTTAGCCACTTGGCCAACCATGCTTGCCGAGGTGGCCAGATCTAGTGTGGCGGATGGCATTAATACCTCTTCAACGTCCCCGCTAGAGGTCCCATTAGCCTGCAAAAGAAATGGTGAGCCGATCCAAGTAGTAACGGGACGGTATGGAATATGAGTTGTTGAGGTAATTACGTTTGAAACTTCCTGGCTCGGCGAGGAAACTCGTGGGGTTTTGCGAGCCCTTTTGACGCATCGACGCTTCATGCGTGACCCCGTTTTAATCGGAGCTTGGAGATCAGCAGGCTCGGGAGTCGACCTTTTCCTAGAAGCCGACGCTGGCGAGTCCGTCTGGCTCTGTGTAGTGGATCTCTCAGAATCGCCCGGGGTGGAGTCCCTTGGGCTGGATTGTGCTTCCTCACTGGAGTTCTCTTCAGTGGAGGTCTGAAAGAAGGAGTACAACCATGTTACAAAAGACCAGGGAAGACAGATGAATTTGGTCAAGGCACGGGTCAGCTTACATGCAGGCTTGCTTGGGCAGGAGCTTTGCGCTTCAGGGTTTTTCTGGCAGCTACTTTCCTTACTGCCTTCCTCGCCTGGGTTGAGGCTCGGGGGGCAATTTCCCCCGAGGATGCTTTACTCTTGGGAGCCGATTTCGGAGAAATCGGCTGGCTCTGCATTATGACGTTCTTCAAGGGCGGTGAACTCTGACAGAAGAGAACCACCGGGGCTGGTGGAAGAAACTTGAAAGAGGAGCCATCGGTTTGTGTGGGCTCTGGGCCATCCTGTTGCTGCCGAGGAATAAAGTCAGGTTACAGATAATCGTCATGAGCCATTGCAAGTAATTTATATGTGATGGTACCTGATGTGCAGGAACGTCATATTCAGCATCAAGTTGCTTCAGCAACGACCCTAGGGCTCTTCTGAAGGCGTGGGTCTTCCACATCGACCACCAAGTCTCGAAGCCATCGGTAGTGGTGGTGAAACAGAGGTTATGAGGAATTGGAATGGCCAGAGCGTCGAAGAAGGTATAGCACCTTTGGCCAGTAAGAATGTCGGGCAATTCAGCCCTGCTTGTTGTCAGGTGGTGGAGGAAGAAGTGTGGGGGCACTTGCCCGAGGCCGAGCTGCCGGGCTACTACCACCGGTTGGTAAGACTCATAGCCATGCTTAATGATCCTATTTGAGGTGCTCATACCGACTGGGAGAAAGCAAGGACGGATCATGATAGAGTACAGGTGCCGGGTGCTGGCGTCATCGGCAAGGCTGTCTAATCGGAAGGAGACTGGATTCTCAAAGATTCCCGATTCGGCATAGGGAAAGAACAGGGGGTTGTCCAGGCCTTGGAAAAAAATCTTGAACCACTCTGCTGCTTCCTTGGGGATCAGCCTGCTGCCTGGAATACTATACAGAGCTTGGCCATAGCTAGTGCACCGGATGTCCTTCCCATTTGCATCTGGGAAGGTGCAGGTGGCCAAAGGTGGGAAGTTTGGGATTTGGTTTTGAAAGTACAACTGGGCCCATAACCGAATAAACCACCGAGGGCCTCTCGTTTTAACTGTCCTTTGGGAGAACAGTTTGACGGACATCAGTTTAAGAGATCGATAGACCTCTCCAAGAAGCAGTTTTCCAAGGCCAAGTTGAGTACCTTTGGCGAGCTCATAAGCCAGGGAGAGGTAATTCTTGGTTGGGGCGAGTGAAGGACCGCAAAATATGAAGTGCTCCAGCCAGAAGTTCAAGAAAGCTGTGTGCTCTCTTTCTGTCACAGGGCCTTTGGTTTTCATATAACGCCTGAGGTAGGCGCCCCAGCTTGTACACTCTGTTTTGGAGGAAAGGGTGAAAGGAACCTTTGGCAATTTAAAGGCAGAGGGGCTTGGGGATGCAATGTCCAAGCCTGTGATCATGGCCACGTCCAGCAGAGTTGGCGACATAGGGCCATGGCCGAACATGAAGCAATTTAGCGCATCAGACCAAAAGTAGCCGATGGTTTTCAGGATGTTCTCATTCTTTTCAAGAGGGGACAATGATAATGACAAGGCATCGGCTATCCCTATCGTATCCCAAGTGGCGTAGTGTGTTTTGGATACTCTACTGTACCATGCCACCCAACCTTCGGGAGGATTAGGCCAGGCTCGCAGGCAGTCGGCCCAGGAAGTCAGATCTAAATTCTGGTTCGCAAAGGGGATTCTATTGGCCTCGCATGAGATTAAGTGAGCGGGACTCTCGGAAGAACGGGGACCAAGACACATAGAGTTTGGGAGAGAAGGGTGCGGCAGCAGGATATCTGTAACCTAAAATTGACAATGAAATAAGGCATTAATTCAGGTGTTGGCTGTTTAATCCTAACCTTGATTCGGATGGCGAAGAGGCGGTTAAGGAGTACCTTCAGACCGGAGACCATGGCGTTGGCGTTGGCGTTGGATGATTCCGCCATTTGATGCGCTGAGGAATTGGGACGGCGTGGTTGAGATCTGAGGTTCGTAGGGCTGCTTGGGCGGTGATTTGGGGATCTGAGTTTGCTTGCTCGGGCGGAGGTCGCAGGTTACCGTTTGGAGGAGCAACTAGGTTGGCCCTGCTCGTGTTTTATGGTAGAGGCCGATGCGATGCCATCGGCTCTTTTGGGGGTTGTTAGCTTTGACTATCGGCCAAGTTAGCTAGGAGCCGATTGCTCAGGAGAGAAAGAACAAAAGAAGAGCCAATTGCTCGGAAATTGCCAAAACTATCAAATCGCGCAGAGAAGCTGAGGAGGCGAGGCGACATGGTGAAAGACTCTGCGACGGTTCTGCTCTGCCATGACATGACCCTTTGAAGGAAGAACAGAGTGGTTTTGGAATTATCATTACCAAAACCAGGGGGGCATGTGTTATCGCCAGATTTTGGCCAAATCAGGAGATAGGCCGGAAGTGAGATGGGCTTGAAGGATATACGCGTGAAGGATCTCTGAAGCGGCCTTGCACGAGAGTTTGGGCTAAATTGCTCGTGTATCTGTATTTTATTAGATCGTGTTTAGAATTAAAAGGGTAGAGTTTGGCCCGTGCACGGTTATGTGCAGGCCTGAATTAGAAAGTCCCCCGGACTATAAATATGTATCTAGGGTTTATGAAATAAACAACAATCACATTCACAACAAACACAAACCAGGCGCATCGCCACCCCTTCTTTCGAGGGTTTCCTTCCGGGTAAGCATCATGTCGCCTAGATCGCATCTTGCGATCTAGGCGATACACGTTTATTCGTCTACCTTGTGCTACTCGTGCTGAAGCGTTGTTGATGGCGAGTAGCACTACCTATCTTAGGTGTTTTGGGGCTTGCATTGATGCTTTTCTTATGCATATCTGCTTAGCAATGCCGTCCCTCGACACCTAGCTGCCCTTACGCCTATCTGGGCGTGAGGGCAGCATCTTGCTTGTTCGATACTTAGTAGATCCGATCTGTTATAGTTGCTCCTAGTTCTTCAAGGATTAGTTTAATATCTGCATGATTAGGCCTTATGCTGGGGTTGGAGGATCCGGTAGTGCGCTAGGTGCTGTTTACCGTTCCTATAAGGGATGTTCCGGGAATTGACGTAATGTTGGTTTTTAGGCCTCTTCTAGGGATAGTTTGCATCATCTTTCGTATCTGCTAGGCCCAAATACGCGTAGGATGTTCCGGTTATGCGGTGAAAACCCTAAGCTGTCGTAGATTGGTTTAGCTTTGTTACGATCAAGCGGGATCCCCATGTCATTGCAAATCCAAGCGTGAACCATGGGGCGATCGGCTCTTTGAGCCGATCCACGAGGCAACCTCGAGAGTCGATAGGGCTCGTATTTAATGTTTACGTGTCTACCATGCAGGAACAATCGAAGCAATCTAACACCTTCCTCGATCGGGTCTAGGTCGGGTGGCACGCCCTTGCAACCGCCAGGACGTGTGCAGGAAACTTGCGGGACGACGCGAGGTGCCAGGGTCCACTAAGCGGCCTTGGGAGCCTCCCGGCTCTTCGTGTTGCTTAACCACTGCTCGCCGGTGAGTTTTGGCAGGCAACAACATCCATACGACCATACATACAAAAGTGTCCACGTGCCACCAAAGATACAAACGAGTGCAAGTGCCACCATACACAAAAGAGAAAAAGCTTTTAAGCAAAGAGAGAAGAGAAGAGAGGTCACGTGTGAATCTAGTTGTCTCTCCGTTTGCAACCAAAGCTTTGCCTCTCCTTGTGTTAGTGTGACACCGAGCACTTATACATACACTTTTCCGCTCACTTTTGGTTGCACTAACCCCGCTTATCTCGTGTGTGTGTTCCACAACTTTTTCCGTGTTTATAGTGATCTTCACATTGACATTTGGATTTTTGGACCTTACCCACTTTTAACAACATACTCGATCTTGGATTTGTCTTTTGGCTTTCCACAACACTCGCCTAACACCATATTTGCTAGCTTTTGTGTGTGGTTTTGCGTGTGTTCCCGATACACTTGATCTTGCTTTCGGCTTGGTGGATTGCCTCAATACTATCTTACCTCGGTAAGAGTGCGAGGTAGTCTCCTTCCACTAACATACACAACATAGTTCTTGTCTTTGCATCATGGATAGGAGCGGAGATGATGCAAGGGATGGAGAAGTCCTCCGCAACACCGAGAGGTTGGCTACTCAACACAACCTATGGACGCAACGCCAAGAGTTCAAGGAGCAACTCACAGTCTCCGAGACACGTATCGATGAGCAATACGATGAAGTGGCACACAACTTCTCCGTTGTGAACCAAGACTTGGCTCTCCTTCGCGAAGCTACGGACAACTTGAATGGCCAAATGGCGGCCAATGATGCGAACATGGAGCGGCGCATGGATAGCCTCGAGCGCGCCATCACCAACTTGGGTCGTCATCACCGACACCGCTCTACTTCATCATCCTCAAGCTCGTCACAAGATTACTACTCTCATGGTCGCCGTTCGTCCTCAAGCTCCTCCTCAAGGCATGAAGATCATCATCGACCTCATCGCCCACATGCTCGTCATGAAGACTCTCGCTCCAACTCTAGGCGAGGAGAAATCCATCGCCATGCTCGTCCACATGAACGACCTCCACAAGATCGTCCTCAACCGAATCGCCATGCACACCATGGGCGTGACGACCATCCCCACGACAACGTCTTCCACAACATGGAGCCACATGGTGATGCTCAAGGCCATGGACGTCAAGAACAACCGAGGCGTGATCTCCGCAATCATCCTCGCCATGACCAACGTGGAAGAGGAGACCCGCAACATGATCAAGATGAGAGGGCCATCTTTGGGCGTCGCCAACCACCTCGTCAAGATCTTCAACAACATGATCATCGTGAACAAAGTGAAGCTAGTGTCCAACTTCAACGCCAACCCAATGCTATGGTTGGTCGCGGAAGACCTCCTATACCACCTCAAGCCGCAAGAGATCAAGGCATCCGTACTCGCCGAAGAAATTTGGAGAATGAAGAGAACATGTATGGCAAGCTCAAGTTCAACATGCCCAAGTTCAAAGGTGAAGACGATGCCGAGGCCTACCTCTCATGGGCACTCAAGGTTGACAAGATATTCCGCATCCACAACTACTCCGGTGCCAAGAAAGTGGCCATGGCGTCTTTTGAGTTTGAGGATTATGCAAACACTTGGTGGGAGCAAGTTCTCACTCTACGAGAAGAAAAGGGTGAACCTCCAATTGACACTTGGGAAGAGATGAAGGAAGAGATGCATGCTCGTTTTGTTCCAACCCACTACGAGACCGACCTCTTCAACAAGCTCCAAAAGTTGAAGCAAGGTACCAAGACCGTCGAGGAGTTCTTCAAGGAGATGGAGTTGACTATGATGCGAGCTAACATACAAGAATCCGAGCAACAAACCATCGCTCGTTTCTTCAATGGTCTCAACAATCCCATCAAGCGAATTGTGGAGTTCCAACCTTACTCCAACATGGTTGAGTTGGTTCACCAAGCCTCCAAGGCCGAGCGCCAAGTGAATGAGGACATCAAGTACTCCAAGTCCAAGTCATACTTCGCCTCCAAGCTCGCGACAACGACACCTACAACAAGTGTCAAGCCTACCGCCTCTTCTACACCATCCAAGCAACCGACTATCCAAAGTCGCATGAAGCAAACGGTGTCCTCTACCGCCTCCTCTAAGGCCTCTACGGGACCCTCTAATGTCACTTGTTTCAAGTGTGGCACCCAAGGTCACAAATCCTTTGAGTGCAAGAATACCAAGGTCATGATCACCATGGAGAATGGTGACATAGAGACGCTCGATGAAGATGAATATGAAGCTATGGTACAAGCCGCCGTCGCAAATGAAGAAGCTTATGAGGAAGATAGTGGAGAAGACCCTCTCTTATGTGTGCATGACCCAAACCCTTCTCTTGTGGTCACAAGGGTGCTAACAACTCAACCTCAAGCTATGGAAGACCAACGGTGCAACATCTTTCAAACACGTGCCGGTATTGGTGGCAAGTCGATCAAGGTCATCATAGACGGTGGAAGTTGCCATAACCTTGCAAGCACCGAATTGTGTGAGAAGCTCAACCTCACTCTCCGCAAGCATCCTCACCCTTACCATATTCAATGGTTGAGTGACAAGGGCAACGTCAAGATACAACATACCGTCACCGTCACTTTCAAGATTGGACCTTATGAGGATACTATTGAGTGTGACGTGGTACCCATGACGGTGTGCCACATGTTGCTTGGCCGCCCTTGGCAATATGACAAGAAGGCTATACATGATGGACTCTCCAACACATACACCTTCAAGGTCAACGACAAGAAGTTCGAGTTGCGCCCGATGACTCCTAGCCAAATCATCGCGGATAATGCAAAGGCTTTAGCGAGGGCACAACTCCGCACCCACCATAGTGAGATGAGAGGAGAGGGAGCGACCCACCACAAAGATAGTGAGCGCCACAAGCCATATATGAGTGAGTCCAAGAGTGTCCTTCTAGCCACCAAGAGTGAGTGGAGAGAGCTCCAAGAGAACCCATCCACCATATTGCACTATGTGCTCATATGCAAGGGACCCTCGTCGGCAACTAACGACTTAACCAACATTCCTCCGTCTTTGTTGTCTCTTTTGCAGGAATTTCAAGACGTCTTCCCCGACGAGCTCCCTCATGGACTACCACCACTCCGAGGCATAGAACACCGCATCGACCTCATACCCGGCGCTCCGCTTCCAAACCGTGCCGCCTACCGCACCAACCCCGAAGAAACAAAGGAGATACAACGCCAAATACATGATCTCCTCGCCAAAGGGTACGTCCGCGAAAGCCTTAGCCCTTGTGCGGTTCCCGTGATTCTTGTGCCTAAACCGGATGAGACGCAACGGATGTGTATGGATTGTCGCCCCATCAATGCCATTACCGTCCGTTACCGTCATCCCATTCCGCGTTTAGATGACATGCTTGATGAACTTAGTGGTGCCACGATTTTTTCTAAATTCGATTTGCGTAGTGGTTACCATCATATCCTGGCCATTGGTGATGAATGGAAAACGGCATTCAAGACCAAACTCGGTCTCTATGAATGGCTCGTTATGCCTTTCGGTCTTTCCAATGCTCCATCTACTTTCATGCGCCTCATGAATCACATCTTGCGTCCTCTCATTGGCAAGAGTGTGGTTGTCTATTTCGATGATATTCTCATCTATAGCAAAAGTCTCGAGGACCATGTGCAACATGTGAGAGAGGTCTTGTGCATCTTGCGTCATGAAAAGCTTTATGCTAACCTCCCCAAGTGCACCTTTGCTCAAAACAAATTGGTTTTCCTTGGCTTTGTGGTTTCCGCTAATGGGATTGAAGTTGATTCTTCCAAGGTGGAGGCCATCCACAATTGGCCTACTCCTACAAATGTTGGTCAAGTCCGAAGCTTCCATGGACTTGCCGGGTTTTACCGCCGCTTTGTGAAAGATTTTAGCACCATTGCTTGCCCTTTGAATGAGCTTACCAAGAAGAATGTTCCGTTTGTTTGGGGCAAGGCCCAACAAAATGCTTTTGATGAGTTGAAGAAACGCCTTACCGAAGCTCCCCTTCTTGTTCTTCCAAATTTTGCCAAAACTTTTGAGATTGAGTGTGATGCGAGTGGACTTGGTATTGGTGGCGTTCTTATGCAAGATGGAAAACCCGTGGCATATTATAGTGAGAAGTTGGACGGCGCACGCCTCAACTATCCGATTTATGACAAGGAGCTCTATGCTTTGGTTGGTGTTCTTGAAGTTTGGCAACACTATCTTTGGCCAAAAGAGTTTATCATTCGTTCCGACCATGAGTCTTTCAAGTATTTGACAAGCCAACACAATTTGAACAAACGTCATGCAAAATGGGTTGAGTTCATTGAGTCCTTCCCATATGTAATCAAATACAAGAAGGGCAAGGACAATGTTGTGGCGGATGCTCTTTCCCGCAAAAACACCCTTTTGCTAACTCGTTTGGATTTTCATGTTTTGGGACTTGAAGAGATCAAAGAACTCTATCATTCCGATTCTTTCTTTGCTCCGATATTTGAAAAATGTTCCATTGAACGAGGACTCGATGATTTCTATTTGCACCAAGGATTCTTGTTCAAAGGGAACAAACTTTGTATCCCTATGTCCTCGCTTCGCCTTTTGCTCTTACAAGAATCGCATGGAGGTGGTCTCATGGGTCACTTCGGACGAGAGAAGACATACGCCATGCTCTCGACCCACTACTATTGGCCAAGGATGTACCGCGACGTGGAACGCCTTTGTCGCCGATGCACCACTTGCTTACAAGCTAAGTCTACCTCTAACCCCTATGGTCTTTATACGCCATTGCCTATACCTCATGCACCATGGACGGATATTAGCATGGATTTTGTACTAGGGTTGCCTCGCACCAAACATGGTCATGATTCAATCTTTTTGGTAGTGGATAGGTTCTCTAAGATGGCACATTTTATACCTTGCCATAAGAGCGATGATGCTTCACACATTGCTTCATTGTTTTTCAGGGAAATTGTCCGCCTACACGGAGTATCGGCAAGCATTGTGTCGGACCGAGACGTCAAGTTCATGAGCTATCTATGAAAGTCGCTCATGGCAAAGTTTGGAGTGAAGCTCTTATTCTCATCGTCTTCGCACCCTCAAACCGATGGACAAACGGAGGTGGTCACTAGAAGCCTCTCAACTCTCCTCCGCATCCTCGTGAAGAAAAACTTGAAGTCATGGGAAGAGTGCCTTCCACACGCGGAGTTCGCCTACAACCGCGCCAAGCACTCTACGACATTTAAGAGCCCCTTCATGGTCGTCTACGGTTTCGAACCTCCCACGGCACTCGACATACTACCACTTCCACTCCATGAGAGAACGAACATGGACTTCGACAAGCGCACCGCCGCCATGAAGAAACAACATGAAGAAACAAGAGCAACAATTCAAGAACATGTGCTTCGTCAAGCTACACGACTCAACGCCAAGAAGAAGGAACGCATCTTTGAGGAAGGCGACCTCGTTTGGATCCACCTCCGGAAGGAAAGATTCCCTCATGAACGCAACTCAAAGCTCAAGCCAAGAGGAGATGGCCCCTTCAAGGTCCTCAAACGAATCAACAACAACGCTTACGTCATCGACATCCCCACCTCCAAGTACTTGGTGAGCAACACGTTCAACGTGTCGGACTTATCGCCATATCATGAAGATGAAGAGGAACAAGAGTCGAGGACGACTCTTTCCCAAGGGGGGAGATGATGCGGGGTGGCCTTCGGTCACCTCCACACCAAGACCAACAAGTCCCCCAAGTGGACCGATGACACGAGCCCGAGTCAAGGCTTTACATGATGAGGTGAACTCGCTCCTCACCACCCTTGATCTTGGTACCCCTTTGGATGGATTGCTACCTCATGCCGACGTGCTATGTGTCATTAGGTACAAGGCGCATCAAGACCCCGGAGAGGAGGAGACGCCAAGGTCAAGGGAGGGAGAGAAGCATCTGGACATGGAGATGATCGTGAAGCCGAAGCCGACGTCGCTCGAAGCGCTCCAAGGAAGAGACGGACGCTGGCCGGTCCAGGACCCGGTCAGACCGGACCCACAACCGGACGCCCCGGTCACAGGCCCGGTCGACCGGGCGCAAATCGAGCCAGCTCCCTCGTACCGGGCGACGACCGGACCCAGGACCGGAAACTTCGCAGTTTCCCGGTTTGCGCCCGGTCGACCGGACCCAGGACCGGACAGCCCGGTCACAGGCCCGGTCAGACCGGACTCATGACCGGACAGCCGGTCACGAGGCCCGGTCAGACCGGACCCAAACCGGATCTGACGGGAATGCCCCACCAAACTGCCTTAACTTATCCATTCGCGTACCTGTTCGCCCTTGCTGGCCATGTGTGCCTATATAAGTAGCTGGAACCCCTCCTTTACTTTTTAGACTTGTTTAGAACTCAAACCTACCTTTGAGCTTAGTCTCCCTTGGGTATCATCCCTCTGTAATCAAGGCACCTTGGTTGTTGACTTTGATCTTGTTGAGTGAGATTCTAGTACTAGTTACTCTCTCTCCCTCACCAAGCTCTTCCTCTCCAACCCCAATCTCTCTCCGGGAATTCTGCCACGTGCCTCTTCCTAGGAGATTGTATTGGCGTGGTCCATCGAGCCACGGAGGTAAGCATCGGGTGTATCGGGTTGGTGTGCGTGCGTGAGTCTCGGAGTTCCTCGTGTTCATCGTGTTCTTCGTGTTCCTCGCGTTCTCCCATCTCTCCCCTTGGTTTCGAAGTCAATCCGCGAGATCGGGCCACACACGGGGTCTTAGACCTCATCATATGGTATCAGCAGCTCTTGGTTACCGCGGATTTGACCCTCCACCCACCCGATTTCGTTCCTAGAAAATTTTCCAAAAAATCCCCAAAAATAGCCCCAAATTGCCTCTTGACCGATCTGTGATTTGGTTGCGTTTTGAGTGGTTTTGATCCGTGGATCCGGTGTTGTTGTGTTTGATCTACTATTTCCCCAACTTTGAGCCTCCAATTCCATCGTTTCCCTTCGTTTTGGTCGATTTGGTTTTGGTTTGGGGAAGAACATGAGAGAGAAAGCTCCAAATCGTGAAACCCGGTTTCGAACCCGGTCAACCGGGCCACAGACCGGACGAGCCAGCCCAGAACCCGGTCGACCGGGCGGCAACCGGACAGGCCGGTCCAGGATCCGGTCCAACCGGGCCCTAGACCGGGCGCATCTTCGCGCCCCCTTCGACCTCGTTTTTCGGCGATCACCACCACCACCACCACCACCACCATCATCGCAGGTATAACTTGCAGCTTTCACCTTGTAACCCCTCTTCCTTTTGCGATTGATCCCATCGAGCATTGCTTGTCTAGTGTTGCGAGACATTGCACGTGGCCCCGCATTTTGAGGTGTGTGTGTCGCGTTGAGTAAGGCATCCAAGCAAACACTCCTGTGGCAAGATAGCAAAAGCGAGGCTAACGCTAACATAGTGCGTGAAAAAGCCCCAAAAACACAAAAAGAGTGCGAGTAGCACCATACATCCATACATCCATACATCCATACGACCATACATACAAAAGTGTCCACGTGCCACCAAAAATACAAACGAGTGCAAGTGCCATCATACACAAAAGAGAAAAAGCTTGTAAGCAAAGAGAGAAGAGAAGAGAGGTCACGTGCGAATCTAGTTGTCTCTCCGTTTGCAACCAAAGCTTTGCCTCTCCTTGTGTTAGTGTGACACCGAGCACTTATACGTACACTTTTCCACTCACTTTTGGTTGCACTAACCCCGCTTATCTCGTGTGTGTGTTCCACAACTTTTTCCGTGTTTATAGTGATCTTCACATTGACATTTGGATTTTTGGACCTTACCCACTTTTAACAACATACTCGATCTTGGATTTGTCTTTTGGCTTTCCACAACACTCGCCTAACACCATATTTTCTAGCTTTTGCGTGTGGTTTTGCGTGTGTTCCCGATACACTTGATCTTGCTTTCGGCTTGGTGGATTGCCTCAATACTATCTTACCTTGGTAAGAGTGCGAGGTAGTCTCCTTCCACTAACATACACAACATAGTTCTTGTCTTTGCATCATGGATAGGAGCGGAGATGATGCAAGGGATGGAGAAGTCCTCCGCAACACCGAGAGGTTGGCTACTCAACACAACCTATGGACGCAACGCCAAGAGTTCAAGGAGCAACTCACACTCTTCGAGACACGCATCGATGAGCAATACGATGAAGTGGCACACAACTTCTCCGTTGTGAACCAAGACTTGGCTCTCCTTCGCGAAGCTACGGACAACTTGAATGGCCAAATGGCGGCCAATGATGCGAACATGGAGTGGCGCATGGATAGCCTCGAGCGCGCCATCACCAACTTGGGTCGTCATCACCGACACCGCTCTACTTCATCATCCTCAAGCTCGTCACAAGATTACTACTCTCATGGTCGCCGTTCGTCCTCAAGCTCCTCCTCAAGGCATGAAGATCATCATCGACCTCATCGCCCACATGCTCGTCATGAAGACTCTCGCTCCAACTCTAGGCGAGGAGAAATCCATCGCCATGCTCGTCCACATGAACGACCTCCACAAGATCGTCCTCAACCGAATCGCCATGCACACCATGGGCGTGACGACCATCCCCACGACAACGTCTTCCACAACATGGAGCCACATGGTGATGCTCAAGGCCATGGACGTCAAGAACAACCGAGGCGTGATCTACGCAATCATCCTCGCCATGACCAACGTGGAAGAGGAGACCCGCAACATGATCAAGATGAGAGGGCCATCTTTGGGCGTCGCCAACCACCTCGTCAAGATCTTCAACAACATGATCATCGTGAACAAAGTGAAGCTAGTGTCCAACTTCAACGCCAACCCAATTCTATGGTTGGTCGCGGAAGACCTCCTATACCACCTCAAGCCGCAAGAGATGAAGGCATCCGTCCTCGCCGAAGAAATTTGGAGAATGAAGAGAACATGTATGGCAAGCTCAAGTTCAACATGCCCAAGTTCAAAGGTGAAGACGATGCCGAGGCCTACCTCTCATGGGCACCCAAGGTTGACAAGATATTCCGCATCCACAACTACTCCGGTGCCAAGAAAGTGGCCATGGCGTCTTTTGAGTTTGAGGATTATGCAAACACTTGGTGGGAGCAAGTTCTCACTCTACGAGAAGAAAAGGGTGAACCTCCAATTGACACTTGGGAAGAGATGAAGGAAGAGATGCATGCTCGTTTTGTTCCAACCCACTACGAGACCGACCTCTTCAACAAGCTCCAAAAGTTGAAGCAAGGTACCAAGACCGTCGAGGAGTTCTTCAAGGAGATGGAGTTGACTATGATGCGAGCGAACATACAAGAATCCGAGCAACAAACCATCGCTCGTTTCTTCAATGGTCTCAACTATCCCATCAAGCGAATTGTGGAGTTCCAACCTTACTCCAACATGGTTGAGTTGGTTCACCAAGCCTCCAAGGCCGAGCGCCAAGTGAATGAGGACATCAAGTACTCCAAGTCCAAGTCATACTTCGCCTCCAAGCTCGCGACAACGACACCTACAACAAGTGTCAAGCCTACCGCCTCTTCTACACCATCCAAGCAACCGACTATCCAAAGTCGCATGAAGCAAACGGTGTCCTCTACCGCCTCCTCTAAGGCCTCTACGGGACCCTCTAATGTCACTTGTTTCAAGTGTGGCACCCAAGGTCACAAATCCTTTGAGTGCAAGAATACCAAGGTCATGATCACCATGGAGAATGGTTACATAGAGACGCTCGATGAAGATGAATATGAAGCTATGGTACAAGCCGCCGTCGCAAATGAAGAAGCTTATGAGGAAGATAGTGGAGAAGACCCTCTCTTATGTGTGCATGACCCAAACCCTTCTCTTGTGGTCACAAGGGTGCTAACAACTCAACCTCAAGCTATGGAAGACCAACGGTGCAACATCTTTCAAACACGTGCCGGTATTGGTGGCAAGTCGATCAAGGTCATCATAGACGGTGGAAGTTGCCATAACCTTGCAAGCACCGAATTGTGTGAGAAGCTCAACCTCACTCTCCGCAAGCATCCTCACCCTTACCATATTCAATGGTTGAGTGACAAGGGCAACGTCAAGATACAACATACCGTCACCGTCACTTTCAAGATTGGACCTTATGAGGATACTATTGAGTGTGATGTGGTACCCATGACGGTGTGCCACATGTTGCTTGGCCGCCCTTGGCAATATGACAAGAAGGCTATACATGATGGACTCTCCAACACATACACCTTCAAGGTCAACGACAAGAAGTTCGAGTTGCGCCCGATGACTCCTAGCCAAATCATCGCGGATAATGCAAAGGCTTTAGCGAGGGCACAACTCCGCACCCACCATAGTGAGATGAGAGGAGAGGGAGCGACCCACCACAAAGATAGTGAGCGCCACAAGCCATATATGAGTGAGTCCAAGAGTGTCCTTCTAGCCACCAAGAGTGAGTGGAGAGAGCTCCAAGAGAACCCATCCACCATATTGCACTATGTGCTCATATGCAAGGGACCCTCGTCGGCAACTAACGACTTAACCAACATTCCTCTGTCTTTGTTGTCTCTTTTGCAGGAATTTCAAGACGTCTTCCCCGACGAGCTCCCTCATGGACTACCACCACTCGAGGCATAGAACACCGCATCGACCTCATACCCGGCGCTCCGCTTCCAAACCGTGCCGCCTACCGCACCAACCCCGAAGAAACAAAGGAGATACAACGCCAAATACATGATCTCCTCGCCAAAGGGTACGTCCGCGAAAGCCTTAGCCCTTGTGCGGTTCCTGTAACACCCCAACTTTTGCAACCTTGATTAGTTGTCCTTATTGCAAAAATTAGGGGGAACAAAAAAAAAATTTCTATAAACTAATTAGATGAATTGTCTTGAACTGTTTGTTTATATGAATTGCTTTGATCTGCTGGTAGATGAATTGTCTTGATTTAATTGTTGAGTTTTGTCCTGAGCTACCTCAAGGAACAACACCTCTAGTGGTAAAATCATCCTTGAATTCAAAACTTGGGATCATCTACCCCTCTTTACATCCCTCTCTTATACCCTAGTCAAAACCCCTAAGGCATCACAAATTTGGCTAAGTCTTAAAACTGTTATCGGGTCCCATTTTGGAGACCGTGGATTAAGCTACCCCTTGCCATCCAAGGCAATGAATCTGGTCCTAAACCTACCTTATCATAAGCACTTCCCAACCATGTACTTGTATTGAACCAAATCCCTCTTATACTCATTTATCCTTGTCTGTTTTGAGGCCAAGTCAAAAATCTGTTTTTAACAGGCTTAAAAAGTTCAAACTTTGGCAGTTGATATCTAAGCACCCACAACTGTTATTAGTGACCTCCATGCATGGATCTCATCTATGCGACACCCTCTACAACTTCCACGTATTGCATGTCCCATAATACCCTTGCAACCTATATTTTCAACTTGATCTTACACCCTATCCAATGTTGCACCACTAGATCCCATTTTCAACTTTTATCTTTTGTTTATCTTTATTCCAAGCTTAATCTCCACAAAACCAAGAGTGAAGATGGTAGCTACATTATGTAGCAACACCCTCTACCCTTGAGATCACTTCTCCCAAAACATTTTATTTACCAAAAACCATATTTAAGATTCTTCTCTGTTTTCACTACAAAGCTAATCTTAGTTTTATCAAAGCCTTTCAAATCTTTATAAAAGTGTAATGTGGGTGGTGTTTTACTTCATACCATCTCTTCTCAACCCAAAAATGGTTCTATAAAACTATCTTCTTAGTTATCCTTTCTTTTAACAAAATGCTTGTTTATGACACTTATGCAACTATTTCTTTATCTTATCTTAAGTATGAGAAAAATATACATTGACTAGTTTAGCTATTAGAACCTCTTTAACTCAAAATTTCTTCTTGATATTTACAAAGTTTTCAAATACAAGTTCTAATACAATTTCTTCAATTATGGACATACTTTTCTTAGGTAATCCAAAACTTTACCAAATGAATTCCTTTTGGCATGAAATCTTCCTTGCATCAAACACACATCTACACTCATTTTTTTTTCCTTACCAAAAAAAAAGGTGGTCCTATGTACTCATGATCCATAGCATCATAAATCTCCACCTTCACCTCTATCTTCCTACCTCAACTTTGGAAATCATCAAGCCACCATTCTAGCAAAACATCCACCGCACTCATCCTTGGTCAACATGCGGGTTTGGTTTTGCTCTTTTGATCTCCACTTGGGCTTGACAAAAAGAGGAGGCCGGCCATCCCAACTTTTGCTCATGCACATACCATTCTCTCTCTCTCTCTTATCTTGCTCCTCCAATGGGCAACCATGACCTGCACCCCACCCTCTCTCTCTCTCTCTGGTCGACCACATGAAGTGTTAGAGTGCCCCTTGGTCATTTTTGCATGATAGTAGAAGAGAGGAGGGACACATGCACATGCACTTGGACAAAACCTTGAGGAGATCCTTGCTTGCAACCTACCCCTCCTCCCTCCACTCAATGCCAGCAAGCAGCCAGCCCTCACACTACCCCAAGACATCATGAAAGCCTACCTAGCTAGCCCTAGCCTCTCCCTCTCTTCTAGCCATCCTTGGGTGGTCACCCATTCGTGGTCAACAAGGAAGCCGGAACCCCGGCCCTCGAGGCTGCGCCATGATGGTGCCCTGTCATCCCTCTATCCGACTTGCATGCTCCCGAGGCCCGCCCTACCTTGCAGAAGCCACGCCATGCTTGCCATTGGACGTGGTCACCTCCGTTTTGGATGACATCGCGTTCCCGAATTTCGGGAGCATCAGCAGCAGTGCCCAGCTACACGCTGCAAAGGCACTCGTGTCTTGACCCCGATGCAATGATCACTTCCCTCCCGCGTGCCCCCTCTTTCCAGATTGGATGTATCAAACACCTTCGTGCACGCGCAGACATCGCCTCGTTTCGGGAGACTCTGCACGCGTTTCTCCTCGAGCTCAGCAGACACTTGGATCCGGCTTTGGATGCCCTACTCAATGACACCGCTTGCCCGTCCAACCACGCTCGTCCTCGACGTGGCTTCATCGCCCTACACCGTGTCCACCGTGAGCCCGTGCCCGGCTATAAAAGGGAACCCGATGTCCTCCGCTCATCTCACACCACTTCTCTCCCCCTCCCAGGACCCCTCTTGACACGCTGGAGCTTCTCCCTGCTGCTGCTCGCCGGCAGCCGCACCGTGGCCATGATTACCGCGAGGTTGGCGAGCCAAGCTGAGCTCGCCCCGATGCCCTTCTCCATCCCTCTCCGCCTTACCCTTCTCACCTTCTTCAGCAGCCCTAAAGTCACCCTTTTTCGCCGACCAGGTCCGCCGGAAGGGCCGCCGTCGTCGCCGGCTCGAGGGAGATGCCGGGAAGGAAACCGGCCGGACTGCGTCGAGGAGCCGCTGCAGGAGGTCCGGGCGCACCTGGACGCGCCCCTAGGCGGCCTCGGCGCGCCACCACCCTGCCCAGCTCCGCCGCCGACCACCGCCGCCCCCAGGTGAGCCTCTGCCCTGCCCTTTTTCCTCTGTGCGTCGCGACCCTGGTCGCGAGGAGAACGAGGAGGATCCTCGCGATCCGATCGTGCATGCATGCCACTTATCCACGTCGGCCACGCTGGCCCATGCGGCCTGGCCCACCCGGGGCCCTTTTCTTTTTTCTTTTTTCTTTTCTTCCCTCCCCCAACCGGTATCGCTGCTGGGCCGGCCCACTTTTCAAATTCCGCGCAGCCCAGTCAGTTTCCCGCCCACTTTAATTTTTGAAATTTGCTGTTAAAATTGGATAGAAACCAGTAACACTATTTTGTGAATATCTAGAGATCTACTAATCCGAATCGAGTGAAACCAATTGCATTAGTTCACAAATTTAAATATCTTTCCAATGCCACTGGCCCCATATTTTTAGGATTTTTGTACGATTTTTAGTACATTAAACATGATCACTGCATCATGTTTAGTGTTTGTTATTTTAAAAATTGTAGGATTAATATTTTTGGATGAATCCAATTGTGTTAGTCTTGTTTTAGTACTGGCCATCTAGGAAAAGTGTTGTTAGTCCCTTTTCATGCTAGTTTGTTACTGTTTGTGTTAGTTGTGTATCACATGGTTTGTTGAACCAAAAACCTTTTTATTTATTAAACCCCTTAACCACCACTTTTACTTAAAAACAGCCATCTTATGTTTTAATCTTGCAAAACAAGTACCCCTGCATGCTTAGACTTGTATCTTTTGAAACCTTGCTTGCAAGATGGAATATGGTGTTGATTGTGTGTTGCGTGTTCTTTTATTTTGCGACGCTAGATTCGAGCGATGTTGGAATTAAAGAGGAAGGATTTGGAGAAATTGAAGAAGTCCAGGGACAAATAAGCCAACCAACGCAAGCCATCTCTTGATCTCTGAGTATTGAATCACATGTTGTGGTTACTTTGTTATTATTATCATCTCTCGATCTATCTTGTGTGATTTCTACTTTTGTTGTTGGAGCATGCTTACCGTGAGCATGTTTACTCTCTTTGGCACCTCGCCGACAAACCCCTTTTTGTAAATGGTGGTTGTCAACAACATGATCTTGGTGTACCCTCTAAATGTGATGGGTATGCCCACTTATCTTGTGTGTGTCGACCTCTTGACACCCTTCTTGAACCCCTTGTTGATGTTACTGCATACTTACTCTCGAGTATGTTGAACCCCTTGTTGATCTTATGCATGCACACCCTGAGCATGTATGCCCCCTTGACCATCTATATTATCATCTTCTTAGCGGTATGATGATTAACATCATGACCCTTGTTGAATCATCCTACTTATGTTGTCCCTATGCATGCTTATTCTAAGTATGTATGCTCTCCTTGACACCTCAATTATCATCTCCTTAGTGGTATGATGGCTAGCATCGTGCCATCAATGTATCTTAGCTCTTACATAAAACTTTAGGTTGGGAACCCCTCAAGGTTTACCTTGTTGTAAATGTTTATGAAAACCTTGGGTGAGGCAATCTTACCCAAGCGTATGGTTTATGAAAGGAAAGGATCTTGACAAAGATGGTTGGAAAGAGGAAGGTGTGTGTGACTTGGGTTTTTGAGAAAAACGACACATGGTTCTTTGTATTCGCTCGGAACAACTAAACGAGCGCAACCATAGCTACTCCAACGTGGGCACGGGGCTTAACTTGACGTTTGTTCTTCTTAGCATGAGGCACCGCACAACTATACAAGGGTACGGTTACCCCGAGTCCGGGTTGTCATGGTTGGGACAATAGTATAACGGGAGGCCTTCGGGGCTGACCCGTCCGGAAGACACTATGGGTCTCTCGGCTTGGCGGTGGAGCCACGCTCTAGAGGAGGTGAGCTGCCACGGTGCCGGGGAGGTACATACTCCATAGGGTAGGACCTCGTGTTAAGTCGAATGGGCGAAAGGTTATGTCCGGGTATCCGTCGTGGCATATGTCGTTATGCGGGGATGATGCCCACACGATAGGTATCCGGATAGTTGTGGTGAAAGTGTGCAAACTCTGCGAGTCAAAACTATTCGAATAGCCGCGTCCGCGGTCATGGACGGTTGGGATGGCCGTTACGGAGCCGTGTCGAGTTTTGGTTTTGAAAATGATTTCCAAAGGAAATGTGTGTTGGAAGTACCGGAAGGGTACGGGAAAGATGGTGTGCCGACCATGTGGAGATGGTCGAGGAAAATGAAACAAAAGAGGGTGACCCTTCCTAGTGTTTCATGTAGAGGAACTCTGCTTTAACAAAGATATAGAGATGTCATAGGACTTTCTTAGTGTCCCCTTCAACCGTGATGTGGGATGCTATATCCACAAGAGAAGCTGATTCTCTTTCACATGCTATATCCACAAGAGAAACCGATTCTCTTTCACATGCTATATCCACAAGAGAAACTGATTCTCTTTCACATGCTATATCCACAAGAGAAACTGATTCTCTTTCACATGCTATATCCACAAGAGAAACCGATTCTCTTTCACATGCTATATCCACCGGAGAAACTATTCTTCTTCTCTTGTCTTCTTTAGTTAGAATTGTTATCACCTTCTTGATGGTTTGCGAGTACAATTCAAATGTACTCACGGCTTTGTCCCCGGCTATTTACTTGGCCGGACCCGGAGGACTTCGACGGATGAAGAAGGAGTTGACGACGTCTATGCGAGCTAGGAACGTCTTCCCGGTCCGGTTGCTCGTAGGGTTAAGGCGGATGACTTGGGCTCTACGCTCGCTGAAGTGATTCTGCTACTCCGATGATTAGATTAGGCCCTTCGAGGCTATCTTGTAAAGATGGGTCATGTGACTTTATTGTAATTTTCTTATTCCGTTTTGTAAAGGATGATGTAATTTGATATCAGTTCGGTTATGTGTTCACGGCACACTGATCATGGGAACGTGAACTGTATACATAACAGGGTATTTCGGACAGCTAGTCCGGGGTCCTTACAGAGCTGGTATCAGAGCCATCCTGACTGTAGGAGACCTTAGTTAGCATGGACGTTAGTTAGGAAACAAGTACTTGGGAAAAACTATTTATGAAACCAATTCTTTCTTTAGTCGGAAGCATAGCTTTTACTCCTCTTAATTTCTTCAAAACTACTAAGTTCTTATCTCTCCTCTTTATAAAAATGTTTGAAAATTCTTACTCTGTTGTCTCATCACTTCAAACCTACATATTGGACGATGTCCCCAACTCAGACCGGAGACTCGAACTCAAAGATACATCAATCCCTCAGGAAGACTCATGAATCTCCAACGACAGCTATTGAAGATTGGAGGCCGACTTAGTGTGCACATAAAAGAATGATAATATCATGTCTTTGGTTGTCACCAAAGTATGTCAAAGATCTGACCTTGTTCCTCCGTGGCCTTGCACTTTTTGCACTCGTCAGGGATCAAGTCCTCAGTTTTTGACTACTAATTTTTAGGCCAGCCACCAGAAGATGCCGACTTTGGGAGTACCTACACAACTAACCCTTCGAAGACCCCACGTCCCCGGGATGTTGAGCAAGAAGACTACACAATTTTAGCCTCTACCTCAACCTCGACGACTCAACACCAGGCCGCATCACCACTCTCTGCTTCAAGAATCCTTGTTGAAGACGATGTCAACAAGTCGAAGACTGCAACATATGTGACCAGCCCAAACCTATAGGATGGATAGGACAAAACTCAATCGCTTTGATTGAGCTACCCCGCGTATTAGTCATCCATGGGTACTTGTGTTACCATGTCCGGTTTGATGATTGCTTGTAGTTCCCTAAGTGTGTTGTCTTGAGTATTTTTATTTGTTTGTTGTGTGTTTGATTGTCTTGGTCTTTAGGTCCGAAAAACACTCTTGGTGTGATAAACCGGCGTAGGAAGCCCCTCTAAGACGTTTTCACGGTCATCTACCTCGCCGATAAAATGCTTACTGCTAGCTAAATGGATAAGTTAACCACTGTTAACCATCGATTCTCAACCGTCGAGAAACCGACCGGACCCTATCTACGCCAACTACTTTCAAGATCAGCTGAAGCATCTCTACTAAGCCGAGAAGACAGAAGACCCTACCTTCAAGAGTGACTACACCTCTGCAAGAAGACATGCATACTAACTTTGTCTAACCTTGGAGTATAATCGCGCTAACCTCGAGGATATCTTTTTGAAACCACCCTCTAACACACCGTCTAACAAGCGAGAGAACAATAGCGTCGGACCCAAGTTACATCACATGGTTCATCTGTTCCTCATCAAGTGAAGCTCATGAAGATACCTCAAGACTCAAGATTAGGTGTATTTTACCTACTCACTTCTTAAGTGGTATAAGTCAACACTGACCCTCAAGCTGAAGATTGTCTTCGACGGCCTTCGTTGCTGCTTCATATGGAGACCAACCGGGCGTTTCATCGACTTACTAACTTACCGCGCGTTATATGGTCTAATAAACACCGTGAGTGCCTCTTGAAGTCGTGGACTACACATCGTCTCCTGAAGATTCTTCAACTGAATACGGAAGATCGACGACTTCTTCAGAAGCCCAGACGAGACTACAAGGCGAAGCTGCGAGTTTTTCCGAAACCCGATGAAAAATCCTAAGGGTGGAAGACTTCGTCTTCCACTAAAAATTGGAGCTGACCCTAAAAATTTAAACCTTTCTAAAACACCGTTGGGAATTTGGGATGCACTAACTTCCCTTGAAGCCGTGGACTGCACCTCGCTCCCTGAAGATGCTTCAACTCAAGACGAGAGAAAGATCACTTCTTCGAAAGCACTGACAAGACCCTTGGCCGAAGCTTAGAGTTTTTAAACCCCCCTATGAACAATTTTAAGGGTGGAAGTCTTCCACTAAAATTTAAAGTTAACTCTAAAAAGTTTTCAACCCTCCTAAGCACCGCTGGAGTGCGCTAACTCTCCTTGAATCGTGGACTCTAACACCTGCTTGGAGTACTCAACCTCTTCATGAAGCTCACCATCGGCAGGAATCCATCATGTCTCCCAGAAGATGAAGCAACGACCTTCTCAAAAATGGCACATCTACAAAAGAATGGAGTCTAACTTTAGTTAAACTTTACAACCCCTCTAGTTCTACACCCAGTAATCTCGGGACGAGATTATTTTAAGGGTGGAAGATCTGTAACACCCCAACTTTTGCAACCTTGATTAGTTGTCCTTATTGCAAAAATTAGGGGGAACAAAAAAAAAATTCTATAAACTAATTAGATGAATTGTCTTGATCTGTTTGTTTATATGAATTGCTTTGATCTGCTGGTAGATGAATTGTCTTGATTTAATTGTTGAGTTTTGTCCTGAGCTACCTCAAGGAACAACACCTCTAGTGGTAAAATCATCCTTGAATTCAAAACTTGGGATCATCTACCCCTCTTTACATCCCTCTCTTATACCCTAGTCAAAACCCCTAAGGCATCACAAATTTGGCTAAGTCTTAAAACTGTTATCGGGTCCCATTTTGGAGACCGTGGATTAAGCTACCCCTTGCCATCCAAGGCAATGAATCTGGTCCTAAACCTACCTTATCATAAGAACTTCCCAACCATGTCCTTGTATTGAACCAAATCCCTTTTATACTCATTTATCCTTGTCTGTTTTGAGGCCAAGTCAAAAATCTGTTTTTGGCAGGCTTAAAAAGTTCAAACTTTGGCAGTTGATATCTAAGCACCCACAACTGTTATTAGTGACCTCCATGCATGGATCTCATCTATGCGACACCCTCTACAACTTCCACGTATTGCATGTCCCATAATACCCTTGCAACCTATATTTTCAACTTGATCTTACACCCTATCCAATGTTGCACCACTAGATCCCATTTTCAACTTTTATCTTTTGTTTATCTTTATTCCAAGCTTAATCTCCACAAAACCAAGAGTGAAGATGGTAGCTACATTATGTAGCAACACCCTCTACCCTTGAGATCACTTCTCCCAAAACATTTTATTTACCAAAAACCATATTTAAGATTCTTCTCTGTTTTCACTACAAAGCTAATCTTAGTTTTATCAAAGCCTTTCAAATCTTTATAAAAGTGTAATGTGGGTGGTGTTTTACTTCATACCATCTCTTCTCAACCCAAAAATGGTTCTATAAAACTATCTTCTTAGTTATCCTTTCTTTTAACAAAATGCTTGTTTATGACACTTATGCAACTATTTCTTTATCTTATCTTAAGTATGAGAAAAATATACATTGACTAGTTTAGCTATTAGAACCTCTTTAACTCAAAATTTCTTCTTGATATTTACAAAGTTTTCAAATACAAGTTCTAATACAATTTCTTCAATTATGGACATACTTTTCTTAGGTAATCCAAAACTTTACCAAATGAATTCCTTTTGGCATGAAATCTTCCTTGCATCAAACACACATCTACCACTCATTTTTTTTTCCTTACCAAAAAAAAAAGGTGGTCCTATGTACTCATGATCCATAGCATCATAAATCTCCACCTTCACCTCTATCTTCCTACCTCAACTTTGGAAATCATCAAGCCACCATTCTAGCAAAACATCCACCGCACTCATCCTTGGTCAACATGCAGGTTTGGTTTTGCTCTTTTGATCTCCACTTGGGCTTGACAAAAAGAGGAGGCCGGCCATCCCAACTTTTGCTCATGCACATACCATTCTCTCTCTCTCTCTTATCTTGCTCCTCCAATGGGCAACCATGACCTGCACCCCACCCTCTCTCTCTCTCTCGGTCGACCACATGAAGTGTTAGAGTGCCCCTTGGTCATTTTTGCATGATAGTAGAAGAGAGGAGGGACACATGCACATGCACTTGGACAAAACCTTGAGGAGATCCTTGCTTGCAACCTACCCCTCCTCCCTCCACTCAATGCCAGCAAGCAGCCAGCCCTCACACTACCCCAAGACATCATGAAAGCCTACCTAGCTAGCCCTAGCCTCTCCCTCTCTTCTAGCCATCCTTGGGTGGTCACCCATTCGTGGTCAACAAGGAAGCCAGAACCCCAGCCCTCGAGGCTGCGCCATGATGGTGCCCTGTCATCCCTCTATCCGACTTGCATGCTCCCGAGGCCCGCCCTACCTTGCAGAAGCCACGCCATGCTTGCCATTGGACGTGGTCACCTCCGTTTTGGATGACATCGCGTTCCCGAATTTCGGGAGCATCAGCAGCGAGTGCCCGACTACACGCTGCAAAGGCACTCGTGTCTTGACCCCGATGCAATGATCACTTCCCTCCCGCGTGCCCCCTCTTTCCAGCTGGATGTATCAAACACCTTCGTGCACGCGCAGACATCGCCTCGTTTCGGGAGACTCTGCACGTGTTTCTCCTCGAGCTCAGCAGCTCTGGATCCGGATTTGGATGCCCTACTCAATCGCACCGCTTGCCCGTCCAACCACGCTCGTCCTCGACGTGGCTTCATCGCCCTACACCGTGTCCACCGTGAGCCCGTGCCCGGCTATAAAAGGGAACCCGATGTCCTCCGCTCATCTCACACCACTTCTCTCCCCCTCCCGGGACCCCTCTATACACGCCGGAGCTTCTCCCTGCTGTCTGCTCGCCGGCAGCCGCACGCGTGGCCATGATTACCGCGAGGTTGGCGAGCCAAGCCGAGCTCGCCCCCGACGCCCTTCTCCCTGCCTCTCTGCCTTACCCTGCTCACCTTCTTCAGCAGCCCTAAAGTCACCCTTTTCGCTGACCAGGTCCGCCGGAAGGGCCGCCGTCGTCGCCGGCTCGAGGGAGATGCCGGGAAGGAAACCGGCCGGACTGCGTCGAGGAGCCGCTGCGGGAGGTCCGGGCGCACTCGGACGCGCCCCTAGGCGGCCTCGGCGCGCCACCACCCTGCCCAGCTCCGCCGCCGACCACCGCCGCCCCCGGGTGAGCCTCTCGCCCTGCCCTGCCCTTTTTCCTCGTGCGTCGCGACCCCGGTCGCGGGAGAACGAGGAGGATCCTCGCGATCCGATCGTGCATGCATGCCACTTATCCACGTCGGCCACGCCGGCCCATGCGGCCTGGCCCACCCGGGGCCCTTTTTCTTTTTCTTTTTTCTTTTCTTCCCTCCCCCAACCGGTATCGCTGCTGGGCCGGCCCACTTTTCAAATTCCGCGCAGCCCGGTCGGCTTCCCGCCCACTTTAATTTTTGAAATTTGCTTGTTAAAATTGGATAGAAACCAAGTAACACTATTTTGTGAATATCTAGAGATCTACTAATCCGAATCGAGTGAAACCAATTGCATTAGTTCACAAATTTAAATATCTTTCCAATGCCACTGGCCCCATATTTTTAGGATTTTTGTACGATTTTTAGTACATTAAACATGATCACTGCATCATGTTTAGTGTTTGTTATTTTAAAAATTGTAGGATTAATATTTTTGGATGAATCCAATTGTGTTAGTCTTGTTTTAGTACTGGCCATCTAGGAAAAGTGTTGTTAGTCCCTTTTCATGCTAGTTTGTTACTGTTTGTGTTAGTTGTGTATCACATGGTTTGTTGAACCAAAAACCTTTTATTTATTAAACCCCTTAACCACCACTTTTACTTAAAAACAGCCATCTTATGTTTTAATCTTGCAAAACAAGTACCCCTGCATGCTTAGACTTGTATCTTTTGAAACCTTGCTTGCAAGATGGAATATGGTGTTGATTGTGTGTTGCGTGTTCTTTTATTTTGCGACGCTAGATTCGAGCGATGTTGGAATTAAAGAGGAAGGATTTGGAGAAATTGAAGAAGTCCAGGGACAAATAAGCCAACCAAGGCAAGCCATCTCTTGATCTCTGAGTATTGAATCACATGTTGTGGTTACTTTGTTATTATTATCGTCTCTCGATCTATCTTGTGTGATTTCTACTTTTGTTGTTGGAGCATGCTTACCGTGAGCATGTTTACTCTCTTTGGCACCTCGCCGACAAACCCCTTTTTGTAAATGGTGGTTGTCAACAACATGATCTTGGTGTACCCTCTAAATGTGATGGGTATGCCCACTTATCTTGTGTGTGTCGACCTCTTGACACCCTTCTTGAACCCCTTGTTGATGTTACGCATACTTACTCTCGAGTATGTTGAACCCCTTGTTGATCTTATGCATGCACACCACTGAGCATGTATGCCCCCTTGACCATCTATATTATCATCTTCTTAGCGGTATGATGATTAACATCATGACCCTTGTTGAATCATCCTACTTATGTTGTCCCTATGCATGCTTATTCTAAGTATGTATGCTCTCCTTGACACCTCAATTATCATCTCCTTAGTGGTATGATGGCTAGCATCGTGCCATCAATGTATCTTAGCTCTTACATAAAACTTTAGGTTGGGAACCCCTCAAGGTTTACCTTGTTGTAAATGTTTATGAAAACCTTGGGTGAGGCAATCTTACCCAAGCGTATGGTTTATGAAAGGAAAGGATCTTGACAAAGATGGTTGGAAAGAGGAAGGTGTGTGTGACTTGGGTTTTTGAGAAAAACGACACATGGTTCTTTGTATTCGCCCGGAACAACTAAACAGCGCAACCATAGCTACTCCAACGTGGGCACGGGGCTTAACTTGACGTTTGTTCTTCTTAGCATGAGGCACCGCACAACTATACAAGGGTACGGTTACCCCAGAGTCCGGGTTGTCATGGTTGGGACAATAGTATAACGGGAGGCCTTCGGGGCTGACCCGTCCGGAAGACACTATGGGTCTCCTGGCTTGGCGGTGGAGCCACGCTCTAGAGGAGGTGAGCTGCCACGGTGCTGGGGAGGTACATACTCCATAGGGTAGGACCTCGTGTTAAGTCGAATGGGCGAAAGGTTATGTCCGGGTATCCGTCGTGGCATATGTCGTTATGCGGGGATGATGCCCACACGATAGGTATCCGGGATAGTTGTGGTGAAAGTGTGCAAACTCTGCGGAGTCAAAACTATTCGAATAGCCGCGTCCGCGGTCATGGACGGTTGGGATGGCCGTTACGGAGCCGTGTCGAGTTTTGGTTTTGAAAATGATTTCCAAAGGAAATGTGTGTTGGAAGTACCTAGGAAGGGTACGGGAAAGATGGTGTGCCGACCATGTGGAGATGGTCGAGGAAAATGAAACAAAAGAGGGTGACCCTTCCTAGTGTTTCATGTAGAGGAACTCTGCTTTAACAAAGATATAGAGATGTCATAGGACTTTCTTAGTGTCCCCTTCAACTGTGATGTGGGATGCTATATCCACAAGAGAAGCTGATTCTCTTTCACATGCTATATCCACAAGAGAAACCGATTCTCTTTCACATGCTATATCCACAAGAGAAACTGATTCTCTTTCACATGCTATATCCACAAGAGAAACTGATTCTCTTTCACATGCTATATCCACAAGAGAAACTGATTCTCTTTCACATGCTATATCCACCGAGAGAAACTATTCTTCTTCTCTTGTCTTCTTTAGTTAGAATTGTTATCACCTTCTTGATGGTTTGCGAGTACAATTCAAATGTACTCACGGCTTTGTCCCCGGCTATTTACTTGGCCAGACACTGGAGGACTTCGACGGATGAAGAAGGAGTTGACGACGTCTATGCGAGCTAGGAACGTCTTCCCGGTCCGGTTGCTCCGTAGGGTTAAGGCGGATGACTTGGGCTCTACGATCGCTGAAGTGATTCTCGCTACTCGATGATTAGATTAGGCCCTTCGAGGCTATCTTGTAAAGATGGGTCATGTGACTTTATTGTAATTTTCTTATTCCGTTTTGTAAAGGATGATGTAATTTGATATCAGTTCGGTTATGTGTTCACGGCACACTGATCATGGGAACGTGAACTGTATACATAACAGGGTATTTCGGACAGCTAGTCCGGGGTCCTTACAGTTCCCGTGATTCTTGTGCCTAAACCGGATGAGACGCAACGGATGTGTATGGATTGTCGCCCCATCAATGCCATTACCGTCCGTTACCGTCATCCCATTCCGCGTTTAGATGACATGCTTGATGAACTTAGTGGTGCCACGATTTTTTCTAAATTCGATTTGCGTAGTGGTTACCATCATATCCATGGCCATTGGTGATGAATGGAAAACGGCATTCAAGACCAAACTCGGTCTCTATGAATGGCTCGTTATGCCTTTCGGTCTTTCCAATGCTCCATCTACTTTCATGCGCCTCATGAATCACATCTTGCGTCCTCTCATTGGCAAGAGTGTGGTTGTCTATTTCGATGATATTCTCATCTATAGCAAAAGTCTCGAGGACCATGTGCAACATGTGAGAGAGGTCTTGTGCATCTTGCGTCATGAAAAGCTTTATGCTAACCTCCCCAAGTGCACCTTTGCTCAAAACAAATTGGTTTTCCTTGGCTTTGTGGTTTCCGCTAATGGGATTGAAGTTGATTCTTCCAAGGTGGAGGCCATCCACAATTGGCCTACTCCTACAAATGTTGGTCAAGTCCGAAGCTTCCATGGACTTGCCGGGTTTTACCGCTGCTTTGTGAAAGATTTTAGCACCATTGCTTGCCCTTTGAATGAGCTTACCAAGAAGAATGTTCCGTTTGTTTGGGGCAAGGCCCAACAAAATGCTTTTGATGAGTTGAAGAAACGCCTTACCGAAGCTCCCCTTCTTGTTCTTCCAAATTTTGCCAAAACTTTTGAGATTGAGTGTGATGCAAGTGGACTTGGTATTGGTGGCGTTCTTATGCAAGATGGAAAACCCGTGGCATATTATAGTGAGAAGTTGGACGGCGCACGCCTCAACTATCCGATTTATGACAAGGAGCTCTATGCTTTGGTTGGTGTTCTTGAAGTTTGGCAACACTATCTTTGGCCAAAAGAGTTTATCATTCATTCCGACCATGAGTCTTTGAAGTATTTGACAAGCCAACACAATTTGAACAAACATCATGCAAAATGGGTTGAGTTCATTGAGTCCTTCCCATATGTAATCAAATACAAGAAGGGCAAGGACAATGTTGTGGCGGATGCTCTTTCCCGCAAAAACACCCTTTTGCTAACTCGTTTGGATTTTCATGTTTTGGGACTTGAAGAGATCAAAGAACTCTATCATTCCGATTCTTTCTTTGCTCCGATATTTGAAAAATGTTCCATTGAACGAGGACTCGATGATTTCTATTTGCACCAAGGATTCTTGTTCAAAGGGAACAAACTTTGTATCCCTATGTCCTCGCTTCGCCTTTTGCTCTTACAAGAATCGCATGGAGGTGGTCTCATGGGTCACTTCGGACGAGAGAAGACATACGCCATGCTCTCGACCCACTACTATTGGCCAAGGATGTACTCGCGACGTGGAACGCCTTTGTCGCCGATGCACCACTTGCTTACAAGCTAAGTCTACCTCTAACCCCTATGGTCTTTATACGCCATTGCCTATACCTCATGCACCATGGACGGATATTAGCATGGATTTTGTACTAGGGTTGCCTCGCACCAAACATGGTCATGATTCAATCTTTGTGGTAGTGGATAGGTTCTCTAAGATGGCACATTTTATACCTTGCCATAAGAGCGATGATGCTTCACACATTGCTTCATTGTTTTTCAGGGAAATTGTCCGCCTACACGGAGTATCGGCAAGCATTGTGTCGGACCGAGACGTCAAGTTCATGAGCTATCTATGGAAGTCGCTCATGGCAAAGTTTGGAGTGAAGCTCTTATTCTCATCGTCTTCGCACCCTCAAACCGATGGACAAACGGAGGTGGTCAATAGAAGCCTCTCAACTCTCCTCCGCATCCTCGTGAAGAAAAACTTGAAGTCATGGGAAGAGTGCCTTCCACACGCGGAGTTCGCCTACAACCGCGCCAAGCACTCTACAACATTAAAGAGCCCCTTCATGGTCGTCTACGGTTTCGAACCTCCCACGGCACTCGACATACTACCACTTCCCCTCCATGAGAGAACGAACATGGACTTCGACAAGCGCACCGCCGCCATGAAGAAACTACATGAAGAAACAAGAGCAACAATTCAAGAACATGTGCTTCGTCAAGCTACACGACTCAACGCCAAGAAGAAGGAACGCATCTTTGAGGAAGGCGACCTCGTTTGGATCCACCTCCGGAAGGAAAGATTCCCTCATGAACGCAACTCAAAGCTCAAGCCAAGAGGAGATGGCCCCTTCAAGGTCCTCAAACGAATCAACAACAACGCTTACGTCATCGACATCCCCACCTCCAAGTACTTGGTGAGCAACACGTTCAACGTGTCGGACTTATCGCCATATCATGAAGATGAAGAGGAACAAGAGTCGAGGACGACTCTTTCCCAAGGGGGGGGAGATGATGCGGGGTGGCCTTCGGTCACCTCCACACCAAGACCAACAAGTCCCCCAAGTGGACCGATGACACGAGCCCGAGTCAAAGCTCTACATGATGAGGTGAACTCGCTCCTCACCACCCTTGATCTTGGTACCCCTTTGGATGGATTGCTACCTCATGCCGACGTGCTATGTGTCATTAGGTACAAGGCGCATCAAGACCCCGGAGAGGAGGACAAGCCAAGGTCAAGGGAAGGAGAGAAGCATCTGGACATGGAGATGATCATGAAGCCGAAGCCGACGTCGCTCGAAGCGCTCCAAGGAAGAGACGGACGCTGGCCGGTCCAGGACCCGGTCGGACCGGACCCACAACCGGACGCCCGGTCACGAGGCCCGGTCGACCGGGCGCAAACCGAGCCAGCTCCCTCGTACGGGCGACGACCGGACCCGGGACCGGAAACCTCGCAGTTTCCGGTTTGCGCCCGGTCGACCGGACGACCGGACAGCCGGTCACAGCCGGTCAGCCGGACTCATGACCGACAGCGGTCACGAGCCCGGTCATACCGGACCCAAACCGGATCTGACGGGAATGCCCCACCAAACTGCCTTAACTTATCCATTCGCGTACCTGTTCGCCCTTGCTGGCCATGTGTGCCTATATAAGTAGCTGGAACCCCTCCTTTACTCTTTAGACTTGTTTTGAACTCAAACCTACCTTTGAGCTTAGTCTCCCTTGGGTATCATCCCTCTGTAATCAAGGCACCTTGGTTGTTGACTTTGATCTTGTTGAAGTGAGATTCTAGTACTAGTTACTCTCTCTCCCTCACCAAGCTCTTCCTCTCCAACCCCAATCTCTCTCCGGGAATTCTGCCACGTGCCTCTTCCTCGGAGATTCTATTGGCGTGGTCCATCGAGCCACGGAGGTAAGCATCGGGTGTATCGGGTTGGTGTGCGTGCGTGAGTCTCGGAGTTCCTCGTGTTCGTCGTGTTCTTCGTGTTCCTCGCGTTCTCCCATCTCTCCCCTTGGTTTCGAAGTCAATCCGCGAGATCGGGCCACACACGGGGTCTTAGACCTCATCACTCTCCCTCTCTTTCCCCTTTGGATTTCGGGTCAACCGCAAGATCGGGCCACACCCGGGGTCTTAGACCTCATCATATGGTATCAGAGCCTTTGGTTTCCGCGGATTTGACCCCCCCACCCACCCAATTTCATCTCTGAAAATTTTCCCAAAAAAATCCCCAAAAAAAGCCCTAATTTTCCTTTTGATGGATCTGCGATTTTGTTGCGTTTTGAGTGGTTTTGGTCCATGGATTCGATGTTGGACTGCTTGATCTACGTTTCCCCCATCTTTTCCCCTCCAATTTCATCAAGTCTGGCTCGAATTTGAGTATTTTCTATCCGGTTTTCCTCAAGAACACGAGCTGTTCTTCGTGTTGTTCATCCCGGCAGTTCCCTTCCGCTCGTCAGGGCTCGATCGACCCACTCCACGCGCATCCGCGGAAGACCACTCCGGCCGCCCCAGCATCTCACCCGCCGGCCTACCCCTGCTCGATCCCACGCGGCGCCACGCCCTGCTTCCAGGCCGCCGGCCTCGTCCCCTTTTTCCTCGCTGCAACGCCCGGCCGCGCCTCCGCTCGCATTCCCGCGTGCCTCGCCCACTTCGCCGCTGCCAGAAATGCAGCTGCAGCACGCGCGCCGCACAGCCCCGCCTGGCCCACTCGCTCGCCGCCGGCCCAAGCGCGCCCACCGCCCCACTCCCCGCTCGAGCCGCGCCACCACCTGCTCTCCTCGCACCCACATTGCAGCTCACCGCCGGCCGCCACCCACCAGCATCCGCCCCAAGCCACCTCGCCCGCGTTTGCTCCCGCCGCGAGCGTCAACCCGCAGCAGGCCAGCCACGAGCCGCCTCGCCAGCTCCGGCCGCTGGTCCTCTTCCCAGCGCGTAGCAGCTCCGCCCGCTTCCGCCTCATACCATCCACGCGCGCACTGCCGTGCAGAACCACCCGCATCGCATGCCCAAGCTCTCGCAGAATCTCCGGCCCAGAACCCGGCTCAACCGGATCCAAACCGGGCGTCAACCGGAAAAAATTGCTCGGACCGGAGCGAGACCGGGCGGCAACCGGAAAATCCGGCCCCAGACCCGGTCAGACCGGCCGCCAACCGGATTTCACGACTTTTGACCCAATTTTCGTCCAATTTTGACTCCACTTTTTGCCCCAAATTTTGACAACTTTCCGGCGCCCGTTTGACCCCAAACTTTCACAGTTATCCCTTTTCATATTGACTCTAATTTTGACACCGTTTCCGAAATTTTTTGACTCCAAAATTTTGACACCTTCGATCGCTCGTCGTGACCCAAATTTTCGGGCATTGACTTATTTTGCCCGGTTTCCGTTTTGGAGTGCAAGGATTGTCCATCAAGCTTCCGCGTCTACATCAACACCGCGGTGACACCTTCGGCACCCCGGACTCCGGCGCAACTACGACACCATCGTCGCTATCATCGCAAGTTGTGTGTTCCGACACCGCCTAACTTTTTCATCTAGGTATAACTTGCTCCCCACCTTGTAGCCCCTCTTCCTTTTGCGATCTATCCTATCGAGCATTGCTTATCAAGTGTTGCGAGACATTGCACGTGGCCCCGATTGTGAGGTGTGTGTGTAGTGTGGAGTCAAGCTTCTAAGCAAAACTCGTGTGGCAAGATAGCAAAAGCGAGCTAACGCTAACATAGTGCGAGAAAAAGCCGCCAAAACACAAAAAGAGCAAAAGTGTGCAAAGTGCCATCATACATACCAAAGTGTACAAAGTGCCACCATAGATACAAAAGAGTGCAAGTGCCACAAAATACAAAAGAGAAAAAGCTTTTAAGCAAAAGAGAGATAAGAGAAGAGAGGCCGCGTGTGAATCTAGTTGTCTCTCCAATTGCAACCAAGCTTTGATCTCTTCTTGTGTTAGTGTGACACCGAGCACCCTTGTTTAAGGGCTTCTTACACTTTTCCGCTCATTCCTTGGTCGCACTAACCCCGTTCATCTCGTGTGTGTGTTCCATATCTTTTCCGTGTTTATAGTGATCATCGCTTTGACATTTGATTTTTGGATTTCCACCACTCTTGACAATACACTTGATTTCGGATTTCGTCTTTTGGCTTTCCACCACACTCACCTACCACCATATTTGCTAGTTTTTGCGTGTGTCTTTGTGTGAGTGCCCGATACAATTGTTCTAACTCTCGGTTTGTTTGATCACACCAATCTTGTCATACCACGGTAAGGATGCGAGGTAGTGTTCTTCCACTAACATACACCATATAGATACCATCGTGCTAACATGGATAGCGAAGATGAGGATACGGAGGAGTACATGGAGCACTACGAGGAGGATTTCTCTTCAAGAACCGCGGATGTGGAGGAACATGTGGAGCTCTACTCCGACTATGGCTCCGAAAGCATCACCGACATCTCCGACATCGAGGAGCTCAACAATGACCATGGCTCCCCAAGCATCATCGACATGGACGACATGATGGAGCACCACTTTGAGGACGACATCGACGAGCTCTACATCGACAATGGCTCATCAAGCATGGACGTCATGGTGGAGCAACGCCACGACTACGACATCGACACCATGGCGGAGCCTCACCTCGACTCCACCTTGAACAACATCGAGGCGCCCACATACACCTACTTGACCAATGGAGCTACATATGAAGATCGAGGACCTCCACGATGGCACCATCTTATGGATCATCAAGAGCGTCCCCAACATGATCGTCTTCGACATTGGTCTCCGAGCTCCCCAAGGCGCCATCATGAGAGTGCTTATGCACAAGATCATCGACATCAAGGACATCATATGGAGCATCAAGAACGCCCCCAACATGATCGCCATCGACACGCCTCTCCAAGCTCCACAAGGCACAACAAGCAACATGCCAAGTCGCATGAGCCATCATCTAGGCATGGCAAGGACCGTCATCGACTCACACCATCTCATGATCGTCGTCGACCACCACCACCTCATGGTCTACATCGACATCCATCCACACATGATCTTCGACGACACCACTCAAGACATGGTGATGAGGCAAGAAGACGAGAGCCTCGACATGAAGACCTTCCTCATACGGCGACTTCTACCTCTTGTGCCACCACCACAATGGCCCCTACTTCGCCATACGCCTATGGACTCCGATGCTACAAGTGCAAGCAACAAGGCCATCCTCCACGGGAATGTCCCAATCTCCTATGTGAGGTGTGCAAGGCAAAGGGTCACATGGCATGGCAATGCACAACGCCAAGCGCCAAGAAGCTCTACTTCGACGTTCTCAATACACAAGTCTCCAAGATGCCACCACTTGAGGACGACTTAGGAGGCGAGGGAGTTGAGCATGGTGAGCATGTGATTCTCCCTTCACCTACGAAGGCGCATGGAGTTGAGCATGGTGAGCATGGGATTCTCCCTTCACCTACGGAGGCGCATGGAGTTGAGATGGTTGAGAATGGGATTTTCCCTTCAACCAAGGAGGCGCATGGAGATGAGAAAGTCGATCCTACTCCCCTATGCTTGATCGATGAGTTAGTACCAACCCCATGTGAGCATGAGAGCCACTTAGCCCACTTGAGTGAGAGTGATAGTGAGTTGAGTGACTTCCACCCCATATGTGAGTTTGAGTGCTTCCATTTGGAGGACATGAGTGATACACAAAGTGAGTTGAGAGAGGTAGATGATAGGTCCATGGAGGACATCGCCTTTGCTAACACATTAACCTCTCCCTCGTTTGTGTCTTCTTATGTTGCACTAGGTTCCACTGGAGGACGAGTTCCCGCTCATGGAGAAGATGTACATGGTGCATGAAGACGATGATATCTCACCATGCTTGCCCAAAGATGGACATGTCGACCACATGGATCCTCCTACTTCCACAACACCTACTTCACATGAGTCGGCCTACAAAGGTAACAACATAGGTGTTGATGATGCCATGATCCCACTAGTGGACATGATGACTTATGAGTGCATGCATGATCTTGATGATACATTTGCTACGTCACATGCTACTTTCATTTTCCCATGCGATACTTTGCTTGAAAACATTGTTGATCATGTGGAAGTGAATGTTTGTGATACCATGACCATGCCATGCTATGAGAGCTTCAATTTTTCCACCATTGCTTGCAATATGTCGACCACTTGCTCTTTACCATGTATTGCTTGCAATGATAATGACAAGGATGACATTAGCTTCCGCATGCTTTGCCCCAAATGTTTACACTCTTCCATGATTCTTGCATCCAAGATTGCGAACAATTGCTCTTTCTTATGCTTGGTATGCAAGAATGCTTATTTCATTGTCCACGAGATGGCCCCCATAGCCTTCTCACTTTTTGATGATCATGAGTTACCACATGCCATGAATGCACCTTCTTGCCATTTGCACCATCGCCATGCATTCCATACTATGTTGATTGACACTAATGGTGATGTGCACAAGTCATGGAACATCATGATGGATGATGTGTTCCTCTACCATGAACACACGCTTTTTGTTCTCTCTATTGTGTGTATAGGTACCCGCACGACACACTTCCACCGCCACGGAGCATGAGCTCACGAAACGCGCAATTGAGAGCTACCCCAACAAGGACCTAACCCGCGGGAATCACACCAAAGAGTATGTTCCCACAAGCCTTCACCCTCATGTGTTTCCGACTTGCCTTGTCGAGTTTCCGGTTTGGTCCAACTCCTCGTCACCTCTTTTGCCTCTTATGCAACGTGTCTTGACACATCTTGTTGGCACAATGGTTGTTGTATGTCTTGATGATATCATCATACACTCCGAGATTCTCAAGGACCATGTCATACATGTGAGAGACACCTTATGCATCTTGTGCCACATGTCACACAAAAAGTTGCTCTTCTTTGGATTTCTCATTTCATCTTTGGCAATTGCAATGGATTCTTTCACACTTGGGGACACTAATACTTGGCTCAAGCCAACCATACTCTCCCAAATTCGAAGTCTCCATCGCTTTGCCATTGCACATAACAATTTTGCCCCAAATTTTGCCGCCGACACTTGCCTTTTGTTTGTTCCACTTGTTTGGGACAATGCTACACCACACATTTTTGACACCTTACAACTCTTACATGCACAAATTTTTGCCCTACCACATTTTGGATACATCGACACTCTTTTGGTTTCCATTTTTGCCAAATGCCTCTTGGAGAAACGACTTGATGCTTCGTGTTGTATTGAGAGCCTCTTGTTCACCGATCACAAATTTGGCATGCACAAGCTTTCCATTTGCAAGTTGTTTTTCCCCAAGCTCTTCTTCGACCGCGACTTTATCCCTCTACCACACCATGGGACAAGCGTCATGGACTACACCGTCGGTGAGGAGGAAGAACAAGAGTCGAGGACGACTCTTCCCCAAGGGGGGGGAGATGATGTAGCCCCGCCTATCGTCGACGCTACACCATGGCCAAGGAGTCCCCCAAGTGGACCAACAACACAAAACCCCGCCATATATGTAAAGGTGAACTCCTTCCTCTCTATGGTCGACCTCAACACCAACTCGAATGGTATGCTACCTCATGCCTATCGTCATGGTGTCTATAGGTGCCGACATCGACAAGGACCAAGAGAGAGGGAACTCCCATGGTGCAAGGAAGAAGGAAGAAGAAGAAGGAAAGAAGAGAAGAAGGAAGAGGAGGAGGAGGCCCGGGTCCGGTTGGCGCCCGGTCAACCGGACCCACGACCGGACCATCTCCGTCCAGGACCTCGGCCCGACCGGCCCCAGACCGGATCCGACGGGATTACCCACCAAGCTGCCTAAGTTACCCACTTATGTACCTTTTCGCCATGTGTTGTCTTGGGTTCCTATATATAGACCCATGACGCCCCCCTTACCTCCTTAGACAAGATTTTAGGCTTAGACATGGATTTGAGCTTTGTCTCCCTAGGGTTTCATCCCCTTTGTATCAAGGCAACCCTTGTTGGATGATTGGATTTGGTGTGTGAGATTCTAGTGCTCCCACTCCTAGATTCATCTCCCTCACCGATTTCTCACCTCGGAATTCTACCGCGTGTCTCTTCCGGGTTGATTCTATTGGCGTGGTCCATCGAGCCACGAGGGTAAGTATCGATTGTATCGGGTAGGTGTGCGTGCGTGAGTTCCTCGTGTTCTTCGTGTTCATCGTGTTCTTCGCGCTCTCCCTCTCTTTCCCCTTTGGATTTCGGGTCAACCGCAAGATCGGGCCACACCCGGGGTCTTAGACCTCATCAATGATGCTGCCTAAATCAGATATGTTTGTTACTCTTAGGAATGATGGACCTAGCATGGATGAGGAGGACAAGCATTGGAGCATGATCACACATGGAGGAGATGGCAGCAAGCACTTGAGGATTGAAGATGACGCCACAAGTGGAGATTTCAGTAACTTTGAAGCCACCATAAGAAGAGATGAAGACATGGACGAAATATAGAGTTCTCCACTTCATAATTTCGTCCATAGCATAATATGGTGCTGCGTCACCTTTAGTTTTGGGCCAGGCCCATGTCATTTTCGTAGGAATTAAGTCAGCCACTTTTTAGAGTCCGTATTGAAGGGGGAAAGGCCTTCTAGGGTTTGGTTCGGCCACCATACATATGGCTGGTCGAAACCCCACCTTTTCCTCCTTTAAATACCCCCATAGCCGTCACGTTTAGACTCGGATTTTGATTAGACTAAAAGTTAGCCATTGCTGCAACTCTCGTGTACTTCTTTTTAGGCCAACGCCCAGAACAACAACGACTATTCGGAATCCCACCTTTTCAATAAAGCTTTCATCTATATCCGCAATAATTCTGATTGCATTATTAGTTCTTACTTGTTCTCGATTTTAGGTAGGAATTAAGACCCTCGTCGGTCGGCTGATCGTGCATCCGCAAGATCAGTAACTCCCGGAGATTGTCCTAGCGATTGCATTGGCGCACGAGCTTTGCACGTGTAGTCGGATCGTCAAGCACGAACTCCACCAACAAATCGATGTTATCATACTCTCATCGAAAGATCGGACACCTTTGCCCTATCAGATTCTATTGGCGTGGTCCATCGAGCCACGGGGGTAAGTATCGGGTGTATCGGGTTGGTGTGCGTGCGTGAGTACCGGTGTTCTTCGTGTTCCTCGCGCTCTCCCACCTTTTCCCCTTGGATCTTGGGTCAAATCGCGAGATCGGGCCAATCCCTAGATCTCAGATCTCATCATATGGTATCAGCAGCTCTTGGTTACCGCGATTTTGACCCTCCACCCACCCGATTTCGTTTCTAGAAAATTTTCCAAAAAATCCCCGAAAATAGCCCAAAATTGCCTTTGGATGGATCTGTGATTTGGTTGCGTTTTGAGTGGTTTTGGTCCGTGGATTCGGTGTTGCTGTGCTTGATCTACTATTTCCCCAACTGTTAGCCTCCAATTCCATCGTTTCCCGTCGATTTGCTCTTTTGGTTTTGGTTTGGGGAAGAACAGGAGAGAGAAACCGCGAAACCCGGTTGGAGAAGCCGGTCAACCGGCCCCCAGACCGGACCAGCCGGCCCAGCACCCGGCCGACCGGGCGCCAACCGGACCAGCCGGTCCACAGTCCGGTCCAACCGGATCCCAGATCGGGCGCCGCTCCGCGCCCTCCTCCGAGCTCAATTTCGGCTACCACCACCACCACCATCATCGCAGGTATATGATGCGGCCTAAGGCCACGTGGGTTGCCCGATCTCACGAATTGACCGAGGGAAAGGCGGGGGAGATGAAGAACACGAAGAACACGGCGATGAACACGATGAACACACGCAAACGCACGCAACACAACCCGATACAATTCCGGTTTACTCCCGATAGCCCGAACCACTATCCCGATAGAATCTCTCAAGGGAGAGACACGCGGTAGAATCCCCGAGAGGAAGATCGGTATACGATCGGTGGAATCACACGAGTGAGAGACCGGTGGTAGAATCACAAGTGTGAGAGACTAATCATATAAGGAGTGCCTTGTACAATAGATTTGGATAATCTAAGGAGGGGGTTTCCCTAATCCCGGAGGGATGGTGGAGGCATAAGCCAAGTTCTCACTCAAGTTATGTCTAACCTAATGAAGGGGGAGGTGGGAGCCTATATATAGGTAGCCACTAAGGAGGGGTAGTTTAGGGAAACAAAGGGGTACATGGGCCTTGGCCCGAATTGACTTGTGGCAGCGCTTCACATAGTCCGGAGACTCTCGTGTATGTAGGCCGGAGACTCCGGTCTTGATCTTCATGGGCCGGAGACTGCGTTGTGAGTTGGCGAGGTCGGCGACTCCGGTGTAGCTGCGCCTGGAGCTTCTTCCATGCTTCCGCGACCTCGGCCTTGAGTCCTCGAGCATCCATGGCATCCTCCACTTCCTCCGTGCTTGGCGACGTATTCCTATCATGGTCATATGACGGAGGATGAAGTAGCATACCATTCCACATAGGTAATTGTACGCACGCATAAAGGAGAAGATTCACCTTTGCGTGACATGTCGGCGTCGATGCATATGATGTGGCGAAGACCGAAGGTCGGGCTACATCATCTCCCCCCACTTGAAAAAGAGTCGTCCTCGACGATAACTCATCATGAACGGGTAGAGGTGGGAGATGACTACAACTCTTGAATGTGGCATCACTTATCATGAACCCTATCAATAGCACAAGACAAGCAACGCAACACTCAAAGAGTAGCCGAAGTTCCATGGGTATAGCAAGAGAGCGCAAGTTGAAGGAGGTCACCTTATCGAAGTGTCGTTGTGCTCTCATTGAGAGATCTTGTGTAGTCGAAGTGTGTGGGTGAAACCACTCATTGGAGCTCACTTGTATCATGCTCTCAAGAGCTCTTTTTGTCAACTCGTGCTCAATCGAGGTTGACATTGGAGTTTGGGTACCTACACACATGTTAGACAACAAGAACAACGTGTGTGCATGGTATATGAACACATCATCCATCATGATGCGCCATTTCTTTTGCACATCACCATTAGCGTTAAGCAAAGCATTATAATAGATATGGTGAATATGCGGGGTAAACACATGAACATGCTCATCATGGATATAGGCAAAGTCTCCAAAATTTGAGAGAGCTATGGGGGCAATCTCATTTACAAGCATATTAACATTATGGCAAACCAAGCATTGGAAAGAGAAAGTATTCAACATTTTGGTTGCACTAATGAGAGAATATTGCAAGCATGTAGCACAAAACATGTTCAAGTTTGTATCATAGCATGGCATGGTCAAATTGTCACAAGCAACTATTTCCACATGATCAACAATGGTGGTATCACAAGTATCACAAGGGAAAGTGAAAGAAGCATATGACATAGCAAAGGATCATCCAACTCATGCAAGCACTCACAAATCATCATGTCCACTAGTGGGATCATGGCATCATCAACACCCATATAGGTACCTTTGTAGTCCCACTCATATGAGGTAGGTGTTGTGAAAGAGGTCGGCTCGATGTGGCCTCCATGTTCATCTTCAAGCAAGCATGGTGTGATATCATCATCTTCATGCACCATGTACATCTTCTCCATGATCGGCGTCTCGTCATCCATGGGACCTAATAAGACACAAGGAAACACACTAGAGGTAGAGGGTAAGTTGTTAGAATTCGAAGTGGCCTCACATGACCTATCAACTACCACTCTCATCTCACTCGGTGTATCACTCATGCTCTCGAAGTGGAGGAACTCATCAAGCTCACATATAGTGGAGTCGCTCATCTCACATATAGTGGAGTCCCTCATCTCCATGGCAATGGCGTCGTCGATGTCCGAGCAACCTAGCAAAGAGGAAGACAACACAAGAGGAGTAGAGGTTAAGTTGTTAGAAATCAAAACATCCTCACTCGACTCATGGTGTGTATCACTCTTGCTCTCAAGGTGTTTGAAGTAGGATTTGCACTCGGCTTTGTCTTGGAGGGTCATTTTGGCCTCTCGAGCATCTAGCTCGGCGAAGTATGCTCTCATCTCGGCTTGCTCTTGTGGGGTCATCATGTATATCTCACTAGGATAGGTGTATATGTATGGTGGAAGGAAAACTACACAAGTATCCCACCTTTTCAAGAAAGTATCGGAAAAATGGTTCAAGTCAAGAGCAAAGTCGAAATGTATCGGGGTTACTCACACACACACTAAAAGCACACGCAAAAGGCTAAGAAACACTATATGTGGTGGGTAAGGGGTGGATAGCAAACGAAAAAGATCAACGGAAAAGTCTATTGTCAAATGTGGGTAAGATCCAAAGTCAAATGTCAAAAGTGGTGATCTATGTCAAGGAAACACGGAAACACACACAAAGGAGAACAATGGGGTTAGCGCGACCAAGGAAGTGAGCAAGTGACAAAGATGGTCCTAACGAAGACTATATGCTCGGTGTCACGCCAACACAAGAGAGACGGTAGCTCGGTTGCATAAGAGGGAAGCAACAAGATTTGCACAAATGCCACTCTTCTCTTTTCTCTCTTAGTGCGCACAAGCTTTGCACTTTTCGGTATCGGTGGACACACACTCTTTTCTATTTCTTTTTCTTTTCTCTTTTTTTCACTTTTTTTTCTCTATGCTTAGAAGCTTTATTTTTCTCTATGTATATGTCACACTTTTCTTCTTTTGTGTATCTTTCTCACCGAGCTTGCTTCGGAGGTTTGCTCAACTCAACGCACACACACAAACCCTCTCACGGTCGTGACACTTGTGCAATGCTTCGCAACACTCGGAAAGCCACTCTCCATGGGATAGGTACACAAAGAAAGAAACGGGGCTACAAGGGGTGAGAGGTGCAAGTTATACCTAGATAAAAAGGTTAGGCGGTGTCAAGCACACGAACTTGCGATGGTGTCGACGATGGCGGTGTCGAAGTTGCGCCGGAATCCGGAGTGCCGAAGGTGTCGCCGCGGTGTTGATGTAGACGCGGAAGCTTGGTAGACAAACCTTGCACTCTAAAACGGAAACCGGGCAAATTAAGTCAATGCCCGAAAAGTTGGGTCAAAACGAGTGGTCAAAAGTTGGGCTCCAAAAATCGTCAAAAATTAGAGGTGGGCTATGTAGAATATTTAGAGGATGATGTTAAAATTTGGAGTCAAATGGGCGCCGGAAAGTTGTCAAAATTTGGGGCAAAAAGATGTGTCAGAATTGGACGAAACTGGAACAACACATCGCACAAGCCGGCAGTGCCGGGCGAGGTTTAGCGGCAGTGCCGGACTGCGCTCAGCGGCAGTGCCGCTTGGAATAGGCCGGCAGTGCCGGGCTCTGAAATTTGCACGAGCAGGTGCGGGAGTTGCTGGTGGATTTCGCTGTGCGTGGGTGGTGGCTCGAGGCTGGGCGCGTGGTTGGGTGCGGTTGCTGCAGAGCTTGCGCGGGTCGAGCGGAAGTGCGGCCTGGGGCGAGCGGCGGTCGCGAGTGGAGATGGAGCGAGCAAGGCGGCACGCTGGTGGTGGTCAGGCCGAGCGGGTGGAGAGCCAGGCGCGGCGTGGAGACGTGCTGCTGCGGGCGCGCTGTGGGCGGCTAGTCAACGGCGAGCGGGGCAATCAGAGATGGAGCGCGCGCGGCAGGAGGATGGCTTGGCTTGCTAGCGTCGGGGGCAGCTGCGTGGTGGATGTGCAGCGGGGGATGGAGGCGGCCTGGTGCGGGTGGGTGGGGCTACGGCGGGAGCGGTGGCCGAGCTGCTGCGCGAGCGGTAGTGGTGGTTGGCGCGGGTGGAGGCTGGTGGCGGCTGCTCGGGTGTGGTGGCGGCCTTGGGCGTCAGCGAGGTGGTGGGCAGGCGGGAGCAGGGAAACGGCAGTAGCGCGTGGTGGAGACGAGCGGAGCTGGTCGGGGGAAGATGCAGCGGCGGCTTGGAGCAGCGGAGGTGGGGATGGGCGAGCGGCAGTGCCGGTGAAACGGGGCCGGCAGTGCCGGTCGAGCACGAACTGGACGAACAGAACGAACACGCAGCGGAAATTGGCTCACAAATCCGTCGATTGGAGGAGAAATACAAGGAATTTGACGGTGAAATTTGGAGAAGATGTAGATCAACACAAGAGACAATAGATCTGTGGACCAAAACCACAAAAAACTCAACAAATCCAGAGATCCAAATTCGAGCTATTTTTTGGGGCAAAATTTTATGTGAATTTTTTTTTGGGTGAAATTGGTGAAATTGGACGGTCAAATTCGTGGCAACCTTTGCTCTGATACCATATGATGCGGCCTAAGGCCACGTGGGTTGCCCGATCTCACGAATTGACCGAGAGAAAGGCGGGGGAGAGGAAGAACACGACGATGAACACGATGAACACACGCAAACGCACGCAACACAACCCGATACAATTCCGGTTTACTCCCGATAGCCCGAACCACTATCCCGATAGAATCTCTCAAGGGAGAGACACGCGGTAGAATCCCCGAGAGGAAGATCGGTATAACGATCGGTGGAATCACACGAGTGAGACACCGGTGGTAGAATCACAAGTGTGAGAGACTAATCATATAAGGAGTGCCTTGTACAATAGATTTGGATAATCTAAGGAGGGGGTTTCCCTAATCCCGGAGGGATGGTGGAGGCATAAGCCAAGTTCTCACTCAAGTTATGTCTAACCTAATGAAGGGGGAGGTGGGAGCCTATATATAGGGAGCCACTAAGGAGGGGTAGTTTAGGGAAACAAAGGGGTACATGGGCCTTGGCCCGAATTGACTTGTGGCAGCGCTTCACATAGTCCGGAGACTCTCGTGTATGTAGGCCGGAGACTCCGGTCTTGATCTTCATCGGCCGGAGACTCCGTTGTGAGTTGGCGAGGCCGGCGACTCCGGTGTAGCTGCGCCTGGAGCTTCTTCCATGCTTCCGCGACCTCAGCCTTGAGTCCTCGAGCATCCATGGCATCCTCCACTTCCTCCGTGCTTGGCGACGTATTCCTATCATGGTCATATGACGGAAGATGAAGTAGCATACCATTCCACATAGGTAATTGTACGCACGCATAAAGGAGAAGATTCACCTTTGCGTGACATGTCGGCGTCGATGCATATGATGTGGCGAAGACCGAAGGTCGGGCTACATCAGTATAGCTTGCAGCTGTCCCTTGTAACCCTCTTCCTTTTGCGATCTATCCTATCGAGCATTGCTTGTTTAGTGTTGCGAGACATTGCACGTGGCCCCGATTGTGAGGTGTGTGTGTAGTGTGGAGTAAAGCTTCCAAGCAAACACTCGTGTGGCAAGATAGCAAAAGCAAGGCTAACGCTAACATAGTGCGTGAAAAAGCCCCAAAAACACAAAAAGAGTGCGAGTCGCACCATACATACAAAAGAGTGCAAGTGCCACCATAGATACAAAAGAGTGCAAGTATCACCGTATACAAAAGAGTCATAAACTTTTAAGCAAAAGAGAGAAGAGAAGAGAGGCCGCGTGTGAATCTTGTTGTCTCTCCGTTGCAACCAAAGCTTTGGATCTCCTTGTGTTAGTGTGACATCGAGCACCTTTCATACACTTTTCCGCTCACTTTTGGTTGCACTAACCCCGCTCATCTCGTGTGTGAGTTCCACATTTTTCCGTGTTTATAGTGATCACCACTTTGACATTTGGATTTTGGACCTCACCCACTTTTAACAACATATTCGATTTCGGATTTTGTCTTTTGGCTTTCCACCATACTCACCTAACACCATATTTGCTAGCTTTTGCGTGTGGTTTTGCGTGTGTACCCGATACACTTGGTGTTGCTTTTGGCTTGGTTGATTGCCTCAATACTATCTTACCTTGGTAAGAGTGCGAGGTAGTCTCCTTCCACTAACATACACAACATAGTTCTTGTCTTGCTCTCATGGATAGGCACGGAGACGAAGCTCGGGACGATGAAGTCTTACGCAACACCGAGAGGTTGGCTACCCACCACAATCTTTGGACTGAACGCCAAGAGTTCAAGAAGCAACTCACCTTGTTCGAGACACGCATCGACGAGCAATATTGATAGGACAAAGGTGTCCGATCTTTCGATGAGATGTGGATAAATCGATTTGTTGGTGGAGTTCGTGCTTGACGATCCGACTACACGTGCAAAGCTCGTGCGCCAATGCAATCGCTAGGACAATCTCCGGGAGTTACTGATCTTGCGGGAGCACGATCAGCCTGACCAGCAAGGGTCTTAATTCCTACCTGAAATCGAGAACAAGTAAGAACTAAAAATGCAATCAGAATATTGCGAATAGAGATGAAAGCTTGATTGATAATGGTGGGATTCCGAATAGGCGGTCTTGTTCTGGGCGTTGGCCTCAAAAGAAGTACACGAAGTTGCAGCAATTGGCTAACTTTTAATCTAATCAAAATCCAAGTTCTAATGACGGCTACGGAGGGATATATATGGGGGAAGTCAAGGGATTTTCGTCCAACCAGCTAGGGTTGGCCAAAAACACCCATAAATGGGCCTTCCTCCACTTATATGGCCTCTTAAAATCCCCTAAAATACCTAATCCGAAAATACATGGGCCTGGCCCATTAAATAAGGTGACGCAGCACCAATAATAACTCTTGGACGAATTTTATGATGGGGAAATTTGTAGAATTCGTCCAAGCATCGTTGCTCCATTATGGTGGCTTCAATGTTCTGAAATCTCCACTTGGGCGTCCTCTTGAATCCTCACATGGTTGCTGCCATCTCCTCCATGTGTGATCATGCTCCAATGCTTGTCCTCCTCATCCATGCTAGGTCCATCATTCCTAAGAGTAACAAACATATCTGATTTAGGCAGCATCATATTCTCATGTATCTGAGGAATAGTTCCAAGAAACGAAAGTACCTGATAATTAAGTTGTTTGGCACGAGCTCGAGTGATTGGTCCTTGTATTTGTGTGGCTGTAGGTACAGCGGTTGTATCAATTGATGGGATGTCCTCATCATGCCCCCCTTCTTGAATTGAAGTCGTCCTCGACGCAAGCTCATCTTCTTCACCAAAGTAAGGCTTCAAATCTGCAATGTTAAATGTAGGACTTACTGGACCCAATTCTCGCAGAAGCTCAAGTTTATATGCATTATCATTTATTTTCTCTAACACCTTAAAAGGACCAGCGGCACGGGGCATTAACTTAGACTTGCGCAATGCAGGAAAACGATCTTTGCGCAAATGCAACCAAACAAGATCACCAACATCAAACACAACATGCTTTCTTCCTCTATCCCCAGCAATTTTATACTTAGCATTCATGCGTTCTATGTTGTCTTTAGTAGTCTCATGCAATTTTAATATCAATTCAGCACGTTGTGTAGCATCCAAATCATTTGGCACCGAAGATGGTAAAGGCAATAAATCAATAGGTGCACGTGGAACAAAACCATATACAATCTCAAAAGGGCACATCTTAGTGGTAGAATGCAGCGAACGATTGTAGGCAAATTCAATATGAGGCAAACACTCTTCCCACAATTTTAAGTTCTTCTTCAAAACAGCCCGCAACATAGTAGACAATGTTCTATTTACTACTTCAGTTTGTCCATCAGTTTGGGGATGACAAGTAGTACTAAACAGCAATTTAGTCCCCAACTTAGCCCATAAACATCTCCAAAAGTGGCTAAGAAATTTAGTATCACGATCAGAAACAATAGTATTTGGCACACCATGTAAACGCACAATTTCGCGAAAGAACAAATCAGCAACATGTGTAGCATCATCAGCTTTGTGACATGGAATAAAGTGTGCCATCTTAGAAAACCTATCCACAACAACAAAGATACTATCCCTCCCATTCTGTGTACGAGGCAAACCCAAAACGAAATCCATAGAAATATCCTCCCAAGGTACACTAGGAATAGGAAGAGGCATATATAAACCATGTGGATTAAGTCGAGACTTAGCTTTTTGACATGTAGTGCAGCGTGCCACAAATCTCTCAACATCTCGACGCATACGTGGCCAAAAGAAGTGTGAAGCAAGTAGATCCTCCGTCTTCTTCACACCAAAGTGTCCCATCAATCCTCCTCCATGCGCCTCCTGCAACAACAAAAGACGAACAGAACTATCCGGGATGCATAGCTTGTTAGCACGGAACACAAATCCATCATTGAAGACGAATTTGTTCCATGTTCTACCATCTTTACAATTCAGCAACACATCTTTAAAATCAGCATCATGCAAGTATTGTTCCTTTATGGTTTCTAATCCAAAAATCTTGAAGTCAAGTTGAGATAGCATAGTATAACGGCGCGACAAAGCATCAGCAATAACATTATCTTTACCCTTTTTGTGTTTGATAACATAAGGAAAAGACTCAATAAACTCAACCCACTTTGCATGGCGGCGGTTCAACTTAGCTTGACTACGAATATGCTTCAAAGATTCATGATCGAATGTATAACAAATTCTTTAGGCCATAAATAATGTTGCCAAGTTTCTAATGTCCGAAATCAGCGCATATAATTCTTTATCATAAGTAGAATAGTTCGGACTAGGCCCACTCAATTTTTCACTAAAATATGCAACGAGTTTGCCCTCTTGTAATAACACACCTCCCAAACCAATTCCTCTAGCATCACATTCAAGCTCAAAAGTCTTATTGAAATCAGGAAGTTGGAGTAATGGAGCATGTGTTAACTTATCTTTCAGTATCATGAAGGCTTCTTGTTGTGCATCGCCCCACACAAAGGGCACATCCTTCTTTGTAAGCTCATTCAGTGGCGCAGCAATGGATCCAAAGTCTTTCACAAAGCGCCTATAGAAACCAGCGAGGCCAAGAAAACTCCTCACTTGCGTGACCGTCTTGGGCTGCGGCCAACTCTCAATTGCCTCAATCTTGGCTGGATCAACTACAATACCCTGCGCAGTAACAACATAGCCAAGAAACGCAACACGATTGGTGCAAAAGGTGCACTTCTCAAGATTACCATACAAACGTGCATCACGTAAAGCATTGAAAACAGCACGTAAATGATCCAAATGATCCTCCAAAGATTTGCTATAAATCAGAATATCATCAAAGTATACCACCACAAAACGTCCAATAAAAGCACGTAAAACTTCGTTCATCAGTCGCATGAAAGTACTAGGTGCATTAGTCAAACCAAAAGGCATTACTAACCACTCATATAAACCGAACTTAGTTTTAAATGCTGTTTTCCATTCATCTCCTAATTGCATACGAATCTGGTGGTAACCACTACGCAAATCAACTTTAGAGAACATAATAGAACCACTCAATTCATCAAGCATATCATCTAAACGAGGTATAGGATGACGGTAACGAATGGTAATATTATTAATAGCTCTACAATCAGTACACATGCGTGAAGAACCATCCTTCTTAGGTACCAAGATAATAGGAACAACACATGGACTAAGAGACTCACGAATGTAACCTTTATCTTGGAGAACCTGAATTTGTCGTTGAATCTCTTTGGTATCTTCAGGATTGGTACGATATGGCACACGGTTGGGCAGCGAAGCACCTGGAATCAAGTCAATCTGGTGTTCTATACCACGGATAGGTGGTAGTCCAGGTGGTACATCTTGTGGGAACACATCAATGAATTCCTGCAAAAGGTTAGCAACCGCAGGTGGCAAAGAAGGAGGCATATCCTCAAAAGAAAACAGAACTTCTTTGCAAATAATAGCATAGCATTGAGTAGTGTTCACATCAAGTTCAGCAATATCAGATTTGCTAGCAAGCAAACAAGGATTTTTCAAACGAATTTCAGTAGCATGGTTCGAATAAGATTTAGTATTAGTCTTATGTGGAACAAAATCTGCGGCAACAATCTGATTCTCACTCTTATGTTTCTCCTCGTTTTTTACTCTACTAGCTCTAGCAAGATCATCTTTTAGTATTTGTTCAGGAATCATAGGTTTGAGACCAATTTTCTTTCCATCATGCATAAGAGAATACTGATTAGTTTTACCATTATGAACAGATTCTCTATCAAATTGCCAAGGTCTACCAAGTAACAAAGAACAAGCTTGCATAGGTACAACATCACAATCCACAAAATCAGAATATGTACCAATAGTAAAATGCACACGTGTAGTTCTTGTTACCTTGAGCTTCCGAGAGCTCTCAAACCATCGAATGTAGTATGGATGAGTGCACTTTCTTGTAGGGAGAGAAAGCTTCTCCACCATGTCAACGCTAGCCAGATTATTGCAGCTCCCTCCATCAATGATGATCCTTGTAGCTCGCTCTTTGACAACGCCTCTTGTTTGGAACAGATTGTGGCGTTGATCATGCTCAGCTTTGCTCAATTGCACGCTCAACACACGCTGTGCAACTAAGCTCCTGTACTGACCAGCAGTGTCGGCTTCCATTACCTCCATCTCTCTCTCAGAATCAGAAATGGCACCATGATATGGGGTGGCCCGATCTTCTCAGTAAGCGACGGTGGTGATGAACACACGATGGTAGCAGCGGATGGAATCGATGATGATGAGGAGGATAACTTGTATGATGCCGACGAAGTCTCTCGATTGATTCCTGATGCCAATGCAACAGCTCTCAACCCTGCAAGATATTCACAACTCCACACACTTGCGCACGTAGCCGCCGACCACGAAGCGGTAGATTGCAATCTTCTAATCCCCAATGGAACAACAGATCACACAAACTTTCAGTAGCATAAAACTCCAGATCGCAACGAATTGGAGAGTTGGGGAACAATAGTTTTGCTTAGCAAACAACTATGAACTAGGGTTTATCTTAAACTTGGTCTAAAGCAACTTTGGGGGCGTCCTATGGACTTATATAGGCGTCCGGGACGAGTCTCGGTCGAAAAGATACAAGAATAACCGACCCGGAATAGATCTGGTCGAGACGGACTCGGACTCGGTCCGGTCTCGGGATCCGGTCAACCGGGCCGTGGACCGGGCGGGCCGGTCCGTGAGTCCGGTCAACCGGGCGGCAACCGGAACCCGCAAGCTTTCCGGTTTTGCCCGGTACGATAAATCTCATCCGGTTGGCGGCCGGTTGTCGACCGGTCGGCGGCCGGGACCGGGCTGGCCGGTCCGGGGGCCGGTCCGACCGGGTTCTGGACCAGCCTGGACGTCGTCTTCTCCTCTCGCGCATGCCTCCCGCTCCTCCCTCGCGCGTCCATGAGGTATCTTCATGTCCAGCTCCATGTCCAGCTTCACGGCCATCTTGACGTCCGTCTTCCTGTCCAGCTGCTCCTCTCCTCGTGCGATGCTTGTCTCCTCTTGATACCTGATGATACATAAGTAATAGGACTTAGGCAGTATAAAGTTCTCATCAATCAAAGTATCGTTTAGAAACAAGTTCACTCGTTGTTTAAGTAGCTTCGCACGAGCCCTTGTAATTGGTCCAATCCGAACTTCATTGGACTTGAGCTTCACAGCAGGTTCATCTTCATTTGTTAATGACGGAGGTAGTGGTGAAGTAGGGATGTCCTCATCATCTCCCCCCCCCCTTCAAAAGGCGTCGACCTCGGAGCTCCAAGGTCTTCTCCGTCATATGGTGTCAAATCAGCAACATTGAAAGAATTACTGACACCAAACTCATCAACTGGAAGATCTATCGAGTATGCATTATCATTGATCTTGGCAAGCACTTTGTAAGGACCAGCACCACGAGGCTTCAACTTAGACTTCCGCAGCCTTCGGGAACCTATCCTTGCGAAAATGTACCCGAACATATCACCAGGCTTGAACAACATCTCTTTGCGCTTCTTGTTCATCCTTGCAGCATTGCTCTTGCCTTTCTTCTCGATCAACTCTTTAGTCTTCACATGGATCTTACGCACAAAATCTGCCCTCTTGGATGCCTCCATATTAACTCTCTCATGTATGGGCAAAGGCAACAAGTCAAGTGGAGTAATGGGTTTGAAACCATACACCACCTCAAAAGGACACAGCTCCGTGGTAGAATGTACCGCCCTGTTGTAAGCAAACTCTACATGCGGCAAACATTCTTCCCACTCCTTCAGGTTCTTCTTGATCATGGATCTCAACAGTTGTGACAAGGTTTGATTCACCACCTCAGTTTGACCATCGGTTTGGGGATGACAAGTAGTACCGAACAATAGCTTTGTCCCCAGCTTTCCCCAAAGTGTCTTCCGAAGTAGCTCATGAACTTCACATCACGATAGAAACAATAGTCTTCGGGACTCCATGTAGTCGAACAATCTCCCTGAAAAACAGGATAGCAATATGCGACGCATCGTCGCTTTTGTGGCAGGCAATAAAGTGTGACATTTTAGAAAATCTGTCCACTACCACAAATATAGAATCATGGCCTCTCTTAGTACGCGGCAAACCCAACACAAAATCCATACTAATATCTTCCCAAGTTGTAGTAGGTGCCGGTAATGGAGTATACAAACCATGAGGCTTCAGCTTGGACTTGGACTTGTTGCAAGTAATACACCTCTTCACATATCTGTCCACGTCCCGCCTCATCTTTGGCCAATAAAAGTTATCAGCGAGCATGAGTAGCGTCTTCTCACGCCCAAAGTGACCCATCAAACCTCCAGCATGTGATTCCTGCAATAAGAGCAAACGCACAGACGATTCTGGAACATATAGTTTGTTAGCTCTAAACAAGAACCCATCGTGTATGTGATATTTTTCCCATGCTTTACCAATAAAACACAAGCGATATGGTTCAGCAAAATCATGATCAGTCGCATATAAATCACATAACACCTCTAATCCAGGAATTTTAACATCAAGATGGGTTAATAGCATAGTTTTCCTAGATAGAGCATCAACAACAATATTATCTTTTCCCTTCTTATGCTTAATAATGTACGGAAAAGACTCAATAAACTCAACCCACTTAGCAAGACGCCTATGCAAAGTAGATTGGGCTTTCAAATATTTCAAAGCTTCATGATCAGAATGTATGATAAATTCTTTTGGCCACAAGTAATGTTGCCAAACCTCAAGAACTCTAATTAAAGCATACAATTCTTTATCATATATAGGATAGTTCAACTTAGCACCAGATAACTTCTCAGAAAAATATGCAATTGGGCGACCCTCTTGCATCAACACACCACCAATTCCAATACCACTAGCATCACATTCAATCTCAAATTGCTTATTGAAATCAGGAAGTGCAAGCAACGGTGCAGAAGTTAACAATCATTTCAGTTCATCAAAAGCATGATCTTGGGTAACGCCCCACTCAAAAACAACACCCTTTTTAGTCAATTCATTCAAAGGTGCAGCAATAGTAGAAAAATTGGGCACAAAACGGCGATAAAACCCAGACTAGACCATGAAAACTTCTAACTTGACTCACATTCATGGGAGTAGGCCAATTTTGAATAGCTTCAATTTTAGACACATCTACTTCTACTCCATGCTTAGAGACAACATAACCCAGAAATATGACCTTATCTTTGCAAAATGTGCACTTCTCAAGATTACCATAGAGTTTACTATGACGCAACACTTGCAAAACATGTCGAATATGTATAATATGATCAGATTCATTGCGGCTGTAGATTAATATGTCATCAAAATACACAACCACAAACTTGCCAATAAAATCACGCAAAACATGGTTCATCGGTCTCATGAAAGTGCTAGGTGCATTAGTTAAACCAAAAGGCATTACTAACCACTCATATAAACCAAATTTTGTTTTAAAGGCGGTTTTCCACTCATCCCCTTCTTTCATCCTAATTTGATGATAACCACTACGCAAATCAATTTTAGTGAAAACAGCAGCACCACTCAATTCATCTAGCATATCCTCTAAACCGGGAATAGGATGACGATATCGAATAGTAATGTTGTTTATCGCTCTACAATCTACGCACATACGCCATGTACCATCTTTCTTAGGAACAAGAATAACAGGAACAGCACAAGGACTAAGGCTTATGCGGATATAACCTTTGGCGAGTAGCGCTTGTACTTTCTTCTGTATCTCCTTCGTCTCTTCGGGATTCGTTCTATATGGCGCCCTATTGGGCAGCGATGCTCCGGGGATCAAGTCAATTTGATGCTCAATACCTCGCAATGGTGGAAGTCCCGCGGGTACCTCTTCCGGAAACACGTCGCTGAATTCCTGCAAAACATTAGAAACACCAAGAGGAAGAGGGGTCATGTCGTTAGAAACCAAAACCGTACCCTTGTACATGAGCACAATAGGCATGGCTGTAGGATCCTCACAAAATTCTCTCATGTCTTGTTTGGTGGCTAATGAGACTAAGGAATTCACTCTCTCACTTTTCGTTATATCACTCACGGCATTACAATTCTCCCGCCTATCTATGGATGCATCCTCCAAGTTTACTTCAATCTTCTGACGAGACTCATTGACAATTTGCTGCGGTGACATAGGCTGTAAGTTAATTTTCTTGCCCTTGAACTCCAAGTGATATGTATTGGCGCGGCCATTGTGTTGCACAGTAACGGTCATAGAGCCATGGCCGGCCCAACAGCAGGTGACAAACCGTCATAGGAACCACATCAAAGTCAATGGAATCCTTATACGGTCCAATCTCAAAATCAACACGCACCATGTGGCTCACCTTCATCTCACCATTATTGCTCAACCACCGAATATAATATGGATGCGGGTGCGGTAGATACTTCGGTTTCAGCTTGGCACATAACTCTTTGCTTGCTAGATTGCGACAACTCCCGCCATCAATAATGACCTTGCAAGCTTTATCAGGACCAACTAGTGCCTTTGTTTGGAACAAATTACAGCGTTGTGTAGATGCACTTGACTGCACATTAAGAACACGCTGCGAGACAACAATAGTTTGAGCTTCAGAAGGGAAAGCATCAAACCCATCACTATCATAATCATCCTCATCTGGAGCATTTGGATCAACATCATCTCCAGTTTCATACTCATTGTCCTCATTAATGATCATAACTTTGCGGTTAGGACAATCTCGCTTGAAGTGACCCTTGCCACCACATGTATGACAAGCCATATCGCGATTGCGCGCTGTCGACATGTTAGAACTAGTTCCACTTGCTGCAGGAGCAGGCTTCTTTGTGTTGGTGACACTAGAGACCGGCTTGCTAGACGAAGAAGGAACATCCGCAGGGCGCGTAGATGGCGCCATGGAGGGCGGCGCGCGGGGTGTGTAACGCCCAGCGCCTGTAGCACGGCACTTCATTTGCAGTTCTTCAGCCAACTGTGACTCAGCTTCTCTTGCATGATGTAGCAACTCATTCATAGTCGCATAAGTGTGATGACGCACAATGCCCTTGATGTTAAATCTGAGACCATTCAGAAATCGCTGTAGTGTCATCTCAGGGGATTCTCGGACACGGGCACGCTGCATAAGCATCTCCATCTCCATGTAGTAAGCATCAACCGTCAACACACCTTGTTTCAATTGGGTCAACTTGTCAAAGACGGAACGCAAGTAATTGGTAGGCACAAAACGAGCTCTCATTGCCGCCTTCATAGCACGCCATGTGATAATAGGCAGCTCACCATCTTCTTCTCGAGCACTCACAAGTCCATCCCACCAACGCAATGCATAGCCATCAAATTCAGAGGAAGCAAGCTTGATCTTCCTATCTTCAGTATAGTCAGGATGTAAACGCCATAATCTCTCAATCTTCAGCTCCCATGTAAGATATTCTTCAACATCAGTACCTCCTTCAAATCTGGGAATTGAGAACTTGGGCTTACCCAAACCATCGTCTTGCGGCTGTGGAGGAACACGGCGTGCACCAAGTTCAGCAAAACCGCGATTAACTCCACGTGGCAAACCACGACCACGACCAACGCCTTGAGCAGCAGCTTCGCCATTGTCACCTTGCACACTGCCATCTTCATCAAGTGGTGGTTGTTGTTGTACCATTGTACGTATCTCACCAACGGCTGTTGTCAAAGCTTGTATAGATGCTTGAAGAGTCGTCACCGATGTTTGAACGGTGTTAACCGCTGTAGTAGTCTCATCGACCTTCAAGTGTACACTCTGAATATCCTTGTCCAACACATCACTAGCAACTCGTATTTCACGTTGCATGTGATCACGAAGTGCCTCAAATTCACGCCAAGTAACTGGTGTAGCGGCGTCCTTTTTCTGCATCACATCAACATTCTCGGTAGAAGACATGATTAGTAGGTTAGTGCACTAAACAAAAATCTTTGGTGGTACTCTCACAACTCACTCAAAACTGATAAGAAAGGTAAATCTTACCGCTCCAAAGTGAATTAGTATTGCTTACCAACTTGGATTGACGGACTAGTGCACGGATGTAGCGAAGCGAATATCAAGGGTATAAGAACAATCACACGACAAAGCAGGATATATGTGGGGCTGTAGGTGGGCTACCTATTTGCACCAATAACAAGCTCTAGCGCCGACCGTAGACAACCAATGATACTCACACAAGGCGATATAATGGGGCAATGCAACTATATGTAGGAAAGGTTGCAATGCACTAGAGAGACGCTAGCAAAGCTCAACGAGACAGGCACAAGATTGCTCAACTACGGGTGCAGTAAAGTAACTTAGGCCTTCACTTGATTCAACTAGCACTTCACTTTTCTTTTTGGATTTTTCTTTTGGTATAACACACGCAGCTATGTAGCTCTTTTTGCTTCTTTTCAATTGTCTCTTTATTTTTTTTTGACTCAACTCCTTGATAACACGGCTAACAGAAATTGCAAAGCACCAAAACCCTAACGAGCAGCCTGTCGAGCGGTAAAACTAGTCTCTTCTGGGGAAGTTCCTAGTCACTTTATATCGATAGGCTGTGTCTATGGTTGGGAACAAGCACACTGTACGCTATGTGGACTCGGAGTAACAAAACTGACACGATATGATAACTAGATGATAGAGAAAACACAAACCCTAACAATTCTACTAGATGAAAGATAAAGATACGCAAAAACAACTACGAAAAGCAACTAAAACTCGAAATTAGTGCAATCTAAGGCTATGGCAAATCCTAACCCTAACTTTTTATGGCTTTTTCTGGATAGGAAAAATACTCACAACTCAACTATGGGGTGGATTGTGGATGGCTTACCGAGGAAAACTGGAAATCTGATACCAAGATTGATAAGGGCTAAGCCCAAGGATGTGCCCGATCTTCACGGATTTGGGTGGAACTCGTGGGGGAGATGGATGAACGCGATGAACCCGACGAACGCGGAGGGGAATCGTGGGGATACAACACACACACGCACACAAAATCGGTTTTCCCTCGTTGGCCCGAACCACCAACTCGATAGAGGTTGCGAGAAAAGACCTTCCGGTAGAAGTCCCGCAAAGAGATCGACAAGTCGAATCCCGAGAGATCTAGAAGGGCAAAAAGACCGGAAGGTTGATAGAAGTGCAAGCAAAAGACCAAATAGGTAGAAGTGCAAGCAAAAGATCAACAATCGATAGAAGTCGCCAAAGAGATCTTCATGAGTCGACAAGGAGCTCCGGGTGGGTACAAGATCAAAGATCTAGGTAGGGTTCCCACAAGGGTGAGCTAAGCTCAGGTTTAATTTCACATCAAGTCTAATCTCAGATCTGAGCCAACAAGGCTATTTATAGGTGGGGGCGAAGGGGTAAGTTAGACGCTGAAAGGTGTTGTTTTGCTGAAGTTCGGTAGGGCGGAAGTTCCGGTCATCCTGGGCGGAAGTTCCGGTCAGGGGCGAAAGTTCCGGTCTTCTGGCCCGGAAGTTCCGGTCGGGCCGGAAGTTCCGGTCAAGTTCCGGCCAAGTTCCGGAAATCGTCCATTTCCTTGCAGTAACATCCAGTAAGGTTTTCGTGCAATTTCGGAACTTGGGCGGAACTTGGGCGGAAGTTCCGGTCCCTCGGGGCGGAAGTTCCGGCCTGATGCTTTTTCCTGGGCGCTGGAGGGCATCTTGGGGGCATCTTGGGGGAATCTGGCCGGAAGTTCCGGTCCTGGAGGGCGGAAGTTCCGGCTGGGGCGCTGTAGCTCCATCAGCTTCATTTCCAGCTCTCTCTCCAATGGCTTGGTCTCCATGGCTTGCGTCTTGGTTGATGTACCTGATTGAACACAGGGTATTTGCATGAAGTAGCATGCCATCCAAGGGGGTATCAAATGCATACGTGGAAAGGAGCGAATTCACCTCTTGGTGTAGGGCTTTGGCTCGAACTCGTGTCATTGGGCCACGAGGAGGGCTTGTCGGTCTTGATGTAGTATCGACCTTGGGTAGGGCTACATCATCTCCCCCCCTTGGGAAAGAGTCGTCCTCGACTCTATGGCTTCTTCATCTTCATGATATGGCGAGAGGTCGGACACATTGAATGTGTTGCTCACCAAGTACTTGGATGTTGGTATGTCGATGACGTAGGCGTTGTCGTTGATGCGCTTGAGGACCTTGAAGGGACCATCGCCTCGGGGCTTGAGCTTTGAGTTTCTTTCTTGAGGGAAGCGGTCCTTGCGGAGGTGTATCCACACTAGGTCTCCTTCATTGAAGATGCGAGCCTTTTTCTGCATGTTGAGTCTAGTGGCTTGGCGAAGGACTTGTTGCTCGATTGTTGCCCTTGTATCTTCATGTAGCTTCTTCATGTATTGTGCTCGCTTGTCGATGTTCATGTTTACTTGCTCATGTAGCGGGAGAGGAAGGAGGTCAATCGCCGTAGGTGGTTCGAACCCGTAGACGACCATGAAGGGACTTCTCCTTGTTGTAGAATGCTTGGCGCGGTTGTAGGCAAACTCCGCATGCGGGATGCAATCTTCCCATGACTTCAAATTCTTCTTGACAAGCACTCGTAGTAGTGTGACGAGGCTTCGGTTCACCACTTCGGTTTGCCCATCGGTTTGTGGATGTGAGGAAGAGGAGAACAAAAGCTTGACGTTGAACTTGGCCATTAGTGTCTTCCAAAGGTAACTCATGAACTTGACATCTCGGTCCGAAACAATGCTTCTTGGTACGCCGTGGAGTCTCACAATTTCCCTAAAAAACAAGGAGGCAATGTGTGAAGCATCATCCGTTCGGGAGCATGGTATGAAATGAGCCATTTTAGAGAATCGATCAACCACTACAAAAATTGAATCATGTCCATATTTGGTTCTTGGCAATCCTAGTATGAAATCCATACTTATATCGGACCAAGGAGCATAAGGAATAGGCAACGGTGTGTAAAGACCATAAGAGTTTTATGTAGACTTAGCTTGTAAGCATGTTGTGCAACGGTTGCATAGGCGCTCCACGTCTCGCTTCATTCTTGGCCAATAGTAATGGTTAGATAGCATGGAGAGCGTCTTGTCTCGCCCAAAGTGTCCCATAAGACCACCACCATGCGATTCTTGTAAGAGCAAAAGGCGAAGCGATGACATGGGAATGCAAAGTTTGTTGCCCTTGAACAAGAATCCTTGGTGCAAATAGAAATCATCGATGCCCTTATCACTAGAACACTTTGCAAAGATTGGGCCGAAGAAAGTATCGGAAGCATAAAAGTCTTTGATTTCATCAAGACCCAAAACATGGATATCCAAACGAGTGAGTAAGAGGGTGAGCTTGTGGGAAAGAGCATCCGCAACTACATTGTCCTTGCCCTTCTTGTATTTGATTACATATGGAAAGGACTCAATGAACTCAACCCACTTTACATGTCTTTTGTTCAAATTGTGTTGACTTTTCAAATACTTCAAAGACTCATGGTCGGAGTGAATGACAAACTCTTTTGGCCAAAGATAGTGTTACCAAACTTCAAGAACACGAACCAAAGCATAATGTTCCTTGTCATATATAGGATAGTTGAGGCGTGCACCATCCAACTTCTCGCTATAGTATGCCACGGGTTTTCCATCTTGCATAAGAACTCCACCAATACCGAGTCCACTCGCATCACATTCAATCTCAAAAGTTTTGGAAAAGTTCGGAAGAACAAGTAGAGGAGCCTCGGTAAGTCTCTTTTTCAACTCATCAAAAGCTTTTTGTTGGGCCGTGCCCCACACAAATGGAACATTCTTTTTCGTAAGCTCATTCAAAGGGCAAGCAATGGTGCTAAAATCTTTCACAAAGCGGCGGTAGAAACCGGCAAGTCCATGGAAACTTCGGACTTGACCAACATTTGTAGGAGTAGGCCAATTGTGGATGGCCTCAACCTTGGAAGAATCAACTTCAATGCCATTGGCGGAAACCACAAATCCAAGAAAAACCAACTTGTTTTGAGCAAAGGTACACTTGGGGAGGTTTGCATAAAGCTTCTCATGACGCAAGATGCATAAGACTTCTCTCACATGTTGTACATGGTCCTCGAGATTTTTGCTATAAATGAGAATATCATCGAAATAGACAACCACACTCTTGCCAATGAGAGTTCGCAAGATGTGATTCATGAGGCGCATGAAAGTTGATGGAGCATTTGAAAGACCAAATGGCATGACAAGCCATTCATAGAGACCAAGTTTGGTCTTGAATGCCGTCTTCCATTCATCACCAATTGCCATGCGGATTTGGTGGTAGCCACTACGCAAATCTATCTTAGAGAAAATCGTGGAACCACTCAATTCATCTAGCATGTCATCTAAACGCGGAATGGGATGGCGGTAGCGAACGGTAATGGCATTGATGGGGCGACAATCCATACACATTCGTTGCGATTCATCCGGTTTAGGCACAAGAATCACGGGCACCGCACAAGGGCTTAAGCTTTCACGAACATACCCTTTTTCGAGGAGGTCTTGTATTTGGCGTTGAATCTCCTTTGTGTCTTCGGGGTTGGTGCGGTAGGCGGCGCGGTTTGGTAGAGGAGCACCGGGTATGAGGCGATGCGGTGCTCGATCCCTCTAAGCGGTGGGAGTCCATGAGGGAGCTCGTCGGGGAAGACATCTTGGAACTCCTTCAAAAGAGACAACAAAGACGAAGGAAGTGTTGTTAAGTCGTTAGTCTCCGAGGATGGCCCCTTGCAAATGAGCACATAGTGCAATTTGGTGGATGGGTTGTGGTGTACTTCTCTCATCTCACTCTTTGTAGCTATGAGGACACTCTTCATCTCACTCATATATGGCTTGTGGCGCTCACTTTCTTTTTGGTGGGTCACTCTCTCATCACTCATCTCACTAGTGATAGTAGCTTCCTTAGCCCTCGCTAAAGCCTTTGCATTGTCCGCAATTACTTGGCTAGGAGTCATTGGGCGTAGGATGAATGTCTTGTCGCCAACCTTGAAGCTATAGGCATTTGTGTAGCCATCATGGCTTGCTCTTTTGTCATATTGCCATGGGGCGACCAAGTAGCATGTGGCACACCGTCATGGGCACTACATCACAATCAACGGTGTCTTCATAAGCGCCAATCTTGGAAGGATACGGAGACGGTGTGTTGTATCTTGACGTTTCCATTGTCACTTAGCCATTGCACATGGTAAGGGTGGGGGTGTTTCCGGAGTGTAAGGTTGAGCTTGGAGCATAGTTCGGTGCTTGCAAGATTGTGGCAACTCCCTCCATCGATGATAACCTTTATTGACTTGCCATTGATTCCGGCTCTTGTTTGGAAGATGTTGCACCTTTGATCTTCATTGGGGAGTGCATGGGTTGTCAACACTTTGGTCACCAAAAGTGATGGGCTTGCATCATGCACACATAGGACTTGCTCTTGGTCTTCCAAGTCATCATCTTCATGATTGGTTGCGGCTTGTACCAAGGCTTCATATTCACCTTCACTCAAGTACTCCACATCTCCATCATCTCGGGTTATCATAACTCTTGTGTTCTTGCATTCAAAGGATTTATGTCCTTGAGCGCCACACTTGAAGCAAGTGATGTTACTAGATCCCGTGGAAGCTTTGGAGGACATAGTTGATTGCTCCGGCTTGAAGCTTGTTGTCTTGAAGGCACTCTTCGTTTGCTTGGGAGGATCCTTGGACGCAAAAGCATTTGTGTTTTTCATGCTTGAGGAGGTGTTTGTTGCATTTCTTGCGGCGAAGAAGGACTTGGTCTTGGCACTTGCTAAGTCTTCTCGCACTTGGCGCTCGGCTCTTGTAGCTTGATCAAGCAACTCAACCATGTTGGTGTAAGGCAAGAACTCCACTATCCTCTTGACGGGAATGTTCAATCCATTCAAGAATCTTGCCATTGTTTGCTCTTCTCGCTCATCCACATTGGCACTCATCATGGTCATGTGCATCTCCTTGTAGTACTCCTCAACGGACTTGAAGCTTTGCTTGAGTTGAGTAAGCTTGTTGAAGAGGTCACACTTGTGGTGGGTGGGCACAAAGCGTTTGTGCATGACTTCTTGCATCTCTTCCCATGTGTCAATGGGCTCTAAGTCTTCCTTGTCACGCTTCTTGTTCACTTCTTCCCACCAAACATTTGCATATCCCTCAAACTCAAGAGATGCCATGGCAACTTTCTTTGCTTCGGAGAAGTTGTGGATGCGGAATATCTTGTCAACCTTGAGGACCCAAGACAAGTATGCATCGGGGTCTTCCTCTCCTTGGAACTTGGGCATGGTGAACTTTAGCTTCCCAAAGATTTCCTCCTCATTACGGTCATTGCGTCTAGGCGGTGGTCTTTCTTCACATTGGTCTTGGCGTGGTTGAGGTTGAGGTTGTGGACCTTGAGCGTCTCGATTGTTGTTGCTATGTTGTTGACGAGGAGGCGGTCTTCCATGACCTTCATCTTGATCATCATTGTTGTGGCGGTGTCGAGGCATCACACTTTCTTCACTTGATGCTTGGTGATGACTTGATTCTTCATGTCTTGCCCTTGGAGGTGGTCTTCTTGCATGAGGTCGATCATCATGATGGCGGCGATTATCTTGACCTTGAGGGCGTTGTGGTTGAACAACATTGATGATTTGGCGCTCTTGGCGTGCTTGCCTTTGTTCCTCTTCATGAAGGTGGTGCCTTCTAGCTTGAGCTTCTTGTACTTGTCGTTCCCGCTCTTGTTCTTCAAGTGCTTGTTGTTCATTGCGGAGACGCTCTTGTTCCCTTGCTCGAACTAGCTCTTGATCATGTCGAAGGCGTTCTTGCTCTTGTTGGAATTGAGCATGGAGATTCTCTTGTTGAAGGCGCTCTTCTTCAAGGCGTTGACGTTCTTGGACAAGTCGAAGTCGAGCTTGTTCCGCTTCTTGAGCTTGTTGATGAAGCACTTGAACATCCACATTATGGTGGCGTGGGTCTTCATTGGAATCATGGTGAGACGGTGTAGGAGCTCGTGACCTTGAGCTATGAGAGCGCGAAGACCTTGAGTGGTGTCTTCTATCTTCTTGACGGTTGAGTGTATGGAGGATATTGTCCAACGCCGTCTTCATTTCCCTTGTCTCTTGACCTTGTATGGCGAGTGTTGCCTTCAACTCATTGCCTTGAGTTTCAATCTTCTCATTGAGGTCTTGAACTTGATTGTTGAGGCCATTCCTTTGCACTTGAGCTCTTTCTTCATAGCGGACGTTGGTATCCTTGAGCATAGCTTCAAATTGATTGAGCTTGGCATGGACGGCTTGAGTGGCTATCCAATGTTGATGCCGCGTCATCGGTAGTTGGTTCCCTTCTCCACTAGACATGATTACAACTAAAACAAGAACTATGTGGTGGGTGGTTAGGAAAAACTACCAAAAGTGTCAAAACTTGCAAACCAAAATCGAAAAGGTGTTTCAAGACGGAGGGCAACCGATATGTATGCACACACACAAAACAAAAACTCTATATGGTGTTAGGTATGGATGTGGAAGCCAAATGGAAGAACCAAACGAAAAGTCTATTGTCAAAAGTGGGTAAGATCCAAAAGTCACAAGTCAAAGGCGGTGATCACAAAAGGCATACACAAGGTGGAACACACGCGTGGGACAAAATGGGGTTAGCGCGACTTGGAAAATGAGCACGAACAAAATTGGTCCTAGCGAAGACTACTAGCTCGGTGTCACGCCAACACAAGAGAGACCGTGGCTTGGTTGCAAAATTGAGAAGCAACTAGATTTGCGCAAGACGCCTCTCTTCTCTTTTCTCTCTTTTGCTTATAAGCTTTGGACTCTTTTGTGTATAGGTAACTCACACTCTTTTCTCTTTTTGTATTTTTTTTCTTTCTTTTTCTCACTATGCAAGGATACTACTATCTATGTAAGTATGTCACACTTCTTTTGCTTATCTTTTCACACGAGCTTGCTTCGTAGCTTTGCTCAACACACGCACACCCTCACGGTCGGGACGCTTGCGCAATGCTTCGCAACACTAGAAAGCCACTCTCGATAGGAAAGGTACGCAAAAGAGGCTAAGGCTACAAGTTAGGGGCAAGTTATACCACTTGATGATGGTGGCCGACGATCTTGAACTTGCTATGGTGGAGGTGTCAAATGAACCGCTTGGATCTTCGGGGTGCCGTCGTCGTTGTCGATGTTGCGGAAGCTATGTGGTTGCTGAAATGGCACACAAACCGAAGTCCAAACACAAGGGGGTTAGTGCCAAAACGAAAAATGAAGAATGCTGTCAAAATTTCGGCTGGCCGGAACTTCCGGTCCTGAGGGGCGGTACTTCCGGTCCCGGGCGGAACTTCCGGTTCGGCCGGGCGGAACTTCCGGTTCGGCCGGGCGGAACTTCCGGTCGCAATCAGATCTGCGGGCTGTTCTTCGATTTGGGCGGAAACCCGGGCCGAAAATCTTCGAATTCGCGGAAAATTTGGCACTAAAAGCGGTGGGAAGGTGGGGGAATTGCAGATCAACACCAAAGACAAGTTTCTATTGGACCAAAACCACCAAAAACTCAACAAATCGCGAGATCGATCCAAGGCCAATTTGGGGCTATTTTTTGGGAAAAAAATTTGGGAAATTTTTTGGGCGAAATTGGTGGAATTGGGGGCTGTGGGGGTCAAATCCGTGGCAACCAAAGAGCTCTTGATACCATATGATAAGGGCTAAGCCCAAGGATTTGCCCGATCTTCACGGATTTGGGTGGAACTCGTGGGGGAGATGGATGAACGCGATGAACACGACGAACGCGGAGGGGAATCGTGGGGATACAACACACACACGCACACAAAATCGGTTTTCCCTCGTTGGCTCGAACCACCAACTCGATAGAGGTTGCGAGAAAAGACCTTCCGGTAGAAGTCCCGCAAAGAGATCGACAAGTCGAATCCCGAGAGATCTAGAAGGGCGAAAAGACCGGAAGGTTGATAGAAGTGCAAGCAAAAGACCAAATAGGTAGAAGTGCAAGCAAAAGATCAACAATCAATAGAAGTCGCCAAAGAGATCTTCACGAGTCGACAAGGAGCCCGGGTGGGTAAAAGATCAAAGATCTAGGTAGGGTTCCCACAAGGGTGAGCTAAGCTCAGGTTTAATTTCACATCAAGTCTAATCTCAGATCTGAGCCAACAAGGCTATTTATAGGTGGGGGCGAAGGGGTAAGTTACACGCTGAAAAGTGCTGTTTTGCTAAAGTTCGGTAGGGCGGAAGTTCCGGTCATCCTGGGCGGAAGTTCCGGTCAGGGGCGGAAGTTCCGGTCTTCTGGGCCGGAAGTTCCGGTCGGGCCGGAAGTTCCGGTCAAGTTCCGGCCAAGTTCCGGAAATCGTCCATTTCCTTGCAGTAACATCCAGTAAGGTTTTCGTGCAATTTCGGAACTTGGGCGGAACTTGGGTGGAAGTTCCGGTGGGCGGAAGTTCCGGTCCCTCGGGGCGGAAGTTCCGGTCTGATGCTCTTTCCTGGGCGCTGGAGGGCATCTTGGGGGCATCTTGGGGGAATCTGGCTGGAAGTTCCGGTCCTGGAGGGCGGAAGTTCCGGCTGGGGCGCTGTAGCTCCATCAGCTTTATTTCCAGCTCTCTCTCCAATGGCTTGGTCTCCATGGCTTGCGTCTTGGTCGATGTACCTGATTGAACATAGGGTATTTGCATGAAGTAGCATGCCATCCAAGGGGGTATCAAATGCATACGTGGAAAGGAGCGAATTCACCTCTTGGTGTAGGGCTTTGGCTCGAGCTCGTGTCATTGGGCCACGAGGAGGGCTTGTCGGCCTTGATATAGTATCGACCTTGGGTAGGGCTACATCAAAGATGATATGGGGTGGCCCGATCTTCTCAGTAAGCGACGGTGGTGATGAACACACGATAGTAGCAGCGGATGGAATCGATGATGATGAGGAGGATAACTTGTATGATGCCGACGAAGTCTCTCGATTGATTCCTGATGCCAATGCAACAGCTCTCAACCCTGCAAGATATTCGCAACTCCACACACTTGCGCACGTAGCCGCCGACCACGAAGCGGTAGATTGCAATCTTCTAATCCCCAATGGAACAGCGAGATCACACAAACTTTCGATAGCATAAAACTCCGCATCGCAACGAATTGGAGAGTTGGGGAACAATAGTTTTGCTTAGCAAACAACTATGAACTAGGGTTTATCTTAAACTTGGTCTAAAGCAGCTAGGGGGTCGTCCAAGGCACTTATATAGGCGTCCGGGAAGAGTTCTGGTCGAAAAGATACAAGAATAACCGACCCGCGAATAGATCCGGTCGAGACAGGACTCGGACTGGTCCGGTCTGGGATCCGGTCAACCGGGCTGTGGACCGGGCGGGCCGGTCTGTGGTCCGGTCAACCGGGCGGCAACCGGAAACTTCGCAACTTTCCGGTTTTTGCCCGGTACGATAAATCTCATCCGGTTGGGACCTGGCTGGCCGGTCTGGGGGCCGGTCTGACCGGGTTCTGGACCGGCCTGGACGTCGTCTTCTCCTCTCGCGCATGCCTCCCGCTCCTCCCTCGCACGTCCGTGAGATATCTTCATGTCCAGCTCCATGTCCAGCTTCACGGCCATCTTGACGTCCGTCTTCATGTCCAGCTGCTCCTCTCCTCGTGCGATGCTTGTCTCCTCTTGATACCTGATGATACATAAGTAATAGGACTTAGGCGAGTATAAAGTTCTCATCAATCAAAGTATCGTTTAGAAACAAGTTCACCTGTTGTTTAAGTAGCTTTGCACGAGCTCTTGTAATTGGTCCAATCCGAACTTCATTGGACTTGAGCTTCACAGCAGGTTCATCTTCATTTGTTAATGACGGAGGTAGTGGTGAAGTAGGGATGTCCTCATCACACCATCACGTGCAGCAATAAGGGCCAATGTATCTTCATCAAAGCCGCTTGCAGAATCATATTCGCCATCTTCACGCACCAACATCACACGCTTGGTTCTGCATTCTCTCTCTATGTGTCCAAATCCCAAGCATTTGCGACATTGTATGTCGCGCGTCTTCCCCGTGGAGGCCATCGAAGATGAACTCCGAGGAGGACTAGCAGATGGTGGTGGAGTAGCAGCCGGTGGTGCTCGTGATGCAGGCGCGGTGTACTTGGAGGTAGAAGGTGCTGATGTAGCCCCACGAGATTGTGGCGCTGATTGTCGCGGAGTCCATGACGATGTACGACCTGCGTAAACATTAGCTTTTCTCCATGGTGGTTGACGATCCCGCACTTCACGTTCAGCTTTGCAAGCAAGATGAAACAAGCGAGTAATAGTGTTGTACTCCTTATAATCTAGAATATGCTGAATCTCTTTATTCAAACCACCAAAGAAACGTGCAAGCATAGCCTCATTATCCTCTACAAGACCACATCGAATCATGCCAGTTTGTAATTCTTGATAATAGTCTTCTACAGAATTTTTTCCTTGTTCTAAGCGAGACAATTGTTTAAGCAAATCACGTTGATAATGTGGAGGAACAAAACGAGTACGCATAGCAAGTTTTAAACCAACCCAAGTAGTAGGAATATTAGCATGGTGTACTCTACAATGCTCAGACCACCAAATAGATGCAAAATCTGTGAACTCACAAGTAGTAGCACTAACACGCAGATGATCAGGATAGCGTAAACATGCAAAACGTTGCTCTACTTCCAATTCCCATGCAAGTTATGCATCAGGATTATATCTACCCTCAAATGGTGGAATATTCAATTTTAGTTTAGCAACATGATCATCATCACGTACCGGCCGTGGAGGTGGTCGAGCGTGGCGGTGCAGCTGCCGTGGACGACCAGGTGCAGGTTGTTGGACCTCCTCGTCATCCAGCGCGTTCTCATCTACTTGCTCATCCTCGTTCCCTCCATAATCCTCATATCCTTCATCAGAAGGCGCATCATGTGCGGCTGCTGCAGCAGGAGCGGTACCCGCAGGCACATCCACAAGGGGAACGCGGCGTGCACGACGTCGCATGGGCTGCGGTAATCGAGTCAACAGCTCCTGGAACTTGGTGTCAAGCTTGGAGTTGAAGGCTGCCTCGAGGCCATCGATCTTGTCCAGCGCGTCGGTGAGTTTGGCGTCAACATCACCGAGGCGCCCATCCACGTCGGTTGCATGCCCGCCCAAAAGGTGGATGAAGTGAGCATGCATATCTGCATTCGTCATCTTATCCGGGTCAACGTTCGCCGACTCTGTGCCTGTCATGGTTAGTACAGAAAAAGCACAAATGTATATGCCTACAAACTACGGAATATGGTGGTTCACGCGCAATTCGTCAAGCAAAATACAAAGCTCTTACAAGTTCTTACCAAACAGAAGGAAGGTGATATGGCAACCAACAAGGATCAGCATCTCCAAAGATTGCCAAAGCGATTACCAGGTGTCGACACAGTGCACGTGGAGAAATCTGTGGAGCTCTGGGAAGGCAAAGTATAGTGATATGGTGGCACAATAATCAAATCAGAGATGCAAATTGAGTAAACGCTCAACGAAGGTACTGTGCTGGTCCTAGGCTAGATCGTATTAGAGACGCGAGCCTAAATCACCAACGAGGCCACGACGCGGCGCAAAAAGCAAGAGGCAGCTAACTGGCGCTGAAGGATAGAGGCACCTAAGGTAAGGGACCTTTTTTTTTTTGACTCAACCCTGGCGCTGGAGGGCAGGGGTCTCTATGGTCGGGCGACCGAATTTTTTTTTTCGGGGAATCTACCTTGGTGCTAGACCACAAAGGCCTCTATGGTCGGGCGACCATAAATTTTTTTTTCGATTTTTTTTTTGCAGCTAGACTGCTATCGGGATTCCGACGGAAAACGCGAAATTGACCAAGAAAACGGATCTAAAACCCGAAAAAACTCTGAAACGAAGATCAAGAAAGACCCTACTACGATGGGAATCAAAGGGGAACAACAAAGAGTTGATGGCAGATGTGGCGGAAGTGTATGGTGGCGGTGATATGGTGAGGACTGCAAGCGGAGATGGTGCGGCGGCGACGCGACTACTATGACCAGAACTTGAAACTCTAACGACTCTAGACGCTAAGACCAGCACGCGACACAACGATTGCAGACAAAGACTCAAAAAGCAAAAACTGAAAAGATCATGCAATGGCTTGGCAGGGGCTATGGGACGGATGATCTAAACCTAATATATTTTTGTGGGGCTTTTTCCAGGTTATAGGTAAAACAAATCTACACTAGGAAAAGCACGTAAATCTCACCGAGCAACCTGAAATCTGATACCACTTGATAGGACAAAGGTGTCCGATCTTTCGATGAGATGTGGATAAATCGATTTGTTGGTGGAGTTCGTGCTTGACGATCCGACTACACGTGCAAAGCTCGTGCGCCAATGCAATCGCTAGGACAATCTCCGGGAGTTACTGATCTTGCGGGAGCACGATCAGCCGACCAACAAGGGTCTTAATTCCTACCTGAAATCGAGAACAAGTAAGAACTAAAAATGCAATCAAAATATTGCGAATAGAGATGAAAGCTTGATTGATAATGGTGGGATTCCGAATAGGCGGTCTTGTTCTGGGCGTTGGCCTCAAAAGAAGTACACGAAGTTGCAGCAATTGGCTAACTTTTAATCTAATCAAAATCCAAGTTCTAATGACGGCTACGGAGGGATATATATGGGGGAAGTCAAGGGATTTTCGTTCAACCAGCTAGGGTTGGCCAAAAACACCCCTAAATGGGCCTTCCTCCACTTATATGGCATCTTAAAATCCCCTAAAATACCTAATCCGAAAATACATGGGCCTGGCCCATTAAATAAGGTGACGCAGCACCAATAATAACTCTTGGACGAATTTTATGATGGGGAAACTTGTAGAATTCGTCCAAGCATCGTTGCTCCATTATGGTGGCTTCAATGTTCTGAAATCTCCACTTGGGCGTCCTCTTGAATCCTCACATGTTTGCTGCCATCTCCTCCATGTGTGATCATGCTCCAATGCTTGTCCTCCTCATCCATGCTAGGTCCATCATTCGTAAGAGTAACAAACATATCTGATTTAGGCAGCATCATATTCTCATGTATCTGAGGAATAGTTCCAAGAAACGAAAGTACCTGATAATTAAGTTGTTTGGCACGAGCTCGAGTGATTGGTCCTTGTATTTGTGTGGCTGTAGGTACAGCGGTTGTATCAATAGATGGGATGTCCTCATCAAATATGAAGAAGTAGCCCACAACTTCTCCCAAGTGAACCAAGATATATCTCTCCTCCGAGAAGCTACGGACAACTTGCATGGCCAAATGGCGGCCAATGATGCGAACATGGAGCGACGCATGGATAGCCTCGAGCGCGCCATCACCAACTTGGGCCGCCGCCATCGACATCGCTCTACTTCCTTATCATCATCAACCTCGTCACAAGCCTACTACTCTCATGATCGCCATTCGTCTTCAAGCTCCGACTCAAGGCATGGAGACCATCATCGACCTCGTCGCCCGCATGCTCGTCAAGAAGATTCTCGCTCAAACTCAAGGCGTGGAGAAGTCCATCGCCATGCTCGTCTTCATGAACGTCCTCCACAAGAGCAAGTTCTTCACCAAGATCATCATCAAGCGGCTCGCCATTCCCACCATGGGCATGACGACCAACCCCACGACAACTTCATCCACAACATGGAACCGACACCTCATCGTCAAGCCCATGTTGATGCTCAAGACCAAGGTCCTCAAGATCAACCTCGGCGAGATCTTCGACGTCATCCTCGCCATGACCAACGTGGACGAGGAGAGCCACAACATGATCAAGATGAGAGGGCCAACAATGAGCATCGTCACCAACTTCGACAAGATCTTCAACTACATCCTCACCGTGAACCAAGTGAAGCTAGTGTCCAACTTCAACGCCAACCCAATGCTATGGTTGGCCGCGGAAGACCTCCTATACCACCTCAAGCCGCAAGAGATGAAGGCATCCGTCCTCGCCGAAGAAATTTGGAGGATGAAGAAAACATGTTTGGAAGGCTCAAGTTCACCATGCCCAAGTTCAAGGGTGAAGAGGATGCCGAGGCCTACCTCTCATGGGCACTCAAGGTTGACAAGATATTCCGCATCCACAACTACTCCGGTGCCAAGAAAGTGGCCATGGCGTCTCTTGAGTTTGAGGATTATGCCAACACTTGGTGGGAGCAAGTTCTCACTCTAAGGGAAGAAAAGGGTGAACCTCCGATTGCCACTTGGGAAGAGATGAAAGAAGAGATGCAAGCTCGCTTTGTCCCAACCCACTATGAGACCGACCTCTTCAACAAGCTCCAAAAGTTGAAGCAAGGTACCAAGACCGTTGAGGAGTTCTTCAAGGAGATGGAGTTGACTATGATGCGAGCTAACATACAAGAATCCGAGCAACAAACCATCGCTCGTTTCTTCAATGGTCTCAACTATCCCATCAAGCGAATTGTGGAGTTCCAACCTTATTCCAACATGGTTGAGTTGGTTCACCAAGCCTCCAAGGCTGAGCGCCAAGTGAGTGAGGACATCAAGTACTCCAAGTCCAATTCATACTTCGCCTCCAAGTTCGCGACAACAACACCTACAACAAGTGTCAAGCCTACCGCATCCACTACACCATCCAAGCAACCGACTATCCAAAGTCGCATGAAGCAAACGGTGTCCTCTACCGCCTCCTCTAAGGCCTCTACGGGACCCTCTAATGTCACTTGTTTCAAGTGTGGCACCCAAGGCCACAAATCCTTTGAGTGCAAGAATACCAAGGTCATGATCACCATGGAGAATGGTGACATAGCGACTCTCGATGAAGATGAATATGAAGCCATGGTACAAGCCGCCGTCGCAAGTGAAGAAGCTTATGATGAAGATAGTGGAGAAGACCCTCTCTTATGCGTGCATGACCCTAACCCTTCAGTTGTGGTCACAAGGGTGCTCACAACTCAACCTCACGCTATGGAAGACCAACGGTGTAACATCTTCCAAACCCGTGCCGGTATTGGTGGCAAATCAATCAAGGTCATCATCGACGGGGGAAGTTGCCACAACCTCGCAAGCACCGAATTGTGTGAGAAGCTCAACCTTACACTTCGCAAGCACCCTCATCCTTACCATATCCAATGGTTGAGTGACAAGGGCAATGTCAAGATACAACATACCGTCACCGTCAACTTCAAGATCGGCCCCTATGAAGATACCATTGAGTGCGACGTGGTGCCCATGACGGTGTGCCACATGTTGCTTGGCCGCCCATGGCAATTCGACAAGAAGGCCATACATGACGGACACACCAATGCATACACCTTCAAGGTCAAGGATAAGAAGTTCGAGCTTCGCCCAATGACTCCTAGCCAAATCATCGCCGACAATGCGAAGGCTTTAGCGAGGGCACAACAACTCAACCACCATAGTGAGTTGAGAGGAGAGGGAGCGACCCACCAAAAGGAGAGTGAGCGCCACAAGCCCTATATGAGTGAGATAAAGAGCGTCCTCCTAGCCACCAAAAGCGAGTGGAAAGAAGTGCAAGAAAACCCATCCACCATATTGCACTATGTGCTAATTTGCAAGGGCCCGTTCTCGGAGACTAACGCCTTAACCAACATTCCTTCGTCTTTGTTGTCTCTTTTGAAGGAGTTCCAAGATGTCTTCCCCGACGAGCTACCTCATGGACTTCCACCGCTTCGAGGCATCGAGCACCGCATCGACCTCATACCCGGCGCTCCCCTTCCAAACCGTGCCGCCTACCGCACCAACCCCGAGGACACAAAGGAGATTCAACGACAAATACAAGATCTCCTCGCCAAGGGGTACGTTCGAGAAAGTCTTAGCCCTTGTGCCGTTCCCGTGATTCTTGTTCCTAAGCCAGATGAGACGCAATGAATGTGTATGGATTGCCGCCCCATCAATGCCATTACCGTTCGTTACCGCCATCCCATTCCGCGCTTAGATGATATGCTTGATGAGTTGAGCGGTGCCACGATTTTCTCTAAAGTCGATTTGCGTAGCGGATACCACCAAATCCGCATGGCGATTGGTGATGAATGGAAGACGGCATTCAAGACCAAACTTGGTCTCTATGAATGGCTTGTCATGCCATTTGGTCTTTCAAATGCTCCATCAACTTTCATGCGACTCATGAATCACATCTTGCGTCCTCTCATTGGCAAGAGTGTGGTTGTCTATTTCGATGATATTCTCATTTATAGCCAAAATCTCGAGGACCATGTGCAACATGTGAGAGAAGTCTTATGCATCTTGCGTAATGAGAAGCTTTATGCAAATCTTCCCAAATGCACTTTTGCCCAAAACAAATTGGTTTTCCTTGGTTTTGTGGTTTCCGCCAATGGCATTGAAGTTGATTCTTCGAAGGTTGAGGCCATCCACAATTGGCCTACTCCTACAAATGTTGCTCAAGTTCGAAGTTTTCATGGACTCGCCGGTTTCTATCGCCGCTTTGTGAAAGATTTTAGCACCATTGCTTGCCCTTTGAACGAGCTTACCAAAAAGAATGTTCCGTTTGTGTGGGGCAAGGCCGAACAAAATGCTTTTGATGAATTGAAGAAACGCCTTACCGAAGCTCCTCTTCTCGTCCTTCCAAATTTCGACAAAACTTTTGAAATTGAGTGTGATGCGAGTGGACTTGGTATTGGTGGCGTTCTTATGCAAGATGGTAAACCCGTGGCATATTATAGTGAGAAGTTGGATGGCGCACGCCTCAACTATCCTATATATGACAAGGAACTTTATGCTTTGGTTCGCGTTCTTGAGGTTTGGCAACACTATCTTTGGCCGAAAGAGTTTATCATTCATTCCGACCATGAGTCTTTGAAGTATTTGAAAAGCCAACACAATTTGAACAAAAGACACGCAAAATGGGTTGAGTTCATTGAGTCCTTCCCATATGTAATCAAATACAAGAAGGGCAAGGACAATGTAGTGGCGGATGCTCTTTCCCGCAAGCTCACCCTTTTACTCACTCGTTTGGATTTTCATGTATTGGGACTTGAGGAGATCAAAGAACTCTATTGATGCGGGCTAAGCCCGAGGGTGTGCCCAATCTTCACGGTTTGACCCGGGTGAGTGTGATTGCGGAGGGGGATTCGCGGGGAAGTGGATGAACGCGAAGAACACGATACAAACACACGCACACAACACAATCGGTTTGTTCTCGTTGGCCCGAACCACCAACTCGATAGAAGTTGCAAGGAAAAGACCTTTCGGTAGAAGTCCCGCAAAAGATCGACGAATCGAAGATCCTATGAATCTAGAAGGGTGAAAAGACCAAACTCAATAGAAGTGCAAGCAAAAGACCAAATAGGTAGAAGTGCAAGCAAAAGATCAAGATTGGTAGAAGTCACCAAAGAGATACAATAGGATTCGATAAGGAGCCCGGGTGGTACAATAGGAATTAACCTAAGGTGGGGGTTTCCCAAATCCACAAAGGGATAATAGAGGCATAAGCCAATTCATCTAAACATCATCTCTCCCTCATGAAGGTGGGGGTAGGTGCCTATTTATAGGTAAGGGGATGAAGGGGTAAGTTACAAGCCAAAGTGGGCTGAGATCTGGCTGAGGTTCGATGGGGCGGAAGTTCCGGCCGTCCTGGGTGGAAGTTCCGGTCCTGGGCGGAAGTTCCGGCCATCAGGGGCGGAAGTTCCGGCCGCAGCTCTTCAGTGCGAGCATCTTCGGTCTTGACAGCATCTGGGCGGAAGTTCCGGCCAGGATGGGCGGAAGTTCCGGCCTGGAGCGTCCAGCGCTTCTTCCTCCTTCTCTTCCATGCTTCCGTGACATCGGCCTTGCGTCCTCGGGTCTCCATGGCATCCGCTCTTCCCTCCGTACAGGTCGTCGAGTTCCTATCATCAAGATGTGACGGAGTATGAAGTAGTATATCGTTCCACATAGGCGATTGTAGGCACGCATAAAGGAGAAGATTCACCTTTGCGTGTCGTCTTGGCGATGAAGCATATGATGCGGTGAAGACCGAAGGTCGGGCTGCATCATCTCCCCCCACTTGAAAAAGAGTCGTCCTCGACGATAGCTCTTCATGAACTTGAATAGGAGGTAGATGACAACCACGCTTGAATGTCCACTTGAAAGTCGTATACCCTATGAATAGCACAAGAGAAACAAGAGAACAATCAAAGCGTAGCCAATGTTCCACGGGATTAGCAAGGGGCCTTATGTAGAATGAGGTCACCTTAGCTAGATGTCGGTGTGCTCTCATTGAGAGATCTTGTGTAGTAGATGTATGGGGTTCAACCCATTCGTTGACGCTCATTCTCAAGTCACGTTTACCTTCACACAACAAAGACCAAGCAAAGTATGTTTGTGTGTGATATTGGAGCACATCATCGATGACATGTCCTTTCATATTAACAACACCGTTAGCACAACACAAATTTATCAAGAATAATGCATGTGCAAGGTCAATGTGTAAGAACTTCGTATGAACATCTTCCAAATGTGGAAACACAAAAACTCCAAATTGTGAGACGACCATGGTGTCCATCTCATGTATAAACTCATTTTCATTGTTGCTCTCAAGGCATCGGAAAGAGAATTTGGTCAACATCCTTGAAGCAACAAGTGGAGAATTTGGCAAAAACACATACGGAAGAGCGTCCAAAATATCATCAACATGTGTGCACACAAACCATTGGAAAGAGAAATTGGTCCTCATATTTGGTGCAACACACAACATATCGTCCAAAAAGTTCACCAAGAAAACATTTACACAACCGTGTGTGCCAACAAACCAAATGAAAGAGCAATTGGTCAAATTGTTTGAGGCAACACCAACGGTAAGAATCACATCATCATGCTTGCAAAAGAACCAAGAGAAAGAGAAATTGTTCGGCATGTTCAATGCAAAGCATGGGAAAGGTATTAGAGCCGGGTTCGATCTTGAACTTACTTGTATTATGCTCTCTAGAGCTCTCTTTGTCAACTCGTGCTCAATCGAGGTTGACATTGGCATTCTTGTACCTACACACACAATAGGCAAAGCAAAGAACGTGTGTGCATGGTATATGAACACATCATCCATCATGATTGTCCATTTCTTTTGCACATCACCATTAGCGTTAAGCAAAGCATCATAATAGATATGGTGAATATGCGGAGTAAACATGGGAACATGCTCAACATGGATATATGCAAAGTCTCCAAAATTTGAGAGAGCTATGGGGGCAATCTCATTTACAAGCATATTAACATTATGGCAAACCAAGCATTGGAAAGAACAATTGTTCAACATTTTGGTTGCATTAATGTGAGAGTATTGCAAGCATCTAGCACAAAACATGTTCAACATTGTATCGTTGTTGTCGACAAACCTATGCAAAGAGAAATTGTTCGGCAAGGTTGTCACAACATAAGCATTATCATTTTTATTATCGTCATTGCAAGCAACACATGGGAAAGAGAAATTGTTCAACAAGTTGCATGCAATGGGAGATATATTGAAACATTCATCGCATGGCATGATCATATTGTCACAAGCAAGTAATTCTACATGATCAACAATGTTATCAAGCAAAGCATCACATGGAGGAATGAATGAAGCATATGACATAGCAATTGTATCATTATCATCATGCATGAACTCACAAATCATCATGTCCACTAGTGGGATCATGACATCATCAACACCCATATAGGTACCTTTGTAGTCCGACTCATTTGAGGTAGGTGTTGTGGAAGTGGTAGGCTCCATGTGTCCTCCATGTTCATCTTCAATCAAGCATGGTGTGATAGCATCATCTTCATGCACCATGTACATCTTCTCCATGATCGGGAACTCGTCATCCATGGGACCTAATGAGACACAAGGAAACACACGAGAGGTAGAGGGTAAGTTGTTAGAATTCGAAATGGCCTCACATGACCTATCAACTACCACTCTCACCTCACTCGGTGTATCACTCATATCCTCAATGTGGAGGCACTCAAGCTCATGTATAGTGGATTCACTCATCTCACATATAGTGGAGTCGCTCATCTCACATATAGTGCATTCGCTCATCTCACATATAGTGGAGTCGCTCATCTCACATATAGTGGAGTCCCTCATCTCCATGGCAATGGCGTCGTCGATGTCCGAGCAACCTAGCAAAGAGGAAGACAACACAAGAGGAGTAGAGGTTAATGTGTTAGAAATCAAAGCGTCCTCACTCAACTCATGTGGTGTGTCACTCTTGCTCTCAAGGTGTTTGAAGTAGAATTTGCACTCGGCTTTGTCTTTGGGGGTCATATTGGCTTCAAGAGCTTCTAGCTCGGCAAAGTAGGCTCTCATCTCGGCCTTTTCTTGTGGTGTCATTTTGGGTGGCTCTCACTCGGAAGGGTGTATGTATGTGGTGGAAGGAAAACTACCAAAAGGTCAAAACTCGCAAACCAAAATCGAGAAAATGGTTCAAGTTAGAGAATAACCGATATGTACTCACACACACACTCAAAGAACACGCAAAAGGCTAAGAACTCTATATGGTGGTAGGTGAGGAAGTGGATAGCAAACGAAAAGAACCAAAGAAAATGTCTATTGTCAAATGTGGGTAAGATCCAAAGTCAAATGTCAAAAGTGGTGATCTATGTCAAGGAAACACGGAAACACACACAAGGAAGAACAATGGGGTTAGCGCGGCCAAGGAAGTGAGCAAGTAACAAAGATGGTCCTAACGAAGACTATAAGCTCGGTGTCGCGCCAACACAAGAGAGACCGTAGCTTGGTTGTATATTCGAGAAGCAACAAGATTTGCACAAATGCCACTCTTCTCTTTTCTCTCTTAGTGCTTACAAGCTTTGCACTCTTTTGTATCGGTGGACACTCTTTTTGTATTTCCTTTTCCTTTTTCTCTTTTTTTTCACTTTTTTTTTCTATGCTTAGAAGCTTTATTTTTCTCTATGTCACACTTTTTCTTCTTTTGTGTATCTTTCTCACCGAGCGTGCTTCGGAGCTTTGCTCAACACAACGCACACACACCCTCTCACGGTCGTGACACTTGTGCAATGCTTCGCAACACTCGGAAAGCCACTCTCAATGGGATAGGTACACAAAGAAAGAAACGGGGCTACAAGGGGTGGGGCAAGTTATACCTATTGATGTTAGGCGGTGTCAAGCACACGAACTTGCGATGATCGAGGTGGTGTCGACGATGGTGTCGAAGTTGCGTCGGAATCCGGGGTGCCAAAGGTGTCGTCGCGGTTGTTGGTGTAGGCGCGGAAGCGGATTAGACAACCAATGCACTCCACAAGGAAATCCGAGCAAATTAAGTCAATGCCCGAAAAGTTGGGTCAAAACGAGCGGTCAAAAGTTGGGCTCCAAAAATCGTCAAAAACTAGAGGTGGGCTATGTGGAGTATATGAAGGTTGATGTTAAAATTTGGAGTCAAACGGGATCCGGAAAGTTGTCAAAATTTGGGGCAAAAAGAGGAGTCAAAACTGGACAGAATTTGGGTCAAAACTGCGCGCCGGGCCGGAACTTCCGGCCTTGTTCCGGTCAAGTTCCGGAAATACGTGAAATCTGTCCAGGGGCTTACTGCAGCGAAATCGTGCAATTCCGGAAGTTAGGCGGAAGTTGGGCGGATGTACCGGCAGGGCGGAACTACCGCCGATTGGAATCGGAAGTTCCGGTGGGGTATTTTTCTGTGATTTGCTGTTTGGAAACTGGGGAATCAAACGGAGGAATTTTCTGCGCTGAATAGAAACTGGATCGTGCGGAATTGAGACGAAACGTGGGATGCTGCAGCGCGTGTGTGGAGCCTGGGGCGAGCGGGCAGTTGCGGCTGGCGCGGGCGTGCTTGCTGGGGTGTGCTGCGGGCGGCCGAAACGGAGCAAGCTGGGCGGAGCGAGCGCTGCGGGGCCGGGCGAGCTGCTGCGTGGGCGAAGCGGCCTTTGGCCTGGTGCGGAAGCTGCTGGTGGCGGCAGTTGGGCCAGGGGCGATGTGGGCCAGCAGCGGGTGGCGATCGTGGTGGGCGAGCGGGAGCGGTTGGTGGTGATCGCGTGGAGGCGAGCGGATCGAGGCGCGGGCGGATCGCTGCAGGGGCGTGCGATGCGGTTGCTGGCGGCGCGGGCGTGCGTGGGCCTGGCGCTGAGGGGGGCAGGGTGGGCCAAGGCGGCGCGGCGGCTGGGCCTGGAGCGTGGCCGTGAAGCGGGGCGAGCGAGGCGGTCGCGTGAGCTGATGGTGCTGGTGGCGATCGAGCCTGGAAGCTGAGGTGCGTGGAGGAAGCGAGCAGCGGAGGAAGAAGGCTTTGACTGGGGAAATTTTGGGCGAGCGGAAGTACCGGCGCTAGAAGGCGGAAGTACCGGAAATACAAGAATTTCCAGATCTGGATCTGGATCTGCGCGAACAGCACGAACAAGCACGAACACGAGTGGAAATATGGGGCGAAAATCGATGGATTTCGGGAGGAATAGGTGGAATCGAGCGGTGAAAAGTGGAGGGATGATAGATCAACACCAAAGACAACAAATCTGTGGACCAAAACCACAAAAAACGCAACAAATCCTGAGATCCAAATTCGAGCTATTTTTTGGGGAAAATTTTTTTGGGGAAATTTTTGGGCAAAATTGGTGGAATCGGAGGGTCAAATCCGTGGCAACCTTTGCACTGATACCATATGATGCGGGCTAAGCCCGAGGGTGTGCCCAATCTTCACGGTTTGACCCGGGTGAGTGTGATTGCGGGGGGGGGGGGATTCGCGGGGAAGTGGATGAACGTGAAGAACACGATACAAACACACGCACACAACACAATCGGTTTGTTCTCGTTGGCCCGAACCACCAACTCGATAGAAGTTGCAAGGAAAAGACCTTTCGGTAGAAGTCCCGCAAAAGATCGACGAATCGAAGATCCTATGAATCTAGAAGGGTGAAAAGACCAAACTCAATAGAAGTGCAAGCAAAAGACCAAATAGGTAGAAGTGCAAGCAAAAGATCAAGATTGGTAGAAGTCACCAAAGAGATACAATAGGATTCGATAAGGAGCCCGGTGGTACAATAGGAATTAACCTAAGGTGGGGGTTTCCCAAATCCACAAAGGGATAATAGAGGCATAAGCCAATTCATCTAAACATCATCTCTCCCTCATGAAGGTGGGGGTAGGTGCCTATTTATAGGTAAGGGGATGAAGGGGTAAGTTACAAGCCAAAGTGGGTCGAGATCCGGTCGAGGTTCGATGGGGCGGAAGTTCCGGCCGTCCTGGGCGGAAGTTCCGGTCCTGGGCGGAAGTTCCGGCCATCAGGGGCGGAAGTTCCGGCCGTGTCGGGGGGAAGACCCCGGGTAGGGCAATGGACGCGGAGCAGCCGGCTGGCCACTGGCCGGCTCGCGGCAAAGGCCGGCTGAGGAGCAGCCGGCTGGCGCCGTGGCCGGCTGGTCCGGAAGCCGGCTGGCTCTAGGTCCTAGTCGGCCCGGCTACGGCCGCCAATGCTCGTAGCTGGGCCGGCTTCTACAAGCCATATCCGACCGGGGGTCCGTACCTCGGACCGACTCGAGGTCGGCGAGTCTTGCACGGGAAGGAACCGGGTTGGTGATCCGGGTTCCTTCAAGTCCACGCCGACTTCACCCTCCGTAAAGTGCGGGGCACTGTGGAGCAATAGTGCCACGCGCCGGACAGGCCATCATGGCTTACGACGCGCCGTACGGGCTACAGTGGCTGACGGCGACAGAGACACCTCCTCTTCATACCGCTGACCTGGGCAGCCGGATGGGACAGGCCACGACGCCTCAACGGCTCCTGACGTCACCGCCTCGGGAAGGAGCGGAAGCCGAAGCCGGCCAAGCCGGCCAGTAGACTATAGGGTCTTATATGTAAAGTGCCGGTGCCTATATAAGCCGCACTACCCCTCTCGTGCAGGGGACGATCGAGCACTTATTGCCTTCACCTACCTACAGCGCTGCCCTGTGAGAGAGACCATCGTCTCCCTTAGCCTCTCAGGGCCAGCCGGATCACGGCTCTAGGAGCACCATTGTACTGTGTGATTACCATATACACTCATAGCAGGAGTAGAGGTTTTACCTCCACCGGAGGGCCTCGAACCTGGGTACGTCGCCGTGTCGCTCGTGCCCAAACCCGCTTCCGGATACCGCCGTGAGATCTCTCTGGAGCCCCTTCGATTAGCCACCCTATGGCATATGCCGTGACGATACCACGACATTTGGCGCCCACCGTGGGGCCTTCGGCATCCTCGGCCGGTGTCTTCATCCGGACGGGCCTCACCATCACCACCGGCGAGCGAGTCGCTTCGGGCTTGATCCGGAGATTCGGCTCCCTCGACCGCGTCGGCGACAACGGCCGGCTGCTTCGCCGACCGGCCCTTCCCAGCCGGCGGCAGCGTCATCTCCTTCGGCGGCCACGACGTCTACGTCGCCACCGTCGCACCGCCGCGCTACCCGCGGCAGGTGCTGCGCTGCGCCAGCCCTCCTCCGCGAGCCGGCTGCAGCGCTCCCGTCAGCCCAGCCGTCGTGCAAGTCATGATGGCTGGCGAGGAGTTCCCCTCCAAGTCCACGCGCATCCGCGGCCCCAACCTGGAGCGCAACGTTGACCCCAACGCCTCCGGCTCGGGCCCAAAGGCGCCACCACCACCGTCCCGGCTGGAGCAAGTCCGGGCAAAGCTGAGCACCCCGCTCACCACCGGCGCCGGCGCCGACGCCGCCGCCGTCGAGGCAGACCTGGAGGCGCACCGCGTGCTCCTCCTCAAGCGGACCGAGGAGCTGGCTGCTGCTAAGCGCCGGTGGGACATCACCCGGCGCGAGTACAACCGCGCCCACGGCCTCACCCCGGGCGGCGACAACCCCGGCCGAGCCGGCGAGATCCGCCGCAGAGGCCGCGACCTAGGCGCCGAGATCGACCGCGACGGCGCGGACGAGCCGGCTCCATCCATGGAGCTGCCCATCTACAACACCCCCGACAAGAACATGCTCGCGGCCGAAGCCGCCGCAGAAGAGCTGCACCGCCTCGAAGGCGAAGAGCTACGCCGCCAGACCGCGCGGGTGGCTGATTTGGTGAAGGCTGCCAACGGGCGGTCGAAAGACCCCGAGTGCGCCGAGACCCTAGAGCTTCTCACGCTCGTGGTGCCGCAGGCAACGCCGGGGACACGGCCGAGTCCGCCTCCCCGGCACCAAGCCGGCGCAGCGACTCCGCGCCACGCGCGCAACCCCGAGCCGGCCGAGCCACCGGCCAGGCGGCGGCAGCAGCCGCGGCCGGGCTCCGCCAAGCCGGAACCAGGAGCAAGACTCCGAGCCGCGACGCCCTCACCGGCCGGCTCCCGAAGCAGGCGGCGCTCGCCAGCCGGCCCATTCCCGGCTGGGCCCGCGCATCGAGCCCGCCGACGCCAGAGATCGCCTCGACCGGCTGATCGAGTCCCGCATTGCGGAAGAGGAGGCGCCGGCTTGCCCCAAGTGCTTCGGGCCCCGCATCGCCAACGAGCCCGTGCTCGACGGTTTCCAGCTCCCCCGCGACACGCCCAAGTATGACGGCACCGCCAAGCCGGAGGACCGGCTGCCGGACTACTCCACCGCAGTCGGCATCTCTCGGGGCAACAAGCGCCGGGCTGTGCGCTACTCCCCCTCATGCTGCTCGGCTCCGCCCGCACATGGCTCAACAACCTGCCGGCCGGCGAGCATAAACGGCTGGCTGGACTTCGAGGCCGCCTTCATCAGCAACTTCACCGGCACCTATCGCCGGCCGGGTCGCCCTCAACAGCTTGAGATGTGCAAGCGGGGCCCGGACGAGACGGATCGCGCGTACCCGACGCGCCGGGTGCGAGATGCGCAACTCTTGCGAGGGCGTGCACGAGATGCAGGCCATCGGCTTCTTCATGGGAGGCTGCCGGCCCAACACCATGCTGTGGCACAAGCTACGCCGCAGCGAGCCCAAGACGATGGCCGCCTTGATGGCCATCGCGGACAAGTACGCGCCGGGCTGAGGAAGCCGGCAAGCGCCGGCCGACGTTTCACCAGCCCCGGCAAGACGAGACAACAAGCCGGCTGAGCACAAGCCGGCCGAGGGCGGCTCGCATGGCAGCCGGCGGGACAACTACCGCGGCAAGCGTCACGGCGACCAGCCGGACCGCCGGTACGGTTCCGCCCATGTGGCAGCCGTGTCGGACAACGCGGCAGGCGGCAGCCGCCGCCGAAGCGAACGGACCGGCGATGGAAGCCGAAGTACACCTTCGAGCGAGATGCTCGACTCGCCGTGCAAGTACCACGGCGGCAAGAACCCCTCCAACCACACCACCCGCGACTGCCACTTCATGAAGCGGCTGACAAGCGGCGAACCCCTCCCCCCTCCACCCCCGCCCCCTCCGGCCGGCGGGCCGGGTGGTCAAGGCGGCGCAGAGAACGCCAACCTCGAGCACCACGAGGCTAACCAAGTGCACCATGGCCGATATCCGGCCGAACATGCTACCTACATCATCTTCACCTCCGAGCCCGAGGACAAGACGAGCCGCGCAGAGCCGTTCCCTCGAGGTCAACGCGGTCATACCGCCGGTCCCCCGGTACCTAAACCGGTAGAGCAGGCCATCACATTTGATCGCCGCGACACACCGGCTGTCCTGCCGAAGCCGGGCAGCTACGCCATGGTCCTCGACCCCACCATCGGCACGACTCGGCGCAGCGTGCGATTTTCGCGCGTCCTCATCGACGGCGGCAGCAGCATCAACATCCTCTACCGCGACACCGCCCGCAAGCTGGGCATCCAGGAGGCCGAGTTGCGCCCCACCCCCACCGTCTTCCACGGCATCGTGCCAGGCCACTGCTGCCAGCCGATAGGCCGGATCACGCTGGAGGTGATGTTCGGGAAGCCGGATCACTTCCGCACCGAGAGAATCGAGTTCGAGGTGGTGGACCTCGTGAGTCCCTACCACGCGCTCCTGGGCGAGGCCGGCCCCGACCAAGTTCATGGCGGTGCCCCACTATGGGTACTCGAAGATGAAGCTGCCCGGCCCAAAGGGGTCATCACCATAGCCGGCGACTATCGCCGCTCCATGGACTGCGCCACGCGAGCTCCAAGATGGCCCGGACGCTGGTCATCGCCACCGAGAAGCAGCTCATCCACGACGCCGTTGCCCTCGCCAAGGCCGCGCAGACGGACATGCCGGCTGGAGGCAACCCGGCTGGGACGACTCACTTCCAGCCGGCCGACAACACCAAGAAGATCCTGTTGGACCCGGCGCAGCCGGACAAGTACGTCACCATTGGTGCCGGCTTGAGCAGGAAATAGGAAAGCGAGCTCACCAGCTTCCTCTGTGAGAATCGGGACATCTTTGCATGGACTCCAAGAGACATGCCGGGTGTGCCGAGGGAGTTGGCTGAGCACCACCTCCACGTCCGGCTCGACGCCAAGCCGGTGAAGCAGCCTCTCGGGCGCTTCGCCGAAGAACGAAGGAAGGCCATCGGTGAAGAAATCACCCGGCTCCTAGCTGCCGGCTTCATCATGGAAGTATCGCACCCGGACTGGTTGGCAAACCCGGTCCTGGTCTTGAAGAAGAACGGCTCTCGGCGCATGTGTATCGACTACACCAGCCTGAACAAGGCGTGCCCGAAGGACCCCTTCCCCCGCCGCGCATAGATCAAGTCATAGACTCGATCGCTGGCTGTGAACTGTTGTCTTTTCTAGATGCCTATTCAGGCTACCACCAGATTCCTTTGAATCCGGATGATCAAATAAAGACTTCGTTCATTACCCCGTACGGGGCTTACTGCTACACGACTATGCCATTCGGCTTGAAAAATGCAGGCGCCACCTACCAAAGGTGCATGCAAAAGTGTTTGCAGGATCAAATCGGCAGGAATGTTCACGCATACGTGGACGATGTCGTTGTAAAAACCAAGGAGATGCCTACCCTCCTTGATGACCTGAGAGAAACCTTCACCAATCTGCGAAGATTCCGGATGAAGCTCAACCCGGCCAAGTGCACTTTCGGCGTGCCAGCCGGCCAACTCCTGGGCTACCTCGTCTCTCGGCGAGGAATCGAAGCCAACCCGGAGAAGATCGGTGCCATTGAGAAGATGGAGCTGCCGCGGTGCCTCAAGGACGTCCGGAAGTTCACTGGCTGCTCGGCTTCCTTGAGCCGCTTCGTCGGCCGGCTGGGGAGAAGGCACCGCCCTGTATCGGTTGATGAGGAAGGCGGACAAGTTCGTC